>NC_080565.1:39548115-40148115 GCF_030253575.1 Rhododendron vialii
GACATAAAGCGCCATCTCTGTTTGGCTCTGCTAATGAGAGTGAGTTCCTCTGTTTGTGTTACTTTCTGTATTTCAACTAATGTGCCCTTACAGGAAGTGAGAATGGAATTATGGTTTACATTTTCTTTCCTCAGTTTGATGCCTTGGCGTCTATGGATGTGGTTCTTCTTCTTTTTTAATTCTGCCTTTTGCTTCCATTTCTTTTTTCCACATATCTGGTTGACGATCCAAGTATCTCCTGTGTGCTGTTGTATACTCCCTTGCGTATTTTGCTCTACTAACTTGAAAATCCTTTCTCTGCTATCATTTGAGTGATTGAGTCAAAAGTTCAATTGAATACATAGTTCAAAAATCTGAAAAAGTAGATGTCAGTATGTTCTATGTCTTGTAGGGAGATTCAGCCGGGTCAACATATTAGCTACTTGTGAGTCATGCCATCTGACTCATATCTCCAAGAATCTAACTGTCTTTACAAACTCTTTGGAGTTTCAAGGAAATGTACTCCAAAACTGTTGGAAGACAGACATCTTTCATTGTCAATCTAACTTGTGTTTGGTTGTTTGAAGCGATCATAATCATCATGCTATTAACTATGTAGATTGCAGACCACTGCAAGTACGATTTATTGAACCACACGTATCCTTGAAGGGCTTAGGAGATGTGTAATATTCGCAGTAGTATTTGCTAGATCACGGATTAAAATTTACCCATTCTTCTGGAACTGTTTATTAGGTGCCAATGTTTGAAAAATTGGATGAACAACTGTTGGATGCATTGTGCGACCGTCTAAAACCAGTGCTCTACACAGAAGACAGCTACATTGTCAGAGAGGGGGACCCAGTTGATGAGATGCTCTTTGTGATGCGTGGAAAATTATTCACTGTGACCACTAACGGTGGCCGAACTGGCTTCTTCAATTCGGACTATCTAAAAGCCGGTGACTTTTGTGGTGAAGAGTTACTCACTTGGGCTTTAGATCCCCATTCCTCTACTAACCTCCCAATCTCAACCAGAACAGTCCAAGCCCTCTCAGAAGTGGAAGCATTTGCCCTAATGGCGGATGATTTGAAATTTGTCGCGTCTCAGTTCAGGCGGCTACACAGCAAGCAGCTCCGCCATACTTTCAGGTTTTATTCGCAGCAGTGGAGGACTTGGGCAGCTTGTTTCATACAAGCGGCGTGGCGAAGATACTGCAGAAAGAAGATGGAGGTGTCTCTTAGGGAAGAGGAAAATAGGTTGCAAGATGCATTGGCCAAGGGTGGCGGGAGCTCGCCGAGTTTGGGGGCCACGATTTATGCATCGCGGTTTGCTGCTAATGCTCTCCGCGCTATAAGAAGGAATGCTGGGGCCCGGAGAGCAAGGTTGCCGGAGAGAATACCTCCGATGATGCTTCAGAAGCCAGCCGAGCCTGATTTTACTTCTGAAGATAAATAATAGTGTGGTAAATTGCTGCTGCTTTTGTGTTTTGTTTCTTGTAGTGTTTGATTTGTATTGGGTTTACTTGTTCTACATGTGACATTGGAAGCACTGATGCTTTGGTAGTTGCTGTTGTACGAGTGCATCACGTGAATGTAAATATTTATTTATATTGTGCTGTATAATAAGAGCCCTGCTGTCTTTCTTGTTAAGAAGTACTACTAATCAAAGAGACCTAGATCGATAATTATCTATAGATGTACTACTTGATTTTAGTTAGTTCTGAAGATCAGGTTTTCCCTCGGAGTTCTTAACAAATACTCATCTTCCCTATATCCTGTGTTTAGTGGTACTTCTTTGTTTGCGACGCTCTTTTTATATTTTCTCAGTTATGATAATCTTAAAGATGTTTTTATGCTTTCCATGAGAGGTGAGATTTGTTTTAGGAGAATTATACACGTTTTCGCTAGCTATAAGTTTTGAGTTGTGAACCACACGATGGTATGTGTTACAAGGGGGCGACTATTAGCAGCCTCCGTATTTTCTTTCTTAGCTCACTACATTTCGGTAAATGGTTGTTGAAAATCATAAATAACATTTCGGTAATTAAATAGCTGTTGCAAACAAGATTATATTTCGGTAACTACATGTTGAAAATATGTTCAACATTCGGTAAACAACTGCCGAACATATATTTTCGGTAAATAATTGTTGAAAAAAATATTATATTTCGGTAATTGTATGCTGAAAATGTATCTCAATTTCGGTAACTAATTGTCGAGTATAATTGAAAATTTTTAACAGGCCAAGAGAGAAAATACGAGGCTGCGAATAGTCGGCCCCGTGTTACAATTACTTACAAATTACAAGTTAAACGACGCATAGCCTAAAGAATACCATACATCTTGCAAGTGGAATGGAAGTCAAGTGGGAGACGCTACTCGTGTATTTGACAGGGATTCAAACATCACTAACCACGACTAACAATTCAGTCTGTGATTTCCACGGATTCATGCTCATTGCATTGCCAATTCGGCAAATGCTTGGATGAATGCAGAGAGATAAACAGAAAGGATGGTCCATCCGCCTCGACCCGGCACTGATATTCGTAGTTTGGCCTTGTCTCACACGTCCGGTTTCTGAAAAGTAGTAGTAGTATTCATAGGAAATCAATCAAAATCTGAATCGAAAATCGAAGACCAATTGATTGCTTTCTAACAGGCTAGTCTTTATCGTGGACTCGGAATTCTTTAGGATATGAACTTATCCTTCGTAATACTCTTGTGACCTCAATAGTTTTCAGGAGAAACTTAAGCCTAGGCAAGTGTATTTTCAAAGTCAAAACTAACTCTCTCTCTCTCTCTCTCTCTCTCTCTCTCTCTGTGTTCTTTTTTTTCCTTCCTGTTTTCTTTTTTAACGAGAGGGTTCAAGAAATTTACAATATCTAATAGCCTCATGTTAGACTAAACTAATACGCCACTCATTTTGGACTTACCCAAATTTTCCGTACCAGGATATATTTTCCGTACCAGGACTTTACCCCGTGTCAGTGGGGTCGTCGGCGGGATGGTTCGCCAGTGTCGTCATGCTTTTTCGGATGCGGATGTGCCGGCATTTTGAGCTCTTTTTGGACATCATCCCCGACCAGATTGCATCTTGTGCGTAGCTGTGGGATTAGACTGTTGTCCCTTGGAACTTCTACTATCACTTTTGACAACTGGCCCTTAGTTGGGCAACCGAGTTGCAGGCCTGCTCCGGTAGGGGTGTCAAGAGTAGTGGTGTCCTTTTGGCATGTGCTCGCGTTTTGCTTGTGTTAATTTTGGTGCAATCCTGTATTTTGTGATGTAATCTGTGCTGCCTTGGGGCTTCTCCATTGTGTAATGGATTGACAGTTTCAAAAAAAAAAACTTCCTGTACTGTAGTTGAATTCAAAAATAGGGAAGACTTGAGTTGAGTCAATTGACCATTCAATTGCACATTGCAAATTTGTATTCTACAATGTGGTTAGGTAAAGAATTAATACTATCTTATTTCATCCCTAAAGTGTTCATCCACACGTTTTATTAGTAGAGTTTGTCGATCTAATTATTCACACAAATGTTAATTTGATTCACAAATGATCAGAAGTTATTTATTTTTGTTATATGATTAATTACTTCAATTTTCCATGACAAAGAGTTTCATTATAATAATAATATAATTTAGTACTTAGTTTTTGTACATGGATAATTACCTCTCTTTTTTGGCAAGTATGGATGGATAATTACCGTGTCAAACTCTAATAAATGAACGTTAGAAATCTCCAATTTGGGCTCATAATTTTGAGAAATTTTTGGGTACCCGATACCGCACTCGTGATACCATCGGCAATTCCAGTTGTTCAAAAAGTATTTTGACCGGCATGGATACGAGCCCAAAATTTCTCCATATTGCTGTCACAGCAGCCATGCAAAACACACCCAAGAAGCTTCCTTGAAGATGTCGGCTGCTTCCACAGACGTCTCCTCGAACTTTCCCTCCATGTCTACCCTTCTTAAAACCTCTCCTCTCATCTTCTCTCTCGTCACACCTCCACTCACAGAAATCATATTCTTGAAATTTCCACATAGTTTTTGTCTGATCAATCTGCTCCATTCCGCTCGTGAGTCTCTTATTTTATGCTTGCATTTGTCATTTCTTATTGCAATTATGAAACTTGCATGTCTTAATTTTAGTTACCGGAACCCTTTTTTATAACCATGTGTCCGGGTGAGCTTGCGCCCAACTTTGAAACTTGTGGTCAACAAAATCCGATGAGCAACTGTATATGCCATTTGGAAACCACCATCTTCCCAATAAGACCCATACCATGGTTGATGGTTACACACTATATTTAAGCCGAGGTGTGGTTTTTGCGACTTTCAATTATGCATTTATTCCATCGCAGCCCAATTTCGTTATTATTGTGCATTTCACAGTCGAAGATATAGTGAAATTATTAATTGGAATCGCCGCCTTGTTTGATTAGTGAATAGTGATACATTCTTGATGACTGGAATGAAGAAGGCTTTGTTAGTTTTGTACTACTCAGAATATTTATCTGACTCTCTCATTGATTTTTTCCATAGATTCCCATACGAGGTTGTTACTCTTAATTGAGTTGTTTGTTTATTTGCTTTGTTTGTGTGTGTGTGTGTGTAGTGAATCAAAACAATGAGAAATCGTGTATTATCGAACAAGATGGCATTCTCTAGAGTTTGCCTTTATGACTGTACAACTAGTCTGCAATATTGGGGCCCATCATGGGGACTGCTCGAGGATACAAGCCGGTCATTCGGTGGTGGGCCTAAAATTGCGTACCGGATAGTTCAGTTAAAAATTGAATCGTAGAGAATCTCACCCGATTGAATAATGTAGAAGTAAGTTCTTTTTGTTAGCATGAAACTGATGTGAATAGATGCTTCAGGTTTTCATTGGTTTCCTTACAGAAAACAGTGTTGTGATATGTACAGGGATTGACAATCAGTAGCTTGTGGATGATCGATCTACTGGTAGCAGTTTAGTATATAAAGAACTTCCCAAGTTTGAGGTGTAACTCAGAGGTTGATAGTCTGTTTTGGAAACTGTAATCTATACGCTGAAGTTATGAATCAGCGGCAAGAGAAGTTCGTGAGGTCAGTTTTTTTCTTCTTCATCTTTTCTTTTTTCAAGAGAAAACATGTATGTAGTATGTACCTTGTGTTAACCATGTTCAATAGCTTTTACATTTATGCATGTACACATTACAGTTTTCCTCTGTTTACAGACCTTACGCGCGCTAGACATTTTTTTCTTTTTCATGGAGTTAAGGCTTAATATGAAAATCACATATCCATTTATCTCTTCCAAGTTCCAATAGATATAGACCAGTTTCTTATGATTCTTAGATCATCGAGGTATTCCAGTTAGCGCGTGGATGTTTTGTTTTCCATAGGTCATGTTGTACTTCGCTCTGGAGTTGATGTTCCAATGCTCTATGGCTTGATTTGTATACTCAGAAATTTAATATAGCTCTGAATTGATGTTTGACTTCATTATTCTATCTTCAGGTTTCAGGACCGCAAATATGGATTTAATACGGAGGAGCAATCCTCTAGAAAACTATGGTCTTTAAGCAGCATCTTGGGAAAAATCTTGGGCTCGATGAAGGAAATCCTTGACCCGCAAGGGCCATTTCTTCAGAAGTGGAACAAAATATTTGTATTGTCGTGTGTGTTTGCAATATTTCTCGATCCTTTGTTCTTCTACATTCCTGTAATTGATGATGATAAGAAATGTCTTGGGTTGGACAAAAAGCTGCAGACCTCGACTGTTGCTCTGCGTTCCTTTTCTGACATATTTTACGTGATTCATATGATATTGCAATTCCGAACTGGTTTTATTGCTCCCTCTTCCACTACTATAGTATTTGGAGGAGGTGTATTGGTAAAAGATCCTCGGGCAATAGCAAGGAAATATTTGTGCTCGTACTTCTTTATTGACATTCTTGCTGTTCTTCCTCTGCCACAGGTATGACTAAATTCGTGCCGCCAAAAGTGTGTTCCATATTGTTCGATAAGGATCAATTAGACAAAAAATACTTTGACCTTGTTGCCAGAGCAGGGTACTACTATCTGATGCAAGAATAGGTTGCACCTTGCTCTGAACCCCTTCTAGATAGATTGGGCAATAGTAGTCTGCCAAGAAGTACTAGTAGTTTTGACCTTGTTCTATACATGCATCGATCACGCCAGTAGAGCAATGAGACCCTCACATGTGCACTGGGAAGTTGTTTCGTGGCCAAGTATTCAATTGGAAAATTCACTTTCATGCTGATACCCAAACTTAACTTTGGTCATATGTTCTGTGGGATCTCTTGTGCAGGAGTGGCAATGATTGATTATGCATTTTTATTCTCACTATCTTGTACTTGAGGAAGTGGGAATGCCGTATGCTTTTAATTAGTTGCATAATCACTTTTGAGGGATGATGTTTTGGAATTAGATTGTTTTGTCCATTATTTCGAAGTTGGAAGAAAAGTTAAACGTTACTTTACAAGTTTACATTTCCAACATTGATTTCTGCCTCTACTTCTTTTGTAATTTATCCAGGTGGTTGTTTTATTTATCATTCCACACATGGGAGGGTCAAGATCTTTGAATACAAAGACCTTGCTGAAGTTTGTTGTTTTATTCCAATATATACCAAGGCTTTTTCGAGTTCATCCATTGTACAAAGAAGCCACGAGAACTTCTGGTATATTCACTGAATCTGCTTGGGCTGGAGCTGCATTTAATCTCTTTCTCTACATGCTTGCCAGTCATGTACGTTTCCTCACGAACCTGATCTTACAATTGCAGTGTCAGAATTATGTAGACTTTAAACTTGTTCAAAGTGTATATTCGTTAGACTTTGTGTGGGTCTTCTTAGTGTTGAAGGTTTGAATGGATATCCCTTGAACCCATTATGCTTGCTGTGTACCGTAAAGTTTCTGTGTCATAACATTAGCATGTAGGAATACCTATGCACATGCACTTCTCTTCAGATCTCACCAGTCTTTCTGATCATTCAAGGATTTGATGTCTATTAGGTATTTGGAGCATTTTGGTACTTGTTTTCTATCGAACGAGAAGCTGCGTGCTGGAAGAAAGCCTGTGGAAATCAGACTGAATGTATCAACTCTTCAGTATATTGCGGTGGAGGATTTAAAGTATTTCTGAATGACTCCTGCCCAGTACAGACACCAAATGCTGCACAATTTGATTTTGGAATTTTCCTCGATGCTCTTAAGTCCGGTGTTGTTGGATCAATAGATTTTCCGGAGAAGTTCTTTTATTGCTTTTGGTGGGGCCTAAAAAATCTGAGGTATGTACAAATAAGATCCTCTATCGATAGGCATTCATCCTTATTAGAAATTTGCATCAACAAATATGTTGGGCTACCTTATGAAATGTTCGGCTAAAGTCCAACTTTTGAGTTTTGCAAATTTTTGAAGAATGCCAAGAAATTCAAATATTATGCTACCTTATACAGTATTTGTGTCATGTAAACATTATGCTGCCTGCTCACTGTCCCCAAATTGATCTGTTATGCACACTTTCCATGATGTCATGCTGTATGTATCACAGATTCACACATGTGAAGCTGGAGTTTTCTTTTCGCTTGTTATAGTTAGGCATTTGACGCTGGAAGAGAAATCCAGCTGACCTGATCATGATCAAGTTGTTTTAGATAGGTTAATTAATAGCAAATGATAGTTGAAAATTGAGGTTCTTTTCTTATGTCAAATTCGCTTGTAGTTTGTCTCCAGTCCACTTTACTGCCTCTCCAGCTACAGGTAAGTTTGAACTAGTTGTGGTGAACTCTGGGAGTCCCATTTTCTGACTGGTTATTGGCTTCTCAGGGCTGTTGTTCTTATTTACACTTGTGCATAAAGATGATTCACAAATTAGTCGAGGAACTGAGTCTCTGTGTCTGCCTGTCCCCCCTCTCTCACACACACACACATGTAGACATGGACACACGCATTGATATTTCTGTAATGGCACACATATGGTACCATTCACAAATACTCACTGTTGGTACATATGTATTAAATCATCCGTATTCCATATGTATATGTATGTATGGTTATTCTGAAGAATGCTTTCCATGATGGCTGAGCAGGTGCTTCTGTTTTTCTTATTTTCAGCATCACTAATAGAGTTGGTCTTATCCATTTGACCAGCAGCACACTCTCCAGTTGATAAATGTGTAGTCCATGCTTTCTCTGGGAAAAGTGGCATTATTGTTCTACTTCAGAAGTTACAATTTGATGATTCCTAGATTCTCAAATTTTGCAGTTGTCTTGGTCAAAACCTCCAAACAAGTAACTTTGTTTGGGAAATTTGCTTTGCGGTGCTCATTTCCATCTCTGGCTTGGTGTTATTTGCGTTTCTGATCGGAAATATGCAGGTTGGTTTTGGACATTCTTTTATCATTGTCTGTTAATGTGAGCATGAGAATCTGTGGCAAGCTAAATTAACGGTTGGAAACATTGCAAACCTGGTTATTATGGCAACTTAGCAGTCATAAGGCACACTCACTCATAATGGACTATTCAGACCAAAAAGTTGTCTTTATGAACTCCTGATCACATATTCTTCAAATGCTGAAGAAAATGCTTTTGTCTAGTTGTGGACCATTGTAATGGTTCAAAGACACTGCCCTCTGTAATGTCTTTGGGACACCCGATTGTTGTTTTTTTATTGTCAAGTTCCATAATTTTCAAAATGTTGATTCTATTGGACCATTTTGTTTTTAAACGCTGCCGGGTGGCAAGGGATAGATAAGGGCACCCATTTTGCCTGTGTTATCAACATCACTAATGCAGCTCCCTTCCTGATATTGTTCTTGGGCTGCTGGGCATATCGTCTTTCTGAATGCCAAGAAACAACAGTGATGTGTAGTTGTGCATGATGGCATCGATATATGTCACGTGTTCAAGTGTGTGTTAGGATAAAATTGCTGTTACATTTTATAGTCTACATGCTCAAAGACCATCATTAGGGCCTGGGTAGTAAAAAGTTCAACACCTAATTCCCTTTTGGTGTATCAGACGTATCTGCAGTCCACAACACAGAGATTGGAGGAGATGAGAGTCAAAAGGCAAGATGCGGAACAGTGGATGTCCCATCGTTCACTCCCTGTGAACCTGAGGGAGCGAATTAGAAGATATGAGCACTACAAATGGCAGGAAACTAGAGGTGTTGATGAAGAGTATCTAATCCGCAACCTTCCAAAGGACCTCAGGACGGACATAAAGCGCCATCTCTGTTTGGGTCTGCTCATGAGAGTGAGTTCTTATGTTTTTTTTCTACAATTTAGTGCATCCTTCCAGGGAATGTGAATGTTGTCACCTTGTTTATCTTCTTTCCCTGATTTTAAGCCTTGGGGATATGTTCAGTAGAATAATAGTTGAAGAAACCCAAATTTAGATTTGGATGAGAAGGTTCGAAGGCTTCAACACCTCATATGGGCCTGCGGATTCTTAATTGCATTCTTGAATCTTATTACTAATTGTTAATTTCTGCTAGAGGCTATGTTTAGAATTATAGTCAGAGTTCAAAATTTAGTTTTGAATGAGAAAGTTTGAAACTTTTAATGCTTCATCTTGTGGATACCAGGTAGGAAGTACTTTGTTTGCTTATTGTTAAGGCCACTGCAACTCCGCCTGGTTCATGCTTAGAGCCTTCTCTTTCTTTCCCAGCCGGTCCCAAGCTCGGATAAAGGAGGGGGGTTGTGTGTTAGGTAGCTGATAGCCAGCACGTAAAAAAACCCGTCAGATCTTTGTGACATGAATCCAAATATGATAGCCGACCCCAAGTGATTGGGACATAAGGCTCGGTTTGGTTTGGTTTGGTATTGTTAAGGCCACTGCTGGTCACAATATTATGTTCTTGTCTGAGTACTTCAAAAATCTAATGGCCTTCACAAGCTCTTCGGAGTTTATGAGAATAGGTTACTTATCATTTGAAGGCAATTTCCGTCTTTAATCTAACTTGCCTTGTGTTTATCTGAGATCATGATATGCCATGCAATTAACTATAGAAAGACCACTGCAAGTGTAACTTATAGAGCAAAGGGACTGTTGGAGTTTGTCCCACATCGATTAATTATCTCGTCCAAAACTAGTATATGAGCCTGGGCGGTCGCTCCACTCCTTGCCAAATGGTTTGGAGTTGGATGCTTTAACATGGTATTAGAGCTAAATTTTCGGAGGTTTTTTCCCGTTGTTTGTGCCATAGTTGCCCTTTGTTTCGTTGTGATCCATGTGTTCTAGATCCTTTGTTGACCTCTCCACGTGCGAGTCGGGGGTCGCACGTACGGGGGAGTGTTGGAGTTTGTCCCACATCGGTTAATTATCTCCTCCAAAACTAGTATATGAGCCTAGGCAGCCTCTCTACTCCTTGCCAATTGGTTTGGAGTTGGACACTTTAACAGGGACAATAGTGCAGTACGCAAGCTGAGCACTTAAGCAACATCCAACTCATGTACCCGTGTTCGAGCCCAGGTAGCTCCTCTCCTCCACCGCTGACAGGGAAAACTATAGAGAGTCTAACTTACTTAGAGAAACTCTTCTGGGAATCAGAGAGCTGTAATTATGCCTAGCCTCATTCTCATACCTGTCCTCTCTTGTGGCGTTAAATTTTTCCCCCACTACACAATCACATAATCATTGGACGGTCATCCATGTTATGCTTTCTGCAATTTCATACACAAGGATTGATGATTACTCGTGGATTGAAATCTTACGTACACTTGTGGAATTATTCATAAGGTGCCAATGTTTAATAAAATGGATGGCCAACTATTGGACGCTTTGTGCAACCGTCTAGAACCGGTGCTCTACACAGAAGACAGCTTCATCGTGAGAGAGGGGGTCCCAGTTGACGAGATGCTCTTCGTAATGAGGGGGAAGTTAGTTACAATAACCACTAATGGTGGAAGGACTGGGTTCTTTAATTTGGATTATCTCAAAAGCGGCGACTTTTGTGGAGAAGAACTTCTTACTTGGGCTTTAGATCCTCGTTCATCAACTAACCTCCCAATCTCAACCAGAACGGTCCAAGCCCTCTCAGAAGTGGAAGCATTTGTTCTAAAGGCGGATGCTTTGAAGTTTGTCGCCTCTCAATTCAGGCGGTTACACAGCAAGCAGCTCCGCCATACTTTTAGGTTTTACTCGCAGCAGTGGAAGACTTGGGCAGCTTGTTTCATACAAGCAGCGTGGCGGCGATATTGCAGAAAGAAGATGGAAGTGTCTCTCAGGGAAGAGGAAAATAGGTTGCAAGATGCATTGGCCGGAGGTGGCGGAAGCTTGCCGACTTTTGGGGCCACCATTTACGCTGCTAGATTCGCCACTAATGCCCTCCGTGCTGTAAGGAGGAATGGTGGGGCTTGGAGACTAAGGTTGCCGGAGAGAATTCCTCAAATGATGCTTCAGAAGCCGGCAGAGCCCGACTTTACTGCAGAAGGTAAATAATACTAATGCAGTTGGCCTGTTGTTTTCGTTTCTCGTTTTGTACTAGCTTTATCTATATTGGTTTTCTTGTGCTGAAAGTATTTTTTTTGATCGGCAAAAGAAAATTCCATTATCAGAAAGACAAAAAGATGTGCTGAAATGTTATATTGCCAAGTCTATTTTGTATTTGTTCCTATATTCGATGGTGTAGAAGAGGAAGGCCCTATAGTTTTTCTTGCGCTAGATGAGTTGTTTTTCAAAAAAATTGTTATATTGTAGTTGTTGGAGCAGTTGTTAAATCTCTTAAATCTTTTGAATCACCGGGTGGTCAGCTGTGTTTGGGTTTTCAAAATGATCGGTGTGGATCCGTCATCCCTCCCCCCCGCCCTCCCTACCGTAACGATAGATACTTCTGGGGCTTTTCTACTTGTGCTTCGAAGTTGCTAAATGGGACTATCGAACAGCTGCATTGGTTTTGTTTTTTTGATAATTATGTCTGGATTAGCTTGCACGCACCCAGCATCCAAAAGCACATGCAAGATCCACCCGTTCAACAGGTCCATCAACTGGATACTATCCATAAAATGAATCGATTATATTCTCAAACTCTAAGGGAAGAAATTCTCACTTGCAAGTGCAATTAGAGCATGCCATTTTCTGTTGTTACCAATCAATATGAACCGCCTGCTGCTACTTCAATCATCCGACTGACATTGCCGATCAACCAAAACACAATGAAAGAATCGTTATTTTTGTAGTGTTTAAACCGGTAAACTGTCCTGTACATTAGCAAATTGATAAACTCAATCTCAAAATCGAAAAAGAAGGTAAATTGAACAGGTTAAAGGGTAAAACAAGTAAGTAGAATGGAACTCTGCTATTATAGCCTATACTGTACATTTCCCAGCGTGATTCAATTCCACAACCACCACACTGATGTTATCATTGCTACCCCTAGCCATTGCCAGCTCCGCTAGTAATGCTGCTGCCTCTGCTGCTCGGCTTTCCTTAACGACCTCGTTGAATTTGCTTCCGTTTCCAAACGCTTGGAATTTCCTCTTCATTCGGCCTTCCAAACATCTCTTGACGACCTGGCACGCGAACTCATTCGAAACCACATCCCACAGGCCATCAGTTGCTAGAATCAAGAATTCATCCGCGCTATTTCTCTTGATCACTTTGACTTCTGGTTTTGGTATCACAAATGGCTTGAGGTAATGATCCCCTGCAAACAAAATCCAAAACCACCAGTGTGTTTATATTTCAACAGTCCCTCCGTAAATCCATGATCCAAACAGAGCATTCGTCAACAAGATTGATAACAAAGTTTCTAGAGGTCAAACGGACCTAGAAGGCCCTTATATTGGTCATGACACATCGCAACCCCTTGTTAAACCTTAACCTAGTTGGCCAACCACTTTCCAGTTTCGATTGTTTCAATATGACGAAGACAGTTGATTCTGTGGTTGAATTTCTCGGACTCGGTCGAATGTTTTAACTGAAATGCATGGCCTTCACACATTTTGTAACAATAACACACACCACAAATAGTTGTACTGTACCTTCATTGTTTAGCAATATTGAAGTTAATAACAAAAAATAGATCAATTTTATGTATCCAATGAACCTGACTACCAAAGAAATGGTCGTGAGGATTAAATCATATTGTCCAGCCGTAGAGAGTTACACTCAAAGAGGCTTTTTTGCCTTTTTGGTCCCCAAAATATTAGCGAGTTGCCAATTTGGTCCCCAATGTATGAATTTAGCCAATTTGGTCCCCAACGTTTAAAATGTGTGCCAAAATGGTCCTCCTCCCTAATGGCGTTTGCCTCTTCCGTCAAAAGGGGGGCATGAATGGTATTTCACCCATGCACACGTTTCCTTCTCATGGAGAGCTTTTTTCCGCCAAATGTCATCCCCCACCTCTTATATAGATTGTAACACTCAAAAGAAAACAGAGAGAGATTTTGTTTACTCAGGATTTTTTTGTCGACTTATTTATTTTGTCTTTGTTCAAAAAAAAATCACATTTGTTAGTTTTTGGTCAAATTTTTGAGGATTATTGCTTCTTCATGACGAAGAATTTGAAAAGTAAAAAAAATTACAATCAAACCCAATCTTTTTTTAATAAAGACAATAAAAAGCCGATAAGCCAATTTTTTCTTCTTTATTAAAAAAAATAGATTTCGATCGTAATTTTTTACTTTTTAGATTATTCTCGTCACGAAGAAGCAATATTCTCAAAAAATAGACGAAAAACTAACAAATGCAATTTTTTTGTTCAAAAAAATAAGCCGTTTGGCTTATAATGCCAAACTAGGCATAAGTTACGTGTAAAGGGGGTGAAATACCATTCATGCCCCCCCTTTTGACGGAAGAGGCAAACGCCGTTGGGGAGGAAGACCATTTTGGCACACATTTTAAACGTTAGGGACTAAATTGGCTAAATTCATACATTGAGGGACCAAATTGGCAACTTGCTAATACTTTGGGGACCAAAAAGGCAAAAAAGCCCACTCAAAGAGCTACAAGAACAAAACACTATATCCACTATGTTCGCTTGAGATCACAACAATTAAGTCAAGCAATAAACACAAGAAATATTCCATAAGAGAAAGATGTAAATTAACAACGAAAGACTCCTACGCAAGAGAATTGACAATCAATTTTGGCCTTCGTCAAGATTTGACCTTTTGACTTTTCAATAGGGTATGTACAAGCGTCATTGGCCAACTATGCTAGTCTTGGTGTGTTAATGAAGTGGTAACTAATTCACGAGTAGTGTCAACGTACCAATGGATCTGGATGTAGCAAGAACTCCTAAGACTCGATTCCCATTCCAGTTTATAACCCTTCCACCAGCACCTTCAATTCTTTCCAGCTCATCAGGTCTGTCGGGCTGCGTGCAGAAAGTAACTATATCAGCAACATAGTCCATGAAACAAGCAGAGATCAAACATGTTGCTACAACTTATAGACGCCGAATCCATCAGAACATCGAGGTATTTTGTTATTGATGATCGAGTGTTGTGTGACTCGTGCAATCGAAGTCATGACTCGTGTGGCACAATCCCTCTCTTAACAAGAGGTTAGTAATCAGGGAAAAGTCATTTATTCCATCGGAGTATTTGTTTGTAATTCAAATCTCTGAAAGGGGAAAATGAAGTTTTTGGTCCTTTTCTATCCAAAGCCAAACGATTTATTGAATTTACCTTATGATCACTAGACATGGACACCACCACACCTCCCCGTGACATCACGGCTCTCGAGTCCCCACAGTTAGCAACCACCACCTCCTCCTCTCCCACCACCGCCACCACCGCCGTCGACCCCACCGTCGCCGAACCCTCCTCGGCCCCTAACACCCTCCCACTCCTATTCACCTCCGCATCCATTTTCCCAAAACAACCCACCATCACCTTCTCCCAATCCAACGACGTCGTTTCCTCCTCCATCTCCTCAACCAGTAGCCGATGTAACCGATCACGACAAGCGTGCGCAACACATGACCCTCCGTGTCCATCATACACGCCGTAGAAGTCAAATCCAGCCGAATCCTTATTCAAAAACCCCAGCTCAACTGCTACCGCGTCCTCCATTTCTCTTCTCCGACCGATCAATGATATCGATCCATGTGCTGGGCACGTGACAACACCACTCCGCGACTTATCTCTTGCTTCGGAATCCCGCGACGAAATGACGTCGTTTTCCGACGACCGGTCGGAAGACGACGGGTACGATGACGACATCTCCGTAGCTCGATTCTCGCCAAAATCTTCGCTTCCGTTTTCAAGTCGTTTCCTTTTAGGATCATGATCGTCGGGAGAAATCGTTCCGCCGCTGCCGGATTTCAGTCGCCGGAGCTCCAGTCTTTTCCGGCCAGTAGAAGTCGTTCTCTTCGCGCTGTAGTGAGATACGGAGCCGGAATCCGAGAATGCGTTTCGCCGGAAACCGTTGGGCGCCGGAGACCTCCGTCGTAGGGCGTTCATCATTAGCTGGCGTTGGTTAGGTCATGAAACATGAAAGAAGGGAAGGAGAAGCGACGATGGAAGCGCGGGTTTTTAAGCGTGAAAAGGTGATGAAATCTCAGGCGTTGGCATATTTAAATCGGTTGGATTGTGGCCACCTGGATAATTAGTCACCGTAAGTAGGCGAAACGTAGAGGGTTACGTGAGGGCGCGCTTGGACATTACTTAGGTGGCACGTGGCGGGGGAGTGGTGTTTTCGGCGGGAGATATTAAACTACGTGTGATTGGGTGGCGCCGCGAGCTGTGATTTCTTTTTCTTTTCTTTTTTTTTTTGAGGAGAGAAAAAGGTACTAGCATTTTTTACCAGTAATTTCCTCCCACAAATATCCATGGATTTTTTCGGATATCTACATGTTTTTTACGGATATTAATGAATTTTTTGTACATTAATTATTGCCTACTGAGCTGAGGTTAGTATTTTCCTTAATCTCGGGAGACGATAATAGAGATTAAATAATGTCTATCTTAGGTGGAAATCTCACAACTTTTAATCACTGCCAATGCTGGGTCTTACTGTGCGTTTATTTCAGTAATTTGAATTGTTCATATTGTAGAGCCCGCAAAATAGCATACTCATGTAAGAAAATTAGCTTGATCGAATATAAAATAAAATAGACAATCTGATTCCGTCAATATTTTAAAATAAATTCCATAGCTTTCTAATTATAATTCGTATATAATTTTTGATGTGCCTATCGACGTCCGATCAAATTGATTTTTTGTTTTAATAAATTATTCTGCGAATCTTGCAAGATATGCGGTTTAAATTACTGCAAAATAGGAATAATGAAGACTATAACGGATGGCAGAAACCGCGGAGTTTCAAATCCTTTGTACCAAAAATTTGATGTATTTAAAAATTCCAATTTTGCGACTGAAAAATCAATTGATACATAGATAATACCAATATCTTGTGAACAGGGGGGCGGGGTTTGGTGTACCTGAATGTTGACTGAATCTTTAGGAATGCGAGGATTGGGGACGTGTAGAAGACACCTGTCTATCGGGTGGTTTAACGGGATTCGTGTGCTGGGGAAGTTGTCTATCTGCCACCTGCTTTTGGGAATACCAGTAGAACTCTATTTTGTGCTTGCGTGATATTTGAAGGTTTGAATTGTTCAAAAAGTAGAGGGTTTTTTAGTATTCCATTAGAAAAATGACACCAAATATTAAAATACCGTTAATACTGTTTATTGATTAAGAGAGTATGATGATTGTGCACTTTATAGAGTTTAGTTGTCTTAAAATATTAGGGTTTGATTGTTTTGTCTTGAAGAGATATTTGCAAAGGAAAAATCTCATATGTCTACTTATTTGACCATTCAAAATGGATAGTGTCGAATTTCAAGCATCTTATGTAATGTGGATTAAGTAGCTGAATATCTTGTGCTAACACTTACCTAAAAAATATTTTGTGCTAACGACCACTAAGGGTGCATTTCAACTAAACTAAATGGACTAAAGTCTATATTTTTTTTTTATGGATTTTTAGCCAAATTTTTCTCCTCGCATATATCAATTAAAACACCATTCAGCAGAAATAACTTGATTATTGTCATTAGCATATAGTCCATTTGGATTGGCAGAAATGCACCCTAAGTAGCTGAATATCTTGTTCTATGATTTGACCATTTATTTTTCTGAGTGCAATATTATCCTTAAAAAAGTACTCCATAAATGATTTGTTTGATAGACAAAAAGGCCCTAAGAAAGAGGCCTCTTGGCCCAGGCCCGTATCTAGAATACGTTACTTCTTGAATAAATGGCCCCGATTTTTACGGAAGCCCAGTGGATGTGGAATAGGCTAGAGCCCAAGCCTTATGGGAAAATTGGGATGGGCCGTGCCAATTTGATGACCCAAAGAACAAGTCCACAAGGGGTGCCAAAATGATATTGTCAAAGTCCTTTTTTTAACTTGCTTGCAATGTAAAAAGCAAAAAATTACTAACACTGTTGCTGTACCTGTTCAGTGCCATTTCAACCTCTTTTTAAATCTAAACCATTAAATTAAACTCATTTCATTTTTTTACGCAACTCAAATAGTTTGGATGAAGTAGGAGTAATTAAACTCATTTTATTTTTTTACGCAACTCAAATAGTTTGGATGAAGTAGGAGTAATGACAATTCCATCATGAGTGTCAAAACGTTGTCGTTTTTGAGCATCAACAGATAATAACGATGGACTTAATTTTTGTAAAAAGAAAAACAATAAGAAGCCAAATTATGACCCTAGCAAGACAAATGGCTAAAGAGTGAACTTGTTATTGCATTATTGCCCTCCCCCAATAAAACAAACCGATGGACGGATGACCAAATTTGAGTTTTCATAATCTTCTATTGGAACTAAACAAGCTCTTAATACTATCCGTACATGATGAAGCCTCAGCACGCAAACGCGATTATGATGTTACAGGGCCTAATACACGTGATGGTACCATAGGTGCACTTCTTTTTTGTTTGGGCAAAAATGGAAACAAACCAGTGGAGATTTCTATTGGGATGGCAAGTGGGATGAAAGGAATTTTGCCATCGGGTTTATGATTCAAGACAACCTCTTCTTCAATATCCTGAGAGAGAGAGAGAGAGAGAGAGAGAGATGGGTGGAGGAGGGCAAGCGATGAAGAGAATTCCTCGCATCAAATTCCCACAGAGACACCCGAAACCCCCAGCTTCAGGTCTCTCACCTCCCTCTGCCCTTGTCACCTTCCCATCTTCCCCTATACTATGTTTGACTGACTTTTTCCCTTTTTCCCCAATGTAATTTTTTATTTTTTTTTGGCTCCTGGCAATTTTCTTGTCTGATTAAGGTTTGTGCTTCTGAATTATGTTTTAGTTCATGTTTCGAGCTACGGATTTGTGCAAGTTTTGTTGTTTAACTTTCAGCTCATTGGTTGCTACTGCTAAATTTTGTAGACCCCTTCTTGGTGCATCTTTGATTTGTCTACCTTTTACCTGTACTGTTTTTTGGATGATCTTCCAACTATATGGAGCAAACTCTGACAACCTGTTTCGCAGCTTTTAAAGGGGCTGAAATTGCAAGCTGAGATACTGAGATATATGTACTCAGATGGACATGGCAAAATATTCAGCTTTTTTAACATGATTGTGTTATTGAATGGGGAGTGATTTTGCCACTCCCCAAATTGTTAACCGACACTCCCTAGGGGAGTGCGCACTCCCCAAATTGTAAACTTTTAGGGGAGATTGATTTTGGCACTCGCATGGGGAGTGTGGTTAAGAATTTGGGGAGTGGCAAATACTCCCCTATCGAATTTGTTTCAAAATGTGGCAGAGAGCATTTCATGCACATTGTAGGAGATATATCATATATTATGAACTTGAATTACTGTGTATGATGTTTGGTGAATGTTCTACTCAAATGTCAGATACATACCTTGTGTGTCCATACTCAAGTGTGAGTGTCCGACACATGTATTTCGTGAATTTAGAAGTGGCCATGCAATATAGGCATTGACTGCTAACCTCTTGTCATTTTTTGCGTTTAAGTTGTCGAACCTCATTCCTCATTAACTATACCATCCACTATTCTTCATATGGTATTTGCTGGTACCCTGGAGCGCAGACTCTTCTGGAGCATCCTATCCATCTCCCATCCAGTCTTTTCATTGCAAATGCTAGCTTAAGCTTGAATATCTCAAGTTTATACTTTAGTAGATTGTTTCACGCTTTGGATTGATGGGCATTCAGTGTACTTCTAAACTAACATTATAGGTCTTGTTGTGGTAGGCCTTTCAAATGATTTGTCGTGTGCCATTCGTTGAAGTTGGGTTCTCCTATATACGTACCCTCCTCCCAGTTGCACAGTTACCTGAGATGCTTTTGTGCTATATTATCAATGTTCAGGTTCATCCCAAATTCAAGCTGCAGAAAAAGAGTGGGATGCTCAGCAGACAATGTCGGATGTTCCAGCAGCTCCTATTAACACTGCTGTCGGAGGGAAAGCTTCACTCCAGCCGAAGCGCACACCTGTCTCGGAAAGGGAAATAGATGCCATTCTGGTGAGTAACTTCTTTTTTTTACAATATGCACTTTTTCTAGCTGAGGTTGGATCAATTGAATCCAGTCTTAAAACTCTGATCTTGTACATTGAGTTCTTGTTAAGTGTTCTAGCGAAAGTAAGTGTTTGATGATTGGCACAAATATGATAGAATAATGATGATGAAGATTACTAGTTTGAATCTTTATGCTTGACAATCTGGTTCTATAATCAGCAACCCAAGAATGTATTGGATATAAATAAATATTTTTGACCTAAAGGATCTGAAAATAGGTATTCAGGCATTGAGATACTCCATCCTACCTGTCAAAACTCCTCTCCTTTTGTAGATTGGGACTTGTGATGTGAACATGACTGAGATAAAGCCGTTAATGCTTAGTCCGTCAATCATATAGGAATTTTCTGATTAGATCTCTGACCCGTATGCTTCTTTTCTTCTGCTGTGTTTGGATGAGTTTTTGAAAAATTTTTTATGAGAGTAATGATTGGAAGGGGTAATGAGTAGAGAGAGAAATGAGAATAATAATTGGAGATGGGGGTATTGAGTGAAGAGTAATGATTGGAAGTGGGGATATTAAGTGTTTTTTGAGTTGGAAAAAAATTTCCAAATCTTGATCCAAACAAGGCATTTACCTTTTTGTTTAGGAACCTTCTATTGGCAACCCACTGAGTTTAACATAGGTAAACAAAGTGTCCAATACATTTTCACACACTTTTATATGCTTTTTTCACATTTCAATATACTTTTTCAATCTTAAGAACAGCCTAGTGGGCTTTTATCAGCACTTTCCTTTTGTTTATCCCTGCATCTGGCTTTTGCAGTTGGGCGGCTGCTTGTGACTTTCAGATGACATATCAGGAGGGAAGGCAGTGTTTCAACATTTCTTCTATAAATTTAATCCACTCATGTATGTACTGCAAGTTCGACGTAGTGTTCTGTTTTAACCTTGCCTAGAAATTCATAAAGCTATGAATCTGTATTTATCATATGCTGCACAAAACTTGAGCCGGAATGGTGAAATGCAACTTCTTTTAAAAGTTCCATGACTTCCCTCTCTCTTTCTTCCATTTTGGCAGCCACCTGAGCCATTTCATGGTCACCATTGTGCTGAGAAAATGTTTGAGCTTTTACCAATGTACAAAACTTCTTGCAAAAATCCATAAGCATGCAGTTTACATGTTATGATGCTAGGGAGAAGTGAAGGGAAGCTGGATTTAGTTCTGCATTAGAAAGAGCTTTAAGCCCCTTACCAGACCAATTATTTGATGCCCAAATGAGGCTTAGCATTAGACTGGCGTGATGGCCGGGAATTGCAGCTTACATTTCTAGTATACCCCTTCCAAGTATCATAGTAAACAACAGGCTTAACATAAACTAGAATGACATGCATTGAGAATTGTGATTATAGACCCAAAGATCTCCGGTTCTAGGTGCACATAAGACAGCTCGGACAAACCAGTTATCAAAACAAAACTGAGAGGTAATACAGATCACTGTGAGAAGCCTGTTGATCTGACAAACCATTGTGTTGGACGGAATTTACATATCAAATTCTATAATCTGAATAACAAACCACTTGAATTGCTGCAAAATAATTACCATTTCCAGTAAATATCAAAAGAACAAACTGTACAGTATCCCTATCGACCGGCACGTGAGCACCTTTCAAGCAACTCATAAAGAGATTATAAACAAGACAATAATACATAAATAAATAACCATTTAAAAGATTAAAGAATACTACTGAGTACTGACCTATACACAATCACACTTGCAATTGTCCCTTTTTCTTGTAGTGCAGCCACCCCCTATAAGTTATCCAGTTAATTGCTCTATGTACTTACAATCTGTTTTGTGCTCTCTTGTTGCCTCTTGATGGAGTCGTCACCTGGTCTATCTAGCCTGAGTGTGTGGTCTTTTTCTTCTCTCATGAGATAATTGTCAACCTGCGAAGCAGCTTGCCGACCTTCTGAGATGGCCCAAACCACCAGAGACTGGCCTCGCCGGCAATCCCCTGCAGCAAAGACACCTTCAACGTTGGTTGTGAAGTGGCCATACTCTGCTTTGAAGTTTGATCTATTGTCTTGCTCCAAGCCCAGTTTTTCCGATATTATCTGAAGGAAATATGGACCATTAACAGTCAGTTGGAAATAACTTAGCAACATATTTCCTCCTGAATTTCTATACATCACATTTATAGGTAGATATTAACAAGGCAAATATTCACTTTGGGGCACTTGGTCTCAGATTGAAGTGTTACATTTTTTTTGCCAAAAACCTTCAAACTTGACCTTCAACCCTATTTATTGGACTAGACTGATAGTGAAGGGATGTAATCCCATACGATAAACAATCTTACCTGCCTAGCAATGAGAGAATTGATAATGATATTGTATATCCCATGTTTTGTCTCATATTGGAGGGGTGTTTAGTTCTGACAGCAAAGTTCATACTAAATACAGGATATATGGCCATTTGAATTTTAGTTCAACATGATGCTTCAATCCAGCTTCAAGTAATAGTCAATTTCAAGCTTCTATTTCTCAGCAATTTTAGGTAAAAGTAACACTTGACGGTTGAAAAGAATGATAAATTGGTAAGTGAAAAGAATGACAAAACTGCCGATTTTCCCCCGTAATATATTGAACTCTGGTGTAAATGGAATGCATAACGCATTTGAATGGTGTAAGTAGGAAGACAAATTAGCCTAACCATCCACATCACTCTCACTCCTTTGTTTCTGTCCTCACAAAATTTGAGAGAGTAGAAAGTTAGGATACTAACCGATTCGGGACCAAGGAATCCCATAGCTAGTAGTACTAGGTCCGCCTCGATCATCTCTTCAGTGCCTTCGAGTTCCTTAAATTGAAACCTCCCGTCAGCATCCTTCTCCCACTTGACACGTACCACCTCAAGTCCTTTCACAACCCCATTCTCATCTCCCACAAACCGCTTAGTTAATACCTCGTACGACCTAGGGTCTTTCCCAAACTTGGTCGTGGCTTCTTGATGCCCATAGTCTACGCGGAATATGCGAGGCCACTGCAAACCAAAAAGAAAATAAAGGGAACAAATCATCAAATCTAAAATGAGTAGAAAAGGGGGGATTTGATACTGCAAGATTTCCACTTCTCGTGAATTAGAGATGAACTCTTCCATTCAGTCTGTGAAACCCAGTCCTGGACATGCATACCAAAACATCCACCAGTTCTTACAACCTGCTTCACTAGAAATGCTCCAGACTAGAAGGCACCACCCTCTTACAAAAAAAACTTTGCTTTTTTAGACCAATCAAAACATAGTTTGAATTTTCCTTTTAGTTACCATATCATGCAAGTCTTCCGAACTAAGAAATGGAGATGATGCCATGTGGTAAGACCAACCAGGGATTAACTAGGCTAAGTTCTGATCATAGATTACTCCTTGGATTTGTGAAGGGAAAAGAAAAGATAAAGGATCCACAATCAAGCTATGTTACCTTCCCTACCAAGTCAACCAAAAAAAAAGAAAAAAAAGATGTGCATGTCTATGACAATTTTTTCCTACAGATTTTGAGATTGTAGATTTTGCACACTGTATCATTATATGAATCCAAGCTCCAAAGAGCCCCAGGGAAGGAAACTGATAGGTAAAACGAAGAAATAATTCAGCTTCCTGCATCATCTTTTTTTCCTTATCTTCTATATCTTCCCTTTTCCTCCATAAATCCCTCGACCAATCTATGGTCTAAACACAGCACCATATAACTGACATCCTTAGGAATTGTCTTATGCACTGTACAAATGTACAAACCTGTGGCCAAGGGTTGCCTGGAGCCCTGGTTCGAGGAGGCTCAGGAAGGAGCTCTAGATTTACCATGTTGCTACAGCCGTGCCGGATGGATGTTCCTATGCAATCTGTTCCGGTGTCTCCTCCACCAATTACCACTACCTTCTTTCCCTTAGCTGAGATGTACTTACCATCCTCTAGGTTGCTATCAAGCAAACTTTTGGTATTTGCATGAAGAAAATCCATCGCAAAATGGACCCCACATAGCTCCCGTCCGGGTACAGGTAGGTCCCTGTCCCAATTGTTCACTTTCGTTAGCATGTTCAAAAGAAATTTGAAGAGAATTAAAACAATAAAAAGGACATTTTGATGACGTATTTTGTTTCACGTAAGATCAGAGCATAAATATATACCTTGGTTTTGTGGATCCTACAGCTAGAACAATTGCATCATTGTCCTTGCGAAGCTGATCCAGTGAGTACGAAGGATCTTTTCCAACATTAGCATTCACCAAAAAATTAACGCCCTCCTTTGCCATAAGGTCAACCCTTCTTTGAACTATATCAACTTTATCAGCCTTCATGTTAGGAACTCCATACATCATAAGGCCCCCAATTCTATCGGCACGCTCAAACACCGTTACGGTGTGACCCATTCTATTCAACTGATCAGCAGCTGCCATACCAGCGGGCCCACTCCCAACAATAGCAACTTTTTTCCTGTAAGAACAAAGATGTTTAGATTCCAGTTTTCAGATATTTGAAAAGAAGTACCATTCTGCTAATAGGTTATGGATGTAACTACAAAATCCAAGAACCACGACGATATCACCTAAATAACTCTTAGGGGACGACAGGAAATACATGTAGCTATGCAAGGGGTAAAAGCTTACCCAGTTCTTCTGAGGGGAGGTCGTGGAACCATCCATCCTTCCTCAAAAGCCTTATCAATGATAGAGCATTCAATGCTTTTGATAGATACTGGGTTCTCAATAATACCAAGGACGCAAGAACCCTCACAAGGAGCAGGGCACACCCGACCGGTAAACTCTGGGAAGTTATTGGTCTCCAGCAGGCGATCTAATGCTTCACGCCACCTGTTTTGATACACTAACTCATTGAACTCAGGTATTTTATTCCCAAGAGGACATCCCGAATTCTCCTACATTATCGAAAACAAAATCAAGGTACAGAACTGAAAAATGGCAACAGTTTAGGAGGTTTTGAATCATAAGCAAAAATAAAAACAAGAAGACAAAGTGGTGGAATTATTCTTACTCACCTGATGGCAGAAGGGAGTACCGCAATCCATACAGCGAGCGGATTGCGTCTTTAGAAGTGGGCCGGGCTTGGCTTCTTCCATGACCTCTTTCCAGTCATTCATTCTAACATTAGGATCCCTGTACGAGATGCCCTCGCGTTCATATGCAATGAATCCCCCATTTTTTATAGCATTAGGAACTCGTGTTGGCCTCTTTAATTGATCAGCCTCTGCAACTTTCTGCAAATTCCAAAACTCTTATCAGAATAGCTAAGGCCCTTTTATGGGTTACAAGTCATACACAAACAAGTTCTATTCCCAAAAAAAAAAAAAGTCATAAACACGCCACATAGTACATTAGTACCCAATAAAGGGGGAAGTGTTGGTGAGGCTGAGAGGGAATCCAGGGTGTAAAAGTTTTGTTCAAAAATACAAATTTGGAGAGAGTGAGGACAAAATATCTGGACTTCTAACAAATTTAGAGTAACGACGTTTTGCTTTTTTCAGAAAAACAATCATGGGATTACATAATAACATTCACAAAAAAACATCCATTAGAGTGACGTAAAATGTTCTTATAATCTGGAGAAAAAATAAGTTCTAGTCAGAAACATATGCCCAATTGAAGCACTTAATCGAAGGAATTATACGATAACTCTTTAACATATTATTTGATCTGTATGACGGAAATCTCATATCTTGTAAGGAATCTTAGATGAATAAGAGAATTTACCTGCATGACTTTGCCATTTGTGGAGACAGCAGCTAACTTCTTAAGCTCTTCAAATGCATCTTTCTCCAATATCTCCACCTCTTCATGCTCATCAACTTCTTTACTAATCCTTTCTGCACCCTCTCTACCACTTTCCTCTACTTTCATGCTTGAAAGAACCCGCTTATAATCTCTAGGAATGACCTTAACAAATTTGGGTAAAAGGCCATCAAAATCAGAAAGAACTTCTCTGGCTAGTTGGCTGTTTGTGTGACGCTGATGTTGCTGTATCATCATTTTGAGTGTCATAACATCTTCTTCTTCTTCTTCGATTCTATCAAGATCTACCAACTCAAGGTTGCATCGCGTTTCAAACTTGGCATCAACATCAAGAACATAGGCGATTCCCCCACTCATGCCCGCAGCAAAATTCCTCCCAGTTTTCCCAAGCACAACAACAGTTCCACCGGTCATGTACTCACATCCATGATCACCGACACCTTCTACAACTGCTCTAGCCCCAGAATTGCGGACACAGAACCTTTCTGCCGCCATACCGTTAAAATATGCTTCCCCATTTGTTGCCCCATAGAGAGCAACATTACCAATCACAATGTTATCCTTGGGATCAAATCCACTTCCTTTTGGAGGATAGACGACAATTTTGCCACCTGATAGCCCTTTCCCAACATAGTCGTTGCTATCACCTTCAAGCTCAAGTGTGATTCCAGGGCAAAGAAAAGCTCCAAGGCTTTGGCCTGCACTTCCATGGAGTTTGATATGTATGGTATCACCCGGAAGCCCCGCTAAGTGATAGCGCTTCGTCACTTCATGGCTAAGCATGGTTCCAACAGCACGATTCACATTGCAAATTTCAGTTTCAATGTATACAGGAAGACCTCTTTCTATTGCAGTTTTGGACAGAGTTATGAGTTTTTGATCCAAAGCCATTTCTAAACCATGATCTTGTTTCTGTACACAGTACTGGGCGGCCTCTGGGCGGATGTCAGCAGCCGGCCTAAGTAATAGAGAGAGATCAATATTCTTAAGCTTCTCATTGTTTTTTGTCACTTCTCTATCCACTTCAAGCATATCGGAACGACCAATCATTTCATTGATTGTTCGAAATCCAAGCTGAGACATGATTTGTCTCACCTCCTCTGCTAGCATGAAAAAGAAGTTTATAACATGTTCAGGTTCTCCGGCAAATTTCGCTCTTAGTACTGGATCTTGTGTAGCAATGCCAACTGGACAAGTGTTTTTGTGGCACTTCCGCATCATGATGCATCCAAGTGTAATGAGGGGAGCAGTGCTGAAGCCATACTCCTCCGCACCAAGAAGTGCAGCAATGGCCACATCTCTTCCAGTTTTGAGTTGGCCATCTGTTTGGAGGACTGTTCGGCCCCGAAGGTCATTGGCAACTAGTGTTTGGTGAGTTTCGGCGAGACCAAGTTCCCAAGGGAGTCCGGCACTCTTGATGCCAGTCCATCGGGATGCGCCTGTGCCTCCATCGTGACCTGAGATCAATACATGATCTGCATGCCCCTTCACTACCCCACTAGCTATGACTCCCACACCAGCTTCGGATACCAACTTCACACTGATTCGAGCCCCTGGATTGGCGTTCTACATTATTATGGAGAAACAAGTCAGGTATACAGTATACTAGACCAAAAATGTATGCTCAGTTAGTATCTATCAATGGGGTTTCAACACAACCGTAGCACTGTGTCATCGCCTTAACAATCTGCCATTTGTGCACAGTGAACCCCATTATGCAGATGTACCAGTTAGTGGGATCAGGGAAATTAATTGATTATGTTTATATGATGGGTGCAATGCACACATGGTAGTTTGTTACACCACTTTAGCATCAGAATGTGATGCAATGGTTACATCGAAAATTTAAAGGGTGTCTGGGAATGGTATATTGGTTACAGACCTAAATTTTGGAATTATGTGCCAAAAAATGATGTACTCAGACACAAACCCACAACATAGAGGTTAGTATGCTGAGTTTTTTACCACTGAACCGGTTGACAGACATGGATATATATACACACAGAAGCAGCTTATAAGGCTTGTAATGAGATCGACATCATAATGCCGCAATATAGTACTCGATAAAAACTTTAAGAAGAAGAAGCAGTACAGCACTTGCAACTTACCTTAAGATCATGAATCAACTGAGCAAGGTCTTCAATCGAGTAGATATCGTGATGGGGAGGTGGGCTGATTAATCCCACCCCAGGAGTGGAATTCCTAGTGGCAGCAATGTCTCCAATAACCTTGTGGCCAGGAAGTTCACCACCTTCACCAGGCTTGGCCCCCTATGCAAATTTTAAGACAACATTAGATACAAATCCAATGCACATAAAGAAACAATTTCAGTTAATATTTGACCTCACCAAATGCCAAAGGTAGGTATCAGTTAGAGATGCAAAGGCACCCAGAGGTGCTTTGCAGACACAGCATCATCTGTCCATGAACATAAATTCATAACCATGAAGAAGAGCTGGTCCAATTGGAATAGACTGACTAATGGGGATATATGAGCAGTTACGAAAGAAACATTAACCTAGAAGACACTATGGAGTTCTAGTGAGGGTTCGAAATATACCTGTGCCATTTTTATCTGTAGCTCATCGGCATTTGTGAGGTAATAACTGGAAACCCCGAATCTTCCGCTTGCAACCTGCTTAATAGCACTCCGCTTCGGATTCATTGAACCATCTGGAAGAGGCTCCATACGAGTTGGATTCTCACCTCCCTCACCTAGAAATAAGTTACAAGAAAATAAGTGCAAGGAAAAAAGAACATGGCAACAAATCCATACCCTTTTGACAAGCAAATGTTGTTCCAGAAACAGCTACTGGAAGGCTACGAAATTTGTGGAGAAGCAAAGTACACAAAATTGGCCAACCAGTATAAATAAAACCACCACTACATAAATGGATCTTGAAGGAGAGCACTGGAGTAGGAAAAATCCAAAGAAAGAATGAACTATTTAGTTCAAAACCACATTCCACAAAGTGTAGAGTGATATTTTGGACATTAAAAGGAAGAGAAAAAGGAGTCATTATAGCAGAAGAATGGTAATTCGGCGACATAAATAACCCTGAATTTTTTTTAATAACGGCATACCGCATACCTGTATTTGACTTTCCCCCAATCCTGTTCATAGCAATGGCGAGGGTGGTATGTGCCTCCAAGGATATGGATCCGTAACTCATGGCTCCAGTACAAAACCGCTTCACAATCTCACTTGCTGGTTCCACTTCGTCTAAAGGAACTCTCACATCAACCTTTTTAAATTTCAAAAGCCCCCTCAAATTGCAAGTTTTATTCAATTCTTGTATGCGCTTGGAGTATTCTTCATAGGCCGCCACGCTATTACCCCTGGCAGCCTCTTGCAACTTGGCTATAGCAAGGGGGTCGTTTAGGTGAGCCTCACCACCTTTCCGCCAATGGTAATCCCCAGGATTAGGCAACGATACAGCCTCAGCACTTCCAGGAGGAAAGGCCCGCATAGGAAATCCCTGCTCGTGTAAATGAAGAGCGTCAAGGGCAAGCGCTTCAAATGTTGCTCCCTCAACTCTGCTTGGAGTTCCAGCAAAGCACCTATCCGTCACTTCTGATGAAAGACCAACTGCCTCAAAAATCTGTGCACCTTTGTATGATGCCAAAGTTGATATACCCATTTTGGCAAGAACTTTCATCATTCCATAGTTGCTTGCCTTGAAGTACTTCTTGACCAGCTCATCCTTTGAGTGGAACTCACCAGTTGGTTTGGGTGGAATCTTTCCATCAACCTGCAGTCTCCAAATTGCTTCTATGGCCAAATAAGGGCATATAGCATCTGCACCAAATCCAACCAGTGTACAAAAATGGTGCACTTCACGGGGCTCAGCGGATTCAACAAGTAACCCAATTCGAGTGCGTTCAAGCTTTTTAACCAGATGTTGATGGACAGCACCAACAGCCAAAAGGGAACTTACAGCAACTCGTTTCGACGAGAAGGCTACACAGTTGGACAAAGTACAACTTAGTAATGTGGTACACCAATAATGTTTACCTACAATTCTACTGCCTACGTCGGTGCATCCCATTTTAGAAGATACAACATTCATTCGATGATTTTGAAAACTTTGTCTATCGATTGGTGGGAAAATATTTTAGTATCTCTTTCTGAAAATATACTTGTTGACCCGATTAAAGGGCACGACTGCCCGAAAAGAATAACTAAGTGGGACATATGGAGAATAAAAGAGTGAAGGATAACGGGACATAGTGTTCCATAATTTTCAGGTCAATCCTAGTCCAGGATATATTACCTCTGTCAGAAAGCACCAGCGTCTTATAACCCTCTTTAATTGCATCATGAGCTTCTGAACAGATCCTAGTCAGGGTCTCCTCCAACCCCTTTGTACCACGGTCTTTGGAATACGTTATATCAATGACTTTGCTACGCCAGCCTCTATAGTTCATCTTTTTAATTGCTTCCATTTGTTCAGTGGTTACAAGGGGACCTTTTAGCGAGAGGCGATGACATTGGTCTTCAGTAGTCTCAGTAAGATCACCTTCTGGACCAATCATGCACTCCATGGAGGTGACTATCTTCTCCCGAATAGGATCAATAGGGGGATTGGTAACTTGAGCAAACATCTGCTTGAAATACTCAAATGTGAGTTTTTCTCTGTCTGACATCACCGCCAAGGGAGCATCATTCCCCATTGAACCAAGGGCCTCAATTCCATCCTTTGCCATAGGAAGTAGTAGCATCTCCAAGGATTCAATAGTGTACCTGCATAAGAAGGCTAGCAATTAAATTCACTTCCCCATAAGCTTGCACGTGAAAAATAATCCATAAAGCAATAGCAGTGCAAAAGAGAAAAATACCCAAAAGCCTTTAACGGAGCCAACAAACCATGAATACCCATGTTTTCCATGTCGTCATCATTAGATGCCTGGTTACATACCACAAAAAATTAGGACTAATGAGAAATTCCCACAAAAAATAAATAAATAAAAGGGTGAGAAAGACAAGTTACACTCACTTGAACAACTCCTGCAATGGCCTGAGGAAGCATCTCGGATTCTCTAACTGATTCTACAATGTCTTTCAACTCTATCTTTTGCCTTTTAAGCCACTCTCCATATGGTCTTGCAAGTGAATACTGCTGTTTCAGTGCTTCATCATCTACAACAACATGGTTCTCAAAATCCACCAGAAGCATCATGCCAGGGTTAAGTCTTCCTTTCCTGGACACATCTTCAGGTGGAATATCAACTACTCCTACTTCACTTGCCATTATAACTCGTCCACTGTGAGTAACATAAAATCGACCAGGACGCAGTCCATTGCGATCCAGTGTAGCTCCAAGATAGCGGCCATCAGTAACTGCATACTGTTTCCGTGAGCACAAACCAAAGGTTGCAGGGGAACCAACTCAATGTGAAAATCAAAAGGTCTTTTTGGAACTCTTACATGATATCAAAGCGGGGCCATCCCACGGTTCCATAAGTGCTGAAAAGTACTCATACAAGGCTTTCCGATGAGGATCCATGTTCTTGTCATTTTGCCAGGCTTCTGGGATCATCATCATGATAGCTTCTGGAATACTTCTACCAGCTCGAACCAAAAGCTCAAGGACGCCATCAAAAGCCCCTGGAAAAAGAGGGAAACTTAGAAACAAGATAATCAGAATAATTCAAACAACCGCCAAAAGTGAGTGGCTATATCTCTTCTCCTTGAATCGGCAAACATGGATCATGTTGGACGCCTGTGTATATGGGTCTATGGAATAAAAAAAAAAAATATTTCGAATCCAAACCTGAATCAGACGAGCTGGTGTCTACAATAGGTAAAAGCTTCTTCATCTCATCCTTTGACAAGCCAAGCTCCTTGCACTTCAGAAGACCCTCGCGTGCCTTCATCCTAAATTGTTATCATAAACATCAATCAATTGTTTCAGACTAAGCGGACCTTTCCTTAGGTTATCTAATGGTTACTTCTGGTTTTTACTCAAGTCCGCTGGGGAACACATTGCATGTATTGACCTCCTGTCCTCCTTTTAATCAGATGTTCCTATTTGAACTTTGCTGGTATTGCAACAAGGTTTGTCTGTGATATCAGTAAGGTCAAACTAAGCGGCAAATTTGGTTCTTTGATGCTGCCGCCCGCATCACTTTCCATGCATATAATAGTCAGGCAAGTATTTGATTGTCTGCATTACTTTTGGAGACAAGAAAATTGGACATATCGTAATCAATTCCACTGGTTTGGCCCCAGGGAATCCAACAAACAACCAAGGTTATCATAATTCCATTAGTCAAATCAGGTCATTAGTGTTCACATCCCTCGGCAATCAAATCAAAACCACCACACTTTATCCACGACAAGGAAATGGGATCATAAGAACAATACATGAACTAGTTCTCAAGAACTTACCAGTTCACATTTCCCCGAAGTGTGTTAATTTCACCATTATGACCTAAGACACGCATGGGCTGAGCACGGTCCCAGCTAGGAAATGTGTTTGTTGAGAATCGAGAGTGTATCTGCACCAAAAAAAGGTCCATAACTTTCAGTCTCAATCCCATCAACATTCCAGACAATATGGAACCTAACTTTACACATGCAAACATGGTAACATAGTGTGACACCAAACCATGGAAACCCTAAATACTTTCGACTCAACACCACTACTTTTGTGTAAGTTTATCCTCAAGAACTGCTCACATGGAACGCTTGACGAAGTTTTTGCGGGCACAATATACTTGGTAATGAGGCTCCTTACCAACTCGAGCATAGAGTCCAATAGACATCCAAATTCTATTACTTAAGGGAGCGGAAGAACTTAAGAGATCATTCCTCAACCCCGCATCTCTTCAGTTAACCTGTAGTCCCATGCTGCTTGTTGAAGTGTAGAGTCAGTGGACAAAGAAGAAAAGCGACAAGGAAATATATTTACCAAGGCCATGTAGCTCATAAACCTTTCATTGCCAAGATCTGCATAATAGTATTCCATCAACTGGTCGGGCTTCAACTGGCCTTTATATACAACGGTCCTGAAAAAGAAAAACACAAGTAGAAAGGCAATTATTTTTGTTTGGGGATATGGAGATTCTTACTGCAACAATGTACTCTGGCTGCAGAGCAGCGGCCAACTAAGATTTTAAAATTCCACAGAAACAATAAGGCTTTCTGAAAGGGAAAACAAAAACCTTGAGGAAAGTGAGCATATATAGAAGTCCCTCACGCCACCATGTTGGAGGTTTAATGCAGCTCGGATAGCTACCATTGAAATTCTCCTTAATTTGTACAACTATCATAATAAAAAGAAAAAACAAAATGTTTATAAGGCTGCAGAAGTTTAAGCAATTATATCAAAAAGATGACATAATAATTAGAGTAACATGCAAGTTCTGCTCCTTGAATCAATTGAAGTGCTTAAACTACTGCAGTGATGCTTCTTGATCAAGGGAAACTTCTTCTTTTTTCATGTGATTAACCCCCCAAAAAAACTCTATTCATGTCCGACAACCATGACTTATATACTATAACAACTATATAGACCTCCAAAAGGTGAAAAAAAAACCTCAGAATTTTCTTTATAGATCACTCACTACCTGTTGCTCAAAATCGGCTTTTGACTTGGGAGTGGGCGTAAGAAACACTTGCTCAATAACAGGTTCGGTCTGCAAAGCAGAATTTCCCAATCCTGAGTTATTTGTGGGGACAGAGCGCCAGCCAAGGACAGTGTGTCCTAGTGACTCTGCAACCTAGAAATACAATGACAGATTTCTTAGGAGACAAAACTCAAAAAAACCAAAACATGCTTGTATAGGAAACGCAAAGTAAGAATGTATTCGAGCTAATCTCAGCTATGCAATTACATATCTGTTCCATGTACACTTGCAAGTGTGAGAGAGAATACAAGCTGAACATAAATTGATGCTCAAATTACCTTAGCAAATACAATCTTGCTTTGCTCCCTTCGCTTTTCAGACGTAGGCAAGAAGAACATGCCCACGGCATATTCCGCTGCCGGTGGTAGCTCAAAGCCCACATCTTTGGCAACCTATTGCATGGTGACCCGACAACAAATCAAAACAATAGTTGCATAAATCAGTTAGAGGGACTTTGGGACGCAAATAGTAACAAAATCAAGCAAAACCAATAGAATTCGGCCTTACAGAGTTCAACAATCCAAATAAATATGTAATAGTTCCCTGAGACAACGTTAAGGGAAACTGACGGCCAAGGACGTGTTTGATAATTAATACCCGCCAAGGGCATTTTCAGCATTAACAAATGTTCTCAGCCGTAATTTTCCCCAACGTTAATTGTGGTAATTGTCTTTCTCTATTGTATGGTCATTCTCTTTGTTTCCTTCTTCATGGTTTCAATCATGATAAAATAAAGCCATAATGAACACATCCATCAGATATAAAAGTACCAGAAACCAGAAAAACTGATGTCAGATTAATGTACCTGTCTTCAAATGAATTTTTTTTTCTTTCCAAACTAACAGTCCTCTCTTTATTCCTTTTTTAGGTGTTCATTCATTATAAAATAAATACATAACTAACCCTTCCTATAGATTTCAAAGAACAACAAAATCTTCTTAAATGCTCTTAGTTATGTCATTTTCCTTGTTTACTTTTCTGGTGTTCATTAACGATAGAATGAAAAAACAACTATCCCAAATCAAATACTGTAATGGACTACCAAACACCAGCCAAATGAGATAGTATTAAATTGATGTACCTCCTTGTAGAAGTCGTGAGGAAGAGCGACTAGAATACCAGCCCCATCACCAGTATTGGTTTCGCAACCACAAGCACCTCTGTGGGACATCCTTACCAACATCTCCACCGCATCCGTCACCTTCCAAATCACAAGAAAAACAAGTGAACATTGGTCCGGCTGAATTTCACGGACATAAAAATGTGCATACTGTACAATAGCACACAAACTCCAAACAACTTTCATAGCTTCTCTCACCACAGAATTCGAAAAATCCAAAAAGAAAACAGAAAAAAAGAACATAGAAAAGAGAGTAACAATGTGAAGTTTTATTTAACCAGCACAAACTTTCCTAAGAATTCTCTCACAGTAAATCTTACAGCACACGCCCCTTTGCACCTAACATTCACGCCAAAATTTCATAATGTCTTACTATACTTACCGTGTATTTATTTCTTTAGTTTAATGTTGGATCCCTCCAAGAAATCTCACATGATATATATATATATATATATATAAAAAGCTAGGTCTCACTTTACCAGGTCGAAGACTAGTTTCCGTCTCAAGTCAATTCATCACCTCCTCAATCCATATCTCCCCGTGCTATCTGACTATAGGTGGAGTATCCCACTTTCCACATGGATTACCTAAACCGCTCAAACTCGGTAATATAATCTACAACCCTAAACTCGATTAATATGAAAATGCTAAAAACAGCTCACTAGCTTGTTATTAAAGTTGAAAAAGTGTATTAAAATGTGTGAAAAATATACGGAATTGAGTGAAAGTTCTTTGAAAAAATATAAAAGGTGTATTGGGGTACGGTTTTTTTTTCCCCCATACAATTTGTTAGCTTATTGCCAGCACCCTAATTAATATTTAATACCCTATAGAGGCTACCCACCCCCAACTGCCAGTTCGTTTTCTAAAGAAAGGTCACAACTGACAATATACCTTTTTTGCCAAAATTAAATCTGAGCAACAAATAATAAACATGAATATATGAATTATGTTTTGCGTTGAGTACCGTTTTCCGGCTGCTTTCTCCGGATAACTCAGCGACGAATCCAACCCCACACGAATCCTTATCAAACGAAGGATCGTACAGACCGAGAGGCTTCTCCGGCACCAGCGACAATGCCGATCGCACCATCACCACTCTCAGCTTCGGATCCCGTCCCGGACCCTCCGATTTCCATACATGTAACAGTCTCTCGCCACCCGACGCTCGCAGCCGTGTTCCGTACAATCTGCTCTCCGAAACATTAGTAGCCCGATTTTTGACAACAGAAACACGACGCGAGCCTCTCAGAGGCACCACGTTCAATTGGCAATTCGCAAACGGGTTGCTTCGCGTTTGATGAACAAAACTCGAAGCCGCCGACATTATTTATAGAAATCAATCCCAACGCACGATCATAGAAATTTTACACCTTTATCCGGAAAATAATTGGCGAAGCTCCAAGCTTTCCCGGCAAATTAACGATTTTGCTTAATGGGAATGTAAATGGCAAGAAGGATCAGCGAAACCAGAGGAAAAGACCTGAGCAAGGAAGGTAAACGTCGTGGAATGGGCGATCTGGAGCTGTGAAATCCGAAATTTTGTAATTATTATGAGATGGTTACCCAATATGATAGTATGACTTATCTATTTGCGGCCAGTCCTTATCCGTTTGCGGAGCTCTACGAGACTTGAGTTACGGAGAAGAACGCAACCGACAACCGAAAGAGAGAGAGAGAGAGAGAGAGAGAGAGAGAGAGATGCGATTAGAGAAGGCGAGAGAGAGGGGGTGAAAGAAACTGATGATGGGCGGAGAGAGGGAGGTAGGTGGTTTCGGTTTTATAGAGGGAGAAAGAGAGTGTGGTGTTTGTTGGGGGTGTGACATGTGAGGTGGCGAGGCGGGAGGGGTGGGTGAAAGATGAAGGACGCTGCTACTGGTACAGCGGCTGCTGTACAGCAGCCAGCAGCCGCGTACATATCACTTTTGTGCCCATTTTGAATTTTGCAAAGATGATTAGAGCCACTCATTTTGTTTAAAATACTTCGTTTAGGGTTCCTGTAAAAAATCATTTCAATCCGATATCGGGAAGGGTGTTTACGAATCATCCAACTTTGCTTCAAAATTGGCATGAGTGGCTCCGATCATTTTTGCGGGACTTGAGATGGGCACAAAAGTGATCTGTACGCGGCTGCTGTACTGTAAAAAATCATTTCAATCCGATATCGGGAAGGGTGTTTACGAATCATCCAACTTTGTTTCAAAATTAGCATGAGTGGCTCCGATCATCTTTGCGGGACTTGAGATGGGCACAAAAGTGATCTGTACGCGGCTGCTGTACAGCAGCCGCTGTACCAGTAGCATTTCTGATGAAAGATTACAAAAAGCAATCATTCTACCTCCACACCCACTTACACACCCAATTACATATCCACATTTATAATAGGAGTGGAGCCCGTACACACTACACACCCTGTATGTGTGGGACCTATCCCTATTATAAGTATGAATGTGTAAGTGGATGTGTAGATGGGTGTAGAGTTAGAATTTTTCTTACAAAAAGTATAGGATTGCCGCACGGCACACCGCATGTGGGGTCCACCTGGAATCCAAAAAAATAAAAAAAAATACTAAGTTTTAAAATATTTATTTATAAAATTCCATAAAAAATCAACTCCATAAAATTATTAATTAAATTTATTTTAAATTCGTAAGAACGAAACTGTACAATTAAACACAGTTAGAACAAAATATTTGGGGAGATTTCCTTTGTCTGTTCAAAATGTCGTAACAACTCCAAACTCTCGGTTGAGTGACACGTGTATTTTGTACTCCGTCTGCCACGTGACAGCCAAGCTCATGGTGGGTCCTGAAATTCTCTGCTTTTTATACTCTCTTCTTTTTAAATTGAGAGTTCATTTTGAAAAATCCAACTACTCCTATTTAAGAAAATATGTAATAATATACCTATAATGTCTATTATTTTCATTATTACTCTTTCATTCTAACTATTTTTTAACACTTATATTCACATGTGAGAGGCATTTATTAAAAAATTACCAAAATTTTTCTTTCATTTTTGGAAAAGAATCTTCATTTTAGAACAACTCAAAATAAAATAATGATCTCTCAATTTATCACAAAGAGAGTAGCTGGTTTAATTGCCATGCTGACTATTTGGCTGGGACGAATTGGGGGCCGTTAAAGCCTAACTGCAACTTTGTTCGATTCCGCTGGTAAAGACACCATTTTCTCAACTCAAACTCAAAATAAATAAACTCCCTTATCGTTTAATAATACGACTAAAAATGGTGTGATTCGTAAAGGGATGAAATTAGAATGGAATTCACGACAACAAGGGATTGTCATTACCTCCTCTAAATTCACATCTAAGACATCCTGAAGTAGGGCATAGAAACACACAAGTCAGTTGTGACGCACCGCCTCTGAAAGTTTCAGGTAGTAGTCGATTGGCCTGAGGGCGGTTGAGACCCATGCGGAGGTTGTCTGATCAGTAGTACTTTCTTGTTTGTTATTTTCACAATTTGCAATTGCTTTCGATCTTAGTCCGGACAGGATCTAGGAGAAAGTAGTGGTAACATTGTGGCGTTGTTAGTAAGCTCCGCCTCCGTGTTAGTTATTCTTATTCCATGGGCATCCCTAGATCATGTTCAAAGGAACAATCAAGAACCAGAATACATAAAGGTAAGATAATAAATTTTTTATACCGTCAGTGTAAATATTTGTTTCATTCAAATCAATTACATCGCGTCACGTTGCAAAACAATGGTTTCAATCAATAAAATATAGCAACGTAGCGCAATATAATTAATTTCAATGAAACAAATGTTTATACCAGCGGTGTAAATAATTTATTTTCTAAAGCTAATTGCATAAAATAGATTAATAAAATACTACTCCTACTACTACTATAAAGGCAGTTGACTGACGTTTAGAATCCGATTACTTTAATGGATACAGCCATCTCTGTGGATTCTCTTCGTTTTTTTCTTCTTTTTTTTTTTTTGTTTTGTTGTCCAAGCGGTAATACAATCATAAAAATTAGTACTATATAAAACCAAAAACTTTAAACCAATCCCTAGTCCCATTAGGGAAAGAAATAATCACAAGAAATACTAACGTAATAACAATCATACACACAGATGGAGAAATTCAAACTCTTGACCTTTTAGTTAGTGACATGCAAGAGTCCTAACCAACTAAGTTAACTCGAGAAAATAAGAGTTTTCATTCCAGTTACATGATAGATAAATAAAATGTCATGTACGTGACCCCAAAGAGTTAGTTCGGTTTTGGTTGGTAGGTTTGTACCCTGCACAGTTGACCAGGATTAGATTCTTGCGGTCAGGCCTCAAAAAAAGAAGTTTCTTGCAAATTACCTAGTCCTGGTGCGGATGACTTGGCTTTGACTGAATCGCAGAGGAGATTAGTTGAGGTTCGCTTGAGCTGACTCGTATAGGCTGACCGTTAATAAAAAAAATAGAAGTAGAATAAAATGTCATGCGGGGCAGATCTAGGCTGGGTATAAATATTTTGACAGCTAAGAACAGTTGTAAGATATTGAAATAGAATGTTTTAGTACAGTTGATGGGAGTCTGGCACCATTTTCTTCTTCTTTTATTAATAATCCACGAATTATGTTTGTGTTGAAAAAGAAAATAAACCTTGTGCATTAGACAATTAATTGAAAATTATGAGACAGAATTAGTTGATAAATAATCTTATTTGGCATTCACAGAGAAATTTAATTATGTGACCGAATTCACCTCATTACGTGAAGCCATGGCCTCTTGTATAATATTTTTTGACTTACTATATGCCTTTTATATCAACTTGGCCAAAAAAAAAAAAATTTGAATGAAGACCATTAATGGGAAAAGCAGTTGAAATGCTAGAGTCAGTAATTCTAAAATTGGGGCATGAAAGTATATATATATACCGTATGTGATAAACAGAGAGGTGAAATGGAGCGATAAGGGGAGCGATGAACAAAGCGGTGAGGGTAGCCTTTCTCTAAAGATAAGGGGACCTGGATCCCATGAATTTTGCGGCTTAAACAACAAGGAATGGCAGCTAAGGGAATGGATTGCTCGGATCAAAAGCCATGGAAAATGGACGGGATGATCACCAAACTAATTAATAGTATTATGTTGCTTGCATGTTGGAATTCAAATTCCGATTATTTGTAGTAGTAAAAGATATGGGCATTGGCCATTGGATTGAGAGAAGATACCAACATGCATGCACTCTGTAGTCTTTCACTTCACTCCTTTACTCAATTCGAAAGGTTCGTAATTAAGAATTTTTCTTAAGCAATTAAATGCAAACTTTATTTATCGTTCTTTATTAGTAATTTATTTAATTACTCCTTGTGACACCCCGCTTTCCGGTGGCCGGAGGTACTGCAGGAAGCAGGTTCCGTCCGGACGGGAGGGGGCAAGTTATGGTTTATAAGAAAAAGATCCCTCCTACTTGTACAAGGCCTTTTAAAGCCGTGAGGGCGGGCCAAAGCGCATAGAAACTTCACAGTTAAGCGTGCTCATCTTGGGATAGTCCAGGAATGGGTGACCTACTGGAAAGTCTATGGGCTTTCGGCGTCCAAAACGGACAATATTGTACAAAAATGGAGCGGGTCGTTACACTCCTAGTCAATAGCAAATTAAAGCCAAGCCTCTTAATAAAATACTAAATGTTTGCTTTAATTAGAGCTATTCCAATTGTTGCCTGCCCCCAATTAATTAGTTGAATATTGAACTACTACTTTGCCAACTTGCATTTGGTGGGTGGGACAAAGAGAAGATTCTTGCACTAACCAGATTTCAATGATAGTACAAGATTCCACTTATTTAATTAAGTACTATCTAATTAAAGAATTCGTCTTCAAAAAAGAAAAAAAATCTAAAGAATTAATTAAACCTCTTCGTTTTTCTTTTCTTTTTATTAAACAGGGGGACTAGAGAATTCTTGGCTAACCTCACTTGATCTAATTTCCCACGGGGTGTGTGTAGGACCCATTTGATAGTTTTATCTTGCAAGCTAATACTTGAAAAATATAGTAAGAACATGCATTAATGTGCCTACAAATATTTCATGATTCAAAAGTCGCCCTCTTCACCTACCTAAAGAAGACATAAACTCCCATCACCTACCAAAAGCAAGCATGCATTTACAAGGGGCTTCCTTTCAAAATGGTTGTGCATACGTTTTTACTATTGGCGAAAAGTGAAATGTCGATTGTGCATTTTCACGATTACGGAAGCTGAACCGTTGTTCCTAAACTCGTTGTCTTGATCGTGTTTGGATCTTGAACCTATTTGGAAATTGAAAAGAAATAGTAACAGAAAGTAGTTGTTTAAAAAATTCTAGTTTATATTTTGGCTTACGAATTAAGACTTAAAGCAATTTTATTTACTATTACTTGATCCTATCAAAATCAGGATCCAACCATATCATCGAATCTCAAGTTGACATTTGTTAGAAGGCTTGTGATCTAGTTATTTATTTATTTATTTTATATATATAATTAGTACTTAACTAAATGCATTTCCTATGCCCATTCTCAATTGCAGTTAAGAATAGATGCTCCCTAAGGCAGTTAAGTTACCTTCTTTTTCCTTATTAAATTATTTTTTATTGTCTTTTCACTCACATACGCCTCTCGATTTGAGACATGATTCAGTGCTTCTAGAACAATGATTCAGGCCTCTTCCCATCACAATTGGTGACGGAACCATGCATACTTTCGGTGTGGACTTCGCGACACCCATGTTTTAAAAAAAAAAGCCCTGATAAATTATTCGAGGACTATTGCATAAGTTTACTCCCTATTTAGGACCTCCAACCACCACTTCTAGTGAAGTTGGTTGCTCATCTCCCTCCTCCCAGTGGTGATCAGGATTTGAATCCCATAGGGGGCGGAACTTTGGGGGGCTAGGACTATGAATAGCTTTTAAACTCCCCCTTTGTTAATTTTAACACTCTCACTAACCCCCGCTGATGTATACAATGTTGAAAAAAAAAAAAAGTTTTACTTCTAGACTACAAGCCCATATCTTTCTGTGAGTTGGTTTTCATGGCCCACCAGACCCCAGTGGCCCAGTGGTAGTAGGTTGAGGCACCTTCTTCTACTTTGGTAGCCAAAAAGGGGTAGCTGGAAATGTTGATGGGAAAAGCACAGGTGTCTATCTAGCTACCATGTGCCTTTTGATTTTGGTTTAAGGGATATATTTTGTTAGCTACTACAGTAATCATCATGAGGTAACTTGTCTCCACCAACCCCATCATCACAGTTTTTTCAAACCATGATATGTTTGATTAGTCAAACCATAATTTTAGGTCTAGCAAAAAATGAGTATCCCTAGGAAAAAATGTACAAATTAATATCTGTGACTTTTTTCAATGACTATTCCGTTGTTCTCAACTTCTTAAAAAAGGGATTTTGGGTAGTTTCTTGCTTTAACCGGAATCCTAAACCATTAAAACTATCCAAGATAGCAAACCTTAAACTGAACCTAAGACAAGGAAAACTAAACCAAACCAGAACGCACGTATCGATCTTGTTTCACCAGCTTGTAAATTACTAGTCATTTCATTTAATTAAAAGTCTTGTCGTGCTCACTTACTTTTTAGCAAGGGAGGACTGCTTTGATCTTTGTCAGGGTTAGGTTTCGTGGGGTCATGTTTTCCATTTAAAAGGATGACAGCAACTCTAAAGTTCGGAAGAGTACTACAATAATTCAGTGTGTTGGCTGAAGAAAAAGGCCAAGGTAAAAAACTTCCACTTTGTGGTGAGTAGACAGCATTAAGGTAGTTGAACATGAAAATCACGTGTCCCTCGTTTTCTTCTTTTTTTTTTTTTGGTAATGCGGTGTCTCGGGTCAACTTGCGCGCACCTTATACTAATGTCTTCTTGCCTTCTTGGTCTTTAAATTGACTATTTCGATGGGCTTTCCCGATCTAGTTAAAAGCAACAGAGTAAGGTTCGTCTAGAGGCTTGGCCCAAGCGCACAGCCTAGGCGGCCCGCGGTAATCCCGATAATACTTGAGCCGGGCCTAGATTTTAAACAGAAGGAGAGACTTGTATACATCCAAGGAGCATTTACAGCGTCCTGGTGTCCCCATCTTGTCTAGAAGACAAAAATGCGCAACATTAATCAAAAGGAGACTAATAAAAGATTGCAAAAGGCGTCCCAAATTAATACCACAAATGACATAACACTCACCATGAAATGACAGTTGCATAGTTCTCCACGTAATGCTTGATATTTTCAAAATCTTCTATTTTCATAGTGCCCCCCATCACAACACTTCGATGCATAAGAGCAACCCCAATGGGGATGGAAAAGGGGTTGTCATAGTTATTATCCAGCTCTAAATCAAAAATCAGCTTTCCAATGGGATGGATCCGAGGATGGAAAATAGCTTTGAGTTATGTGGGGATGGATATATCCATTCCTAGATGCATCTTTCCATCCCCTCCAGGTCAGCAAATCAACTAATTTACCAGAACAATGGACGGCCGGAGTATACCTGAGTCGCCGGAAAATGACCGGAAAAACTTGAACTTTGCCGGAATCTGCAAATCTTGAATCTGGAGGTGAGGAAGCAGGAGATGAGGGGGTCCGTGAGGTGGATGACGCCGGCGGGAGTTGGGGTCGAATCTGGAGGTGATTTCCGATCGGGATGCAAGGGTTTGGATGAGGGTTTGGATCGGCAAGGGATGGATGATCGAGAGAGAGAGAGAGAGAGAGAGTGTGTGTGTGTGTGTGTGTGTGTGCGGGGGGCGCTGGAGTGATTTGGGTTTTCGATCAAAACCCCTTGTTTCTACGTTTCTTCTCAGACTGTGAGAGAGAGAGAGAGAATAGGGATGAAAAGGCATCGGGGGTGGGCCGAGCTGCCGGTTGGAGTTTTTTTTTTTTTTTTTAAATCTTAATTGAAGTGGATGAGAAGTAAAAAAAATTGGGACGGAAGTAATTTTTTTTTTTTGCAGAATTAAATTTTTTTTTTAAGTCCTCAATTATCAGATACCAAAATTATTTTTCAACAGTATTTTAATTAGGGTTAAGAAAGTTGGAGAAAATTAAGGACGAGGAAAATTTAGTTAATTATCCATCCTTTTTTTACATCTCACAATTGGAGAGGGGTGAGTTCTATTTTACATCCAACTAACTTTTAACCACTTTTTTCATCTAAAATAACTATCCATCCGGCTCCAAAATAAACATTAACAATAGGAAGGCGTAACAAAAAACTCAAAAGCCAAAAAAAAACCCCAACGGAGAGCATAACATTTACTAAGTTCGACTTATGAGCCCGTTCTGACCCCCCCACCCAAAAAAAAAAAAAGAGGCTTATGAGCCCAGCCCGTACCTCAATAAAATCCAACCTTGAGGAAAAGAATAACACTCTTGTGTGCTCTAATTTGTGTGTCTGAGAAAGAAACTGATCATTTGACAGCTTCAACTGCATTAGCACTGCTTGCAGTTATGAAAGCCTCCTCAATTCTTCCATGCATTATCTTCATAGAACATAGGAGTGATACATAGTATATTGCTACCAGGATTTCATTACATAAAATATGAACAAGTACAACTATCAGACTTACTTTACAACCCCAGTTGGATATCTTATATCTACAGAGATTATTACATTACGCCAATGTAAGAGACCTACTCATTTGCAGATGTTGGGGTTTCGTCTTATTGAGCGTAACCAGTTTTAAGCTGCTAATGAGTCCATGCCAAGGCTTACAAATTACTACTTCTAATCTCCTTCATTACTTGCATTTGTTCTTCTTCATCTATAGCTCTACTTCCTTTCTACATTTCCTCATTTTTTTACTCGTAGAGTCGGGAAGTCATTCCTTCTTCGGAAAATCAGATTCTTCTGTCTTTGCAAATCTTCCGCGAATCCTTGGTTGACTGTCCGCCAAAGCCTTCCTGCAAGCATACTGAAAGTAACACCCAAAATTAGCATATGTAGGACAGGAATCGACAGAATTACTAACAAATGACAAAGGATGCGTAAATAGTTAAGCAAGATTGATGTAATTCATTATTACGTAATTCATACACCTTCTTAATGGTTACAGTAGTGGACACCTTAAGGAAGTTAGGTAATGGAGAAAATATAACCCAATTCTGGAATGTGATTTTGAAGGGATTCACAGCCAAAGTAGTTGGACAACGTCTGACTTAATCGACATCCCAAGGTTCCATTTCATGTTCGATTGTTCAATGCTGCCGGGAATCATCTAACAACCCTAAAGCACTTATGCAGACTTTGGGAAGAGGGTGCAAAATGATTTCTGATAGAGCTGTCAAAAGATGGAGGTGTCAACATGATGACATCGTAGATGAGGGGCAAAATATGCATGTAATGAAACCATGGGGAAAGAAAAAAAAAACCTCATTATAAGAACTACCTTGATTTTCCGGCCAAAGTTCCTCTTTGTCTTCTTGTTCCTATATCTGGAAAGCTTTTGCCTGCGGTCTTCAGTGGTAGAATTTCCAATAAGTGGAGGCAGCCCATGGGAAGAATGGATGAGGCTCACATTGCCATTACCAAGAGTCTGTCATAAAAACTCAGTATCAATGACCCAGCCCCATCCTGTCGAAATGGCCAGAAACATCTATACATTTCTCAGTTTGTAGACTTTGTCACAAAACCAATACATGCTCAGGGCTCAATAAACAAAATAAATTCAAGCGGCTGGTGGGACACACCAGATGCAAAGGGAGACAAATGAAACCAAGAAAAAAATAAAAGTGATTTTAAGTTAAAAGCAACATTCTCTTTGACTTTCATGATCCATAGGTCTCACACATGGTATCCAATTTATTCCTCAACTTAATATCTAGGATTTTTTTTCCCGGACCAGCTGACTAAATATCTCGAATAAATCCTAAACGTTTGCAACCTATCTTATGTAGATTTGGCTTTGAGTATTAGCTGCTTGGGTGTCTGAGTGTTAAGAGATTCCCTGAAATCTGAGGACATTGGGATACTTGTCCAAAAGTTAGGAATCAATACAGGATGGTAATGATAGATACAGGGACACCTCATGAACGCCAATTTGTATCATATAATTACATTATTCTCAGCTAAATATGGTACAGAATATTTAGAAAGGTACTTGAAATCTAATGGGAGTGGAGCAAACTAAAGAATTACAATGTCCATGTGAAAAGTTAAATTTATTTTTCCAGTTAATTAATGTATATCATCTTTTTCCTCGAAATATCGTGAAAAATAAATGGATCCTAGCGTCTAAATTGCATAGAATGTCGGCCACATCCCCACAACCTCACCCGTCAAGTGTCCAACATGTTTACTTGCATATATATACACACACACACACACAAAAAACTTCTTATAAGGGCGCCCTTACCGTATTAAAGTGAGGACGCCCCTTTCCCGATCAATTTATGATGATCCGAGCCGCTCAATATGTTCAGAACGTGATTTTAAGGATACCCGCGAGAAATCAACAAAAATAACACGAGGAATGGAAAGAGATAGGAACCACTACAATAAAACTAAACTGGACCTTTATGTCGCCTTCACTAAATGCCCTTCGCATCCCATAAACAGCATCCAGGTCTATTCCAGGAAAATCCAGAAAATTTGGCCTCATTGGAGCCCCATGCATCCAATCCATTGAGCTTAAACATTCCAAACTTAGACTCTTTTGAAAAGACTCTTCAGTAAAAAAATTGCCATCTGAAATCAAGTTTTCCTCTGTCCCTACAACAGGAATCTTTATATCCATTATATCGGATAGCGTTGATTCAATAGCTTCTTTTGCCAATATATCCTTCTTGCATTCATAGAAAACCTCGCTCATAAGTTGCTCAGTTTGAATTGATTCAGTGTCCGCAACTTTGAGTGTTTGCGGGGTTATGACATCTTCCCCACAAGAGATCATTGAAATGGCAGCTGTCATGGGATCAAGACCCACATCTGGTTCTTCGATTATTGGTTCCGGAGCCTTGAATAGATCTCCTTCTCCCCCCAAGTCATACTCTGATATGGTGGATGTCTGAACCAGGTTGCCCTGCATTGGAAGAGGATTAAAAACAATGAAATCCCAAGACAAGGGCCAAGGCCTATAAGATTTGCAATATTATTACTGTGTAGAAAAATTCACCGTTGGATGCCGAAATGAAACAGAATTCATTGAGTATATAGTTGAAGCAGCTTGATCATAATACTGGCAATAGCTCAAAGCTGATTTGTATGAGAAATATTACGTAGAGCTGCTCTTAAACAGTATATCAATTCTGGATAACCAACTTGCTTTTAAAGACCAAATTTCTTATGTCAACAACTGCTTGTCGTCAAATTTCGTAGAGTAAAAGATAACATGAAAAACAAGTGGACTGCTTTAACTAGTCTGATTGATTGGATACTTTCATGATCAAATTGTCCACAAGTTCAAAAATTAGCATAGAATCAAATGACTTGAACCATCAAATCATCCTGGTGTTCTACCAAAGAACAAATTTTTAGGTTGGAACCACAGACTATAGTTTCTTTCGTTAGTTGCGAGAAACATGCATAATGCATCAATAAGGTGCTAAAATAGTTTGAAGAGGAGTCCATTAACAAATTGCGGTAAATCTGGACTTTGCAAATCAGAAACATGGACCAACTGGAGAAATTTCTAGGTGTAATCGTTGGGAAGTTATACACAACTCCCAAGCAAGAATATTCTCAAGGTTGGGACATATTATCAAACATCACAGTTACTGGGATTTCAGCATAGGACCGGGGAAAGTTAGTCGGGTAGAAAAATTAGCTATGTTCCAACAAGTTCAGAACAAAATTTACAATTAAAGTACAAAAAAATGGCCATTGAATATTCCCCATTGATGAAGCTAAATATTGGTGAGGTTTCACTGAGTTAACAAATTATCCAATTCGGGCCACTAAACTGGAGAAACAGAATCAAACGGAAGGGTTTCTGTACACGAATTTACAAACAACTGGAAAAATCCATGTTTCATGTCCTCAGAATTTGCTCACTAATAAAAAGACAATTCAGCTGCCTGTAATACCCTCCAAGCAACAAAAATGGTAGCGCTAAAAATACTCTAAACAGAATATCTAATAATTTAGTTAGAAGATGCCCCAAAGAACCACCCATTTTCACCATAGAAAGACCATGAGACCGACCGAAAGTTCTCAGAAGAGTACTCACCTATTTATGAACTAATTTATTTGGCACCAATGCACAACACATAAAACAACAAAAAAAAGATGAGGTAAAGTTAGCTTTTTGCTTTTTCTATAACTTTTGTCTCCTTTAATTAGTGCGGTGCAAAGCGAACCATTGAACAAGTTGACATCAAACATTGAAAAAGGAGAATCAGAGTTGAAAATGGAAAAACTAACCGAGTACTTAACTAGAATAATAGGGAGGATATCGGACCAAAATATCTGGGTGTTTTTTTGGGAGGGAAGTAAAAAAGAAGAGGCAAAATATCTGGTTATCTTTTTCTCCTCATTGTTGACCCCAATTATATGGACAACGAAGGTGTTTGTTGCGCCTTTTGAGCAGTAGTAATTCATGGTACTATTTTTTGAAGGTTGAAAGTTGAGTCAAATTGTTTTACACGGATTAATTTTGGTTTGTGAGCCAAAAATAACTTTAAAAGCTGATTTTTTTATTTTTTATTTTTTCAAAAGCTTCATTGCACGTTATTTTGTTTGCCTTTTTCTTTTCAATAAATTGGGAATAAAATCATCAAAGTACTATAAGCTGTTGGGGATATTCTTAAATCAAGTTCTAATTTTTCCTCTTTTGTTCCTGATTTTTCTCAGTAACCAAACAGGTACCCACAAAGATTATAGTCAAAAATACCTTCAAAAGATTGAATTTTTCTACCAATAGTCAATTCATAATCCGAAACCCTAACACTAGAGCAAATTACACTGAAATCGAAACTCAAACGCTGGAATTAAAACTCATCAAACAAACGTCAGGCAACCAAATCAACAGAAACAGACGGAACAGCAGACTTAGAGAGAGATTGGAGAGAGGGAAGAGTTATCTGACCATAGGAATTACATTGGATTTGTGAGAGCGACAGAAGTCTTCAAGTTGCAGTACTTCTTGAGAGAAGTTCTGGAAGTACGGGAACACTAGGTCGGTTTCAGCATACATTCCTCTTCTTTGATCCTTCTCTTCTCTCTCTCTCTCTCTCTAAAAAAAGCACACCAAGTTGAAGCAGGAGAGCTTCAGTGGATGGAGGAGAAGCCCCTTTTAAAGCTAGAGAAACAGAGCAAGAGACTGAACTGGAGCACAGTCAAGCGTAAATGGAGAGGTGAGAGAGAAAGGGAGAAGAAGTAGTGGGGAGAGAGAAGAATCTACTCCTACTTTGGTTAGTTCCCGGTGGTTTTCATTCCATTTTTATATGTGAGATGGCGGTGAAAAATCCCACTATTTTACAACCATCTTTTTTAGTCTTACCGTGTATTTATTGTTGATCTGAATCGGTTATTTTGTAAATTCCACGTAGTAATGTGTTCATGTAAAAAATAAACTTGATCAGACATTGATAGGAGTATCAAAAATTGATTTTTTTAATTATAAAATAGATAGTTTATTTTTATTATTATTGACAAAAATTAGATGTCCATTTTATAAACCAAAATTCAAATTTTGATATATCTATCGACTTTCGATTAAATTGATTTTTTGCATTGCAATACTATATTACATGTCTTAAAATATTAACGGTTCAAATTATAACAATAGATACTCAATGAAATCCATAATAGACTGAAAAAAATAAAGTTTTACAACGACAATAGATGGAATTTATTGTCTTTTAGATATTCTTGTAAATTTACACACACCCGCGTGGTGGTTGAAAAGGAAAGACTCCTGATAATGGCATCTCCTGCTTTCTTAAATCCAGTTTGGTACCTTGTGAGTTTCCACTATTTTTTTTTTAATACAGAGTGTTTCGGGGCAGCTTGCGTGCAATTCGAACCAATCATTACCATCCTTTACATAACCGTTTTACACCATAATGCGTGGGGTGAGGTGGTTCCAAAAATTTCTAGTAAGAAAAATCGAACCTAACACGTTAAACAATAGATAAGTTATTTTCATATATGTGAGTCAAATGACTTGCATTATAATCTGTGAATACATCGCTTTTAGTCCATATGGTCAATTTAATTCATTTAGCCAATAAGAGAAACACCCAAATTTTTTTGTACTAACAATTTTTTTTGGCTTTGTTCTTTTGGTAGTTTTGGGTATTTTAGTTTTGATAGTGAGTGGAGAGAGAAATAGGACAATGATTGGAGAAAGAAAGGTAATGAGTGGAGAGAGATAAAAAGAGAAATGAGAATAATAATTGAAAAAATAAGATAATGATTAGAAAAAAAAATAATAATAATTATAAAACTAAACTAAAACTTTTTTAAACTTAGAAACCAACAAGGCCAAGTTTGTGGTAAAGTACACAAACTTTACCACAAACTGAGCCTAACAAAGACAAAGAAAGAGCAATTCTCAAAGATTAGATTAGACAAAGAAATCTGGTTAGCTATACAACGCTCGTCGGGAAGAAGACAAAATTAAATTATCAAATTACGGAAACATTAGGCGGTGGCTTCCAACCTCACTCACATCATTTCCCATCTGTTAAATTTTTCTTTTTATCAAAAGAAAATCCTAATCTATATCTCTATTATAAAACAGAAGGGTGTGGGGACAAGTTGTTGGAACGGCTCAGATTCATTTGATCCAAAGGCTGTAGTGCATCCTCCCACTTTCCGGTTAAGTGTCCATAGTTTTCACCTAAATCACACAACTGTCATCCTCTTTCAACCGGGATGCGTAGTGCCGTAGGCACGGGTTAATACTAGTACTATTATATGGGGAAAGGGAAGCAAAGTCGGGGTTTGAACCCTCGCTTTTAAATGAAGTGTCCGTTATCTGCTTTACCAACAATTAATAAGTTATGAGAAAACTTCTTTGAAATGGAATTGAAAGCAGGGTTTCAACTCTCGCTACCAAAGGAAGTGTCCGTTATCTGTTCTACCAACTGAGTAAGGAGAAAACTTCCCTTAGAGTCATTGAGTATAGATTTTTTGCATTGTATAAAAAAAAATCATAATTGCAACAAATTAAGCCTTTGCTATGCAAGAAAGCTCCAAATCGACTCTCTTTCAATGTATAACGATTTAAATATAAGAATATCTGCATAATAATGACAAAGTGGAAAAAGACATCTTCATTTTTCTACTGTTTTATGCACTGGTCCCCCATGTCACTTGGAGTATAATCTTCCTTCCACAATGTTCTATTGTACTGATTATCTATGAACAGGTGAATGCACCAAAACTATAAAATAATAATAATAATAACACTAGAATAGTTGCTCATTTGGTGCCTAGGGTTTTTTGGGGTGTGTGGGACACATCCCAATGCGTGTGGACAGCAAGGGGCAATCAAATTTTGGCTGCCTGCCAAAAATGTGCAGAACAACTTTTAAGAAATTAATTTTCGCGCTCTATTTTTTATTGATGACATTTTAATTTTAACGTATAACTTCATGAACAAAATGGAACGTTATCAGTAAAAAGTAGAAGGCGAATATCAATTTCCCAACTTTTAAGCTTTAAGGATTTTTTTAGTTTTCGGATCTTGGATTTTATTGATGAAGGAAAGAAATAGGAAAATCTCTAGAAGAAAACAAAGTAAACTAAGGAGTATAAATTCTATCTATCACCGGTGTAAAATTCTACATTTTCACCACCTTCTATTATGAACCCCGTCAAATGTCTATTATTGTGATCTGGACCATTCATATTTTAAGACCCGCAATATAATATTGTCATGCAAAAAATCAGCTTAATCGGAAGTTGATAGATCTATCAAAATTGGAATTTTGGTTTATAAAATAGACGATCTGATTTCTATCAATAATAATAAACATAAACTATTCATTTTACAAAGCTAGCAAAATTTAATTTTTGATACTCCTATCGATGTTCAATCAAGTTTATTTTTTGCACGGATATATTACAATGTGAGATCTACAAGATGAATGATTTAGATCAACAATAAACACAAGATAGGACCTAAAAAAGTGGCGGTGGAAAAGTAGGGTTTTCCACTGCCGGTGAAAAAATTTTAATCTCTAAACTAAATTTTAACAAAAGCTACCCCATCTATGCTCTTGGAGCACCGTTACAAACTCCTAAACTATAACAAAAGCTTATTACAAAAGCTACCCCACGTGAGGTTCATACACTCAACAAACTTTAACGGATAGAATATGACGATCAATTAATAAAACTTCATCGCTTTTAACAAATTTTAACATCCACAAAAAGCTTATTACGAACTCCTAAACTATAGTATTTATTTAGTATCTAATGATGAGCCCCACTATTCTTACCCTAAATCATTGTCTCGTTTGAAATGGAGCTCAAGAGTTTGTTTTCAAGATAATTGATCGCTAGCTTGCTAAGTTCAATCGATCGGCGTCGTTGCATTCAATCAAGGATGATATAATAACACGTTGAAAATGAGAAACTAGAATATATAATTGTCATGCATTTGGCATATTTTCGCTAGTAAAAACACTATGTATTAGTATTATTATACACACCTTTTAAAGCATCCTTGTCCCATGCACCCAGATTTCCACCTTTAATTAAGTTCATAAGCAACATCATCACGATTCATGATCAATTTGGGTCATTCCGTGGCTCCGTTTCCAAACGCCAAATAAGTACTTATTTTTTAAGAAGACAATTTCAAGCTCAAAAATGATGGGCTTATTAAAATCTAAAAATATGCAATATTTGAAAGATCTCATTGAGATTTTAAATACGGTCCAAAAAAATCGAAAAATTACTTCAAACTTTTTAGTTCGAACTTGTGCTCGCTCGTTAAAAATTCATTCAACATCGAAAACTGTATTTACCGGAGATCTTAATTCGGATATCTAGAGGTTTACATTCACTTGAACTTCGACATTAAGAGTACTAAAGCTCGTATTTGATCTTTGTTTCTGATTTTAGAAAGAAAACAGGAGGGATCGCTATATAACTAGGCCCGTTCCAGAACCGGAATAAAAACTTATTTTTTGTCTAATAATAAGGTGTGTTCCTCAAAATGGTGAATAAATACTTATTTTTTAAAAAGATAATTTCAAGCTCAAAAATCATGTGCTTACGCAAATAATTTTTCCATCACTATGGATCTTGTTTGATAGATTTTATTGAGATCTTTAATATGATGCAAAAAAAATTGAAAAATTAATTTTCATTTACATTATTTTTGAGTTTGAAAATGTGAAAATAAGCTGCTTATTTGAATTTTGTGGAACAAAGCTCCAAAATAAGTACTTATAAAATAATAAGGTTTCTGGAACGGGTTAAACCAAGCGTGAATACTGTTTTGGAGCTCATTAATGTTTCAAACTAAGCTCGAGTGATCTACTGTTTGGCTTGCTTGACTTATGATGTTTAAGAAATTCAAGCTGCTCGTGATAAGTTCGATTAAAGCTCACTTGAGTTCTGCTCACCTCATACACAAACCACGCTTGAGCATAAAATACGAGAACCAAACTGCACAGCTCGTCTCATGTGGGAACAAAACCACCCCCCTCAATCACGACAAGAACCTCAAGCTCCTTTCTTGTCGGGTCCACTCAACTCTTTTATTTCTCAAATGGCAAAAGCTTTTTTTTATCGGCAAAAGTAACATTTTATTAGGAATAGAGAAAAAGATTCCAACCAAAAGTTGAAAGTAAACGGTCATAGGAACAAGCCCATAACAACACCTGAAGGCCTAAAGTGCCCAGATAAATATAAGGGAAAATGACGGTTCAGGACGTATTTTGATAATTAATACCCGCTAAAGACATGCTGAGAACATTTGTTAATGTTGAAAATGTCATTGAAGAGTATTAATTATCAAACACGTCATTGGCCGCCATTTTCCCTAAATATAAATAAGCACAAACCACCTATAAGGCCTAAAAAGCCAAATAATACAACAAAGCCCAGCCCAAATAATACTCAAAATCCAACTCTAAAAAACAGCACGGTCGTGGCCGCCCACCGCTTCAAACAGAAACATCCACCACCGCTGAAAATCACATCCCGATAACCTCCAAGCCGCCGCTCGCCACCCACGGAAATGGACCCCAGAACACAAACGGCAAAAGGTTGGTGGTAAATGGCTGAACTAGTGTAAGATTTCTCAAAAATTGACCATTCAACAACTCTTTTATTTCTCAAAGGGCTATTTTTCTAATTCTACTAACTATACAATAAGGGAGAAGAACGGTTTTTAAATTTTATCTTTCTATAAATTCTAACTATTAATTTGCTTCATAAATTCTACGGCTCTCCCTCTCTTTCTCAAACAATAGTAATTGCACAATTATCACTAATTAGATCCCACATTCAAAATTCATCTCTCTCTCTCTCTCTCTCTCTCTCTCTCTCTCTCTCTCTCTCTCACACACACACACACACACACGCACACGCACACGCACACACACTCCTTCTTCTAGCTCTTCGCTCCCAAAACCGACGCCCCCCTGTGATTTTCTTTGAGACCGAACACTGTTTGAGAACGAACACCCCTTTAGATCAGTTTTGGTCACGAATCCAATCAATGACTCCTCCTCCTCTCTCTCTCTGTCATTTCAATCATGAAGCAAGTCTATTTTAGACTCTCTCTCTCTCTCTCTCTCTTGAATATACACACTCCCAATGGCAGCTGATTCGAAACCAGATTGACTCCATTTTTTTTCTCAGTTTAAATGGCTATTTCGATTGCAAAGCTCCCATCATTGTCCAATCTGTAACAGGATTATCTACCTTTGGGTCGAGGTTTGATTGATTCCCCCCCCCCCCCCCAAAAAAAAAAAAAAAAAAATTAATAATAATAATAATAACCAAACGTTCCATATTCTCTGTGTATGTGTGCTATTTTGAAATTTTGAACGACCCCTCGGTGTTACATGAACAGGTTGATACTTTATTCACGGATACAATGTTGATTTGCATATGTGCTAATTGTTTGATCCACATCTTTGGGCATGAGCAAGCACTAAAAGAACTCTGTTTGAACCTAATTTAAAAAAAATATTCCCGTATAAATTAGTGTCGTTGGCGGGGTGGTCAATAGTTTCGTAATTCATTTTAGTTGTGTTCAAAATGCGTTGCTTCGTGCCTTTAGGCACGGGCAAACCCTAGTAAATATATAAGCGTGGAAATTTATGTTTGGGTTCTATTTAATTGGGAAGACAGTACTACAATTTGAAGAAAATAGTACATGTCATTTACCATTGAACTGCTCTAATATTTAGTATGAACAACAAACTAAAATATTAAAATTCGTTGATTAATATGAACAAAATGATAAATTAACTTACATTTTTCCAACAAAAAATTAGTAAAAACGCCAATGGGTGATGGTCATGTTTTAGACTTTTTGTAAAAGATGGAGTAATATAATAACAAGGTGTCAACCCAACGTTTGTCCTTTTCGAAAACTCAGTAAACATGGAGTAGGACTTGTGATGTGAAAAGGCAGACTATTTTAAGGGACATCAAAAATCAAACCTCAACCAAAAAGAAAACATGACAATATTTACGAATTGCGTTGAATTTATTTTAATTACTTAGGAATATATCAAGAGAATCTATAGTTCTTCCACACTTGGGGTCTGTCAATAAAAAAAGAATGGACAGCAAGATACTAAATTAGAAAAATAATTTATACAAACTCATACATACATATATATACATACATATATATACATATATATAGTAGTAAAATCCCACTTAGAGGTTTACCCAAAAAAAAGAAATCCCACTTAGAGATTCCCTTTACTGTATGAAGTACGGATATAGATAAAATCAATAATTACAAGAAGGTCAAATAGTTTTCAAGTCTGAAAGTACTACTCCTATATGCGTAAAGATCGAATATCAACCATGTAGTTGTGCTTTAAAGCTAGCTAGCTAGCTAGTAAAAGAAGTCAGAAGAAATTTCATGCATGTCGAGCCCTCCATTAACCAAAAAAGTGGAGTATATGCCCACTTTTAGTAATACTCCTATATATATTGAACAAGGAATGTACATGCACCTGAGATTTGAGGTGGCTTACGTAAGTTTTTAATGAATTAACACGAGCTCGAACTCAAGTAAATGAATTAATACGAGCTCGAACTCAAGTAGCATGAAATTCGGTTAGCAATCCTAGATATGTGAGTTGATCATCATTCATGCTTAGATACGTGAGTTGATCATCAATCATGCTGTCCTCCATTCAATTAAAAAAAAAATATCGTTTAACCTATACAGAAGTGACACATGGCACTTTGTAGTTGCCACACTTGTTGGCTGTATAACCTAGTTGACATTTTCCCAAAGGGAAAAAAAAATCCCCTGTTGAAAAGAATCCAGACATTTAAGCTTTGCATACATTTTCTGTAACGATACTGCCTCCCCACTTTCGATTCTTCTAACTCCAATAATCACCACATGTAAATTGTACTCTCCCATGTGGAGTGGAGTGAAATGCAATGGGTGTCTCCCTTATATATACTCTCATGCACATGGGCAATGTTTGATTCCCGTAAGCACACATCTCCTCCCCAAGTCCCATAGAATAGAGTAGATTATGATTAACGAGTGATTAATAAAAAATAAAATTGTACTCCCCCATTCCGTGGCGGAACCAAGATTTACTCATAGGGGTGCTAACTAAAAATTCAACAATATGCAAATAATTTCATAAAAGTACTATATACTCCTTTCATCCCAATTTTAATTGTTTTTCCAATTTCGTCAAACGTGACACTTACAAAAATCGTTAGCAGTGGCTTGGGTTTTGAGCTTTTCTTTCCATAGGGTTTTGTATAGTACGGAGTATGTATGTATATATATATATTTTAACTGCATGTGCCAACAAGTTTGTCCTATTTTTCGTTTTGGCCGGACGTGATCGTCTTTTGGGGGATTGATGTTAATTTTATTAGTAATTAGAAGAGTTTTGAAAGAGACGTAAATACAGATTTAATAGAAGAGAAGATCGTGGAAGTTACAGAAATAATGAAAAACAGCTGGAGTGGATTGTCTCAATAGCTACTATTGCTCTCGTCTTCCTTCCTTCACGAATTGTTATTGGCATTGCATGCTTTGGCATGCATATGGGTCCCCATGTTGCCTTATTTTGGCTCCAAAATTCAAGGCCCTTGGTTGTACTCTTTTTTGGATGCAAACTTACAAATGGTACTATGAGAGAGAGAGAGAGAGAGAGAGAGAGAGAGAGAGAGAGAGAGCAAGTAGAGGTTGACGTTGACAAAAGTTTCAGTGCCGATTGTTATAGTGACACTGTGACATGGGGAGAAACTTTTAGGTATACGGGGATACCAAGCCTTCTGGTATTCCTTCAGGTTCGTTTCTCATTTTTTTGATCACATTTGAATGATCAGCTCCGTTCATTTTGTAGAGTTCAGCAAGAACCTTAATCTTCCAAAAAATTGTGTTCAGCGGACTTTATTTGATACATGATCGCCACACGTGAAAATCGCAAAAAAACTAAAACTGGGTTTTGATTCAGTGTGTTTTTTAACGCAGTTTTGGTTTTCTTTAATTTTCATGTGTGCTGATCATGTATCAAATAAAGTCTAATGAACACAATTTTTAGTATGATTATGGTCCTCGCCGAACTCTATAAAATGAACGGAGCCCATTATCCAAATGTAATCGAAAAATGACCAAAAAATGAGAAACGAACCGAAAGGGATATCCTAGGGCTTGATATCCCCGATATACCTAAAAGTTTCTCGTCATGAGGGTTTTGAGAGGAAAGATATTCGGATATAAATTTAAGAATATGGTCTGTTTCATGAGGTCGATATATATATATATATATACACACACATATATACATACACCAAACTTCTAATAAGGGCGCCCTTACCGTATTACGGTAAGGACATCTCTTTCCGGATCAATATGCGATGATTTGAGCCGCTCAATATGTTCAGAACGTGATTTTAAGGGTACTCGAGAGAAATTAGAAAAAAAAAGACCGAAAAGGGCTTGATCCGAGCAGTTTTTGTTTGTATTTTATCGAACAGTTCAAATAAAAACTGCTCAAATCAAGCCCTATCCGGTCTTTTTTTTTTGTTGATTTCTCACGGGTACCCTTAAAATCACACACACACACACATACACACAATTGTTTTCAAGTCCGGACGTCCCGACCTCCCATTTCCCGATCGAATTTCTATGATCCGAGCTGCTCAATGTGATCAGAACGTGATTTTAAGGATACCCGCGAGAAATCAACAACAAAAAAATGATCAAGAAGGGCTTGATCCTAACAGTTTTTTGTTGAACGGTTAAGTAAAAAACTGCTCGGATCAAGTCCTTACCGATTATTTTTTTTGTTGATTTCTCACAAGTATCCTTAAAATCATGTTCCGAACACATTGAGCGGCTCGGATCATCGCAAATCGATTGGGAAATGAGAAATCCAGACCATAAGAAAATCTGGGCGATTGGACCTGAAAAGAATTGTATGTATGTGTGTGTGTGTGTGTGTGTGTATATTGTCATTCGTTAAACCTAATCTACTCTATCCTAGGAAATTTGGGAGGGAGGTGGGTGTTTACGGAAATTGAATTCTGCCCATGTGCGTAAAAGTATAAGAGACTAAGAAAAGTACCAACTGCACTCCACTCCACTTGCGAGGTCGTTCAATTTGCATGCCTTATGCATGTCTATATTTTGACACGGAGTACGTGGCTTTATCACTGCTCGTTTGACAACCTAGTTTAACGCCACTTTGGCTTCCCGAAATGGGAACACAAACTTTGGACATTGTCAATCTCATCCTTCAAAACTTCTGTTGGGAATCGAACGCCCTCTGGGTACGTTTGCCAGCGAGCAATACTAATAGAAAGTGCGTAATTTTCATATATGTAGCTAATTTGAATCACAATTGATTGAGGATTAAAGCTCGGTTCGATTAGGTTTGGGGCCACCCACATCACACCGGAATGCTCACCTTGGCGCGTAGCTGTAGATATAATTGGAGATGATGTACTACATGATCTTTTACACGAACTCACACACTCACAGTGGAGAAACAGCAATAGTGGGAGCATAATTATACATATTATTATCTATGTATTTTAACTATACAAACTTTTGTAGTTACCGGAAACTCATACAAACAACACGTACCGGCCGATATGGGTACTTTAATTATCATATCATTGTCGTCATGCCTACATAAATGGCAGTGTTTACATTAGAATTTATTGGCCCAATCAGAGAACGATAAGTGGCCATTCATGTTGGACAAGACGGAGTACGCATAGACTGAAATACATGGAATCACACAATTTAAAGAACGATGACGTTTTGATTAACTTAGTGTCGTTTTATAGATAATGACAATCGTTGCCAGATGTCACTCAAATGGTAGCTTAGAAGATGAGCAATTCGAAGCTCAAAGACACAATTATTCAAACAATAGGCTACCAAGTTGACATAGTCAAAGGAGTTGAGACCCAAGCATGTAACTACTCATTTCCAAACACGGTGCAGTTAAGGGCAAGTAGGGTGATGAATTAACTGAATCACCACGGATAATTATAAGCAAAAATGATGGAGGGAAAGTTTGAATTCAAAGTTGAGGCGACTTCGAAAGCAGCTAGGTGAGAAAATGAAAGCCATGGAGAAGACTCAAGAGTTTGCCTATAAATAGAAGAAATGAAAGAAGGAAAAAAAAAAAAAAAAAAACCCAGACAAATCATCAAACAAATAGCTATGCTATGTTTGGTTTGTCCATTAGGCAGTAATTTAGAAACTTAGACTTAGTTCAAAGTAGTTAAGAGTAGTTTGTAGTATTAGTAATCACATTGTAATCTGTTCTGTTCATTTGTGAAGTTGGAGAATCAATTAGAAAGCAAGTTGTTTTGAATTGATCAAAGTATCTTGTTTATTTTTTGGTTTGTCGAATTTCCAGTGAATCGTTGTGCCATTTCAATACTTCTAAAAAGAAAAATCCTATTCGTTAAGATAATTGAACCGACGCCACAATCGCCTGATTAAGTTTGGCTTTGATAAATTAAATCTGAAATAGATAATTATAAGTCTTTTCTGACACGCTCGCACACAATCATATTTCTGAAGTAAGCCAAAAATCCCAGCCAAACAGGTAGGAGAGGTGTAGGACCAAACTTTAAATATGTATCATTCTGGACTTGTCTTGATCTGTGACAAATTGTCTTCTTGTGTATGTCCACTAGTTTAGGCTATTACTTCATATTCTACTTGATTTTTGTGGAAATTATTTAAACAAATGAAAATAAAAGAATTGTTTCTCTTTTACGAAGGAGAAGGTTTGGGACACCCCACGACCAGTGCTATGAACCACCTAATAAATTTTCACCAAATCTCGTCTTATTACAAGCGGTGAAAAAATACAAGTATCGTAATTACACTAAACTTGAAACAATCTCACGATCACTATGAGGAAGCTTCCGCATAAATTTTTTTGCCTCAGGACATAAATTTGTTGCACAGTAAAAGGAAGCTTCCGCATAAAAAAATTTGCCTCAAGACATAAATTTGTTGCACAGTAAAAACCCACTTATTAATATCTTCCTTTATCTAGCTAGCTAGGTTCTGGAAAGAGCTTAAAAGCACAGACTGTGACCCTGACATCTCCACTCCACATCCAGGGGCTTGACCCTAATCTTACGGACAGATTAATACTAGTGGTGCTGGTGCCCTTAAGAGGATCCCTCACCTTTTAGCGGAAAAGGGCAGCAACGTGAGAAAGAAGGGAAAGAGCCATGTTCCTGTGAGCACGTGTACGTCGAAGACCAGTTGAGTTTCTAACTTGTGAAGTGAAGGGTATGCTTTGTCATTACTTCTTGTTGATTTGTCCTCCGTCTTCTCTCATTATCGGATTTATTGGATTCCCACAAAGGAAAAACTTAAGTCACATCATTTGAGCGTGGGCACATGAGCGGCCGCAGAATTTTAGTCTAGCGGTAACAAAAATATATGAATAAAACTTTGTATATAAAAAACATTATGGAACATAAAATACATTTATTTTTTGTTGAAATTTATCAGACCCTAATTTCCTTTGATTTATTGAGCTATATAATCTATTTTCTTTGCAAATTTAAGTGAATTTATATTTACTCTAGACTTTGACTAATGATCTAGTGTAGCCAATATTAAGAAAAAAATATAAAATTATATGCAAAAATACATAAAATTTATTGCATCTTTTTAACCTAGGGGTTTGCTTAACCCTATTAAAGGCTAGTGGAGCCGCCCCTGAATGAGCAAAAACACGAGCGCATGAAAATATCTATGAAATGCATTCCAAACTAATAAATTCGATAGAGCAAAGATTGAAAGCGCTAGCACAGTACGAAAATTGAAAGAGTGAGAGCATGACATTTTTGAAAGATTATGTGAGTAAGGGACACACCCTAAACATACCCATCCAGCAGAACATATATATAATGTTCGTTAATTTGGGTCAGAAGTGGGGCAATTTCTTTCAAGCTCAGACGAAAATTGATCTCAGTTGGGACTTGCAGGACTTGAACTTCAATTCAAATGTAGTCTTAAGAAAAACCCAAAAAAAAAAAAAAAAAAAAATAATCAAGCTTGTTAGAACAAATTTGTAAAGTTCACTAAATAGATTCATTTGTTTTTTTTTTCCAAAATTAAGTTTAGAAAATAACATTTCTCAGCGCAATAAACGCAGTATGAAGTAAAATAAGCAACTCGGAGCTGGACCCGAGAATCCTTCCAATTTGCCCACAACTGGGCTACTGGGCCAAACCCAATTAATTCACAATTTCCTTTGGATCAGGCTTGTTGCTTCTTTAATGGACCTTACTGCCAAGAATTCAGTTTGATGCAATGCAAGGAGATCACAGGGAAAATGGAACAAGAATTTTAAGGCACAACTGATCGATCTGTTCAAATTTGCTTCATAGAAACTAGGACAAAAGGAGCCGATTACAAGCACCGGGTCGTCTAGGAATCTTTCATTAATGATAATCTATTAATTTTAATGAAATTTTCATTAAAAATAACATTTAGCATAAATAACTTCAGTATTATCATTAACCTACAGTAAAAAAAAAAAAAAGAGTAACGAAAAACTACCCTTTTAAAGTGTGACCGAAAGTTCGTTATCGAAGGGACGAAGCCGGAGGTGAATTAATGATTAATTAATTTGCTGCCGGAACTCGAGTTCGAATTGAGCCCAATTATTCGAGTTCGAGTTCAATCTCATGAAGGACAAAATTTATTATTTTCTCATGTCCATTCGGCCAAATCCTGTGGTTGTGGAACACTCGTCAGCAATTAGCATCTACTTTTATATTTTCGCTTGACCCAAAAAAAATATAGCATTTAGCATAAATAACTTGACTGTTATCATTAACCTACAATAAATAAATAAAAAGTAGCGAAAACTACCCTTTTAAAGTGTGACTGAAAGTTTGTTATTGAAGGGACAAAGCCGGAGGCGAATTAATGATTAATTAATTTGCTGCCAAAACTCGAGTTCGAATTGAGCCCATTTATTTGAGTTCGAGTTCAATCTCATAAAAGGACAACATTTATTATTTTCTCATGCCCATTCGGTCAAATCCGGTGATTGTGGAATTCTCGTCAGCGATCAGCATCTACTTTTATATTTTCGCTTGACAAAAAAAAATAAATTCAGCATCTACTTTTTTTCTCTCTCTCCGCTTTTCTTGGTACCACAAACCGACATATAAATGAGTCCGGTCTCCTATCAGCGTCACTATTATTACATAATCGACTCCAGGGCAAAGGAATAATGCTTACGTCCCATCCCCATTATTAGTGGGCTTAGACCCCATTCACCATGGCCCTGCGGCCTGCACTACACTTAATCACGATCGTGATTAATCGTAGTCATGGACATTAATCTTGCAGCTCATTGATGCAAAACAAAAGTAGATTTTTTCCTTTGAGTTTCTCCTCTCAAGTACATGAACAGGATGGAAGGTTTAATTTGCAGCCTTTTTTATTAGTCGGCCGAGTCCTATTCGGTTCATCTCTTCATTAAAAACACTGCAAACACTACTATAGGTCTATACCCTCATTGGTAGAGAGGGCGTATCCCCTATGATCCAATTCTAAATGGACCCCCGTTAGTGAACGATGGAATTGATCTCTGGAAAATCAATCGACCTAAACATGCACCTTGAGAGATAGAAAAAAGATTGCTCCACTTCTTAGTGGGGTGTACTTAATTTTAGTAATAGCCGTGCCCTTTACATGCTGTACGAGAGTGTGAACAAAATCTTATGTATATCTTCTTATTATGAGTAGTCCGATCGACGACTCCGACCTAGTATTAAACATGATTAGCTACAGGTAGGGCTGTAAACGAGCCGAATATTAGAATACTCAGATTCGTTCGTTAAGTTTTTTAGCGAATTCGAGCTCGAGCCGAACTCAATGAAAATTATGACGAGCCAAACTCGAACCGAGCTTGCCCAGGTTTGGGTCGAACTCGAGCTTGTTTACGAGCCTTAACGATTCAATAATATCATATTTTTATATTCTTATACAGGTCTAAAACTGCAAATAAAATTTTCATTATGTACATAAATATGTTCATATACATATAAAAAGATAAAAACATAAGTAAATTTTTAGTAATTGTAAACGTTTAGACTTGTATAAGTTTTAAAATTTTTACTCCACTATATAACTATATAAAATCCCCATGATACACATATACTTCAGGTTCGCGAGCATAATCGAGCCGAATACTATTGCGTTCATGTTCGGCTCATTTATGAAACGAGCCTAAAATTGAGGTTCAGGTTCGGTTCATTTAGTAGACGAATCGAATTCGAACGAGCCTTTACCGAGTCGAGCCTCGAACAGTTCACAAACGGCTCAGTTCATTTACAGCCCTAGCTACAGGCCTCTTATTCCCTCTTTTCTTCAAATTGTACTAATAAAAAATGGAAGACCAGAAAAGAAGAATTTGTACCTACCGGAGAAGGGAGCCTTGGTTGACGAAGACCAAGAAAGCAAATATGTAGTACTCCGTAGTATATTAATATGACCAAGACCCTGGGGAAGGGACATAAAATTGCTTTTGTCGTGGATTATGATCATACGTTGTTCCTATTCGAGGAGTTCTTGAATTCTTCATATAGATCGATCTGGAAGCCGGCCATTTAATTATTATTGTATGTGCCGTGTAACGCCAAAGCATATATATCAATATCGAATACTAATTACATGATAACAATATTTAAAAATGGTTAAAATTGTCTCAACGTCTCACCATAATGTAATTCGAGCTGGTATAATTAGAGGAATTGTAGTACTTGCCATTCATAATCATCTAATCAAAATCGAAGCTACGTACGTAATCTAGACTATACTTTATTTGACTGGGATATGTATTGATAGCAAATATGATACTGTAACTCTCATTACCTAAACTACTCACTACGTAGCAGTGATAGAAGTCTAGAATATATATAGACATTCAAATGCAAATTCAGATATAGATATGTCCGAAATGAAAGGATGCACGTGAGTACTGCCAAAGTATACTCATGGAACCGCGTAGATAGGGCAGCTCAGACACACCAAATATTCAGGTATTTTTCTGAATTTGTGTCTTCAACATTACTAAACATATGGATATGTACGTTCAAGGAAAAATAATTAGTCTGATAAAGATACGTATAAGCATGGACGGCTCCACTATAATTGTAGGGGGTCACAAACCCCTTGGGTTCAAAATGTACTAAATTTTTTTTATATTCTTTTCACATAGTTTAATTTTTAGTATTATCTGAATCAATTGAATCATTCAAACAAGTCAAGAGTACATAAAAATTCACTAAAATTTGTATGTAAGTACTACAGTAGATCACATAGCTTACTAAACCAAAATAAACTTGGCCCGATAAGTTTACAACCAAATGAATACATTTGTTCTTTGTAGTGTTTTGCTCAAAAAACACTCAGCTCTGATGCATTTTCGTTACCCGTCGGACTAAAACTCTGCAGGTGCCCAACGTATAGGGTCAGTATTTATTCAGAGAATAATTAAATTTGTGGTCGCTACGTCAACATCAGATATATATATATATATATATATATATATATATATTGTCATAAAATAACGTAACGGACCATGTGATCCAGCAAGGGCAATTGGTTCTGTGTCCCCCACCATCATAGAAGACTTGAAGTTGTGCACATGCATGTCAATGTCAATTAATGTTGTACATCGTTAGTTATAGCCTCACACGTAAATAGACATGGCAACCCTCTTCTTCTTTCCTCGTCATTTTATGATCTGCATATCATCAATAAATACGAGCAATTTATTTCAGGCATACAATCCCTCATGCAGTCAGCTAAGCGTTAGGTGGACTAGAATTTCAAGTAATAAAACAATGTCAAAGTCATATTCCCATAGAAGTGAACACTGAATATAACAAAACCTCATAGAGTAACATCCATGACCAATCGGATGACAAAAAAAAAAAAAAAAAACATCCATGACCAATGGCATGTTATTATCCGGTATGTATGAGATTTTGATACTACAAGTACTCTCCTTTTTTTCTCGGTAAAAGTCAGTATTATATGGTTCAGCGCGTACAAAAACCACCTATTTGAGCATGCATAAAATTAGGGCAAGTTACACAAATCAACCCCGAAGTTTTTAAAAATTACAAATTGCCCCCTTGCGTTTGGTAAACTACAAAATGCCTCTTATGTTTGGAAAATTATAAAATGCCTCTTGTCTCATAACAAATTAATCCCTTGTCGGGATGTAGACCCTAGAAAAATTCGACGGGATCTGTTTGACATCATCAAATGCTAATTATAATGGATCATGTTGTCCTTTTATAACTTGTGAAAGGCCAGAGGTGCGAAAATATCCTTTCACTGGCTAAAAAAAGTCAGATCAATCCTTTGTAATTAGGAGCTGATGATGTCAAACAAATTTCAGCAAACTTTCTCACATCACGACAAGGAGTTAATTTGTTATCAGACAAGAGATACTCTGTAATTTCCCAAAAGTGAGGGAGTAATTTGTTATTTTAGAAACATTGGGCTGATTTTGTAATTTACCCATAAAATTTTGTCAACACCCTATGAACACCAATAATAACGGAGGGGATATTAAAGCAGAAGAGCCAAACACAGCCTAGGAATATTCACGTGCGTTTTGAAAATCAGCACCGTCGTCCCTTTCCGTGCAATATAGTTCAAAGAGATTTTTATGCGTGGTCCAAAATTTTGCATCGTGATAGTAGTAACTATTTTCAACTGATTTCATTCCATTTATGTTTATTCTTATTTCGTTATAATGCCCAATTTGGTCTAGCGTTGGGTTTGGTTACAGGGCTTAGAAATGATATATAGTGGTGTGGAATACCTGCTTGAATTAGCTACCGATACGGCGATACCGAATAGATTGAAAAATTGCAAAATCAAACCCGACTTATTCTTTGGAAAATCAAACCAAACCAATTTTTTTGGCCGGTTGTTTGGGCCGGTTTGATTTTCTCGAGTTTTTTTCACCACTAATTAACCCCTTTGGGCATTGAGAAAAAAACCCATACACGCATATACTTACATACATTGTCCTACAGTGCCATATCGTTGGCAATGCAATCTATGGTTCCAAGCAACTTAATTGAATCTACCAACAGAAATTCGATGGACAGAATGTAAACAAGTACCTACTGAGATCGAAGCAGCTCACATTGGTGAGAGTCAAATATAGTCTTATAGATGGAACCAAAGATGGAATATTCTATAATCACGCATTCATCCAATGGAAACTAATAAAATTTACCATCAAAATGAGTATTTTCCTGTGGCTTTTGGATCACATGTCTACGCAGAATTACCCACCTAACGAAACCGGAAAGAAACGAGAAGAAAATCTTTTTAATTCTTCTACCATTAGGAGTAATTAAAATTTCTTTTAGCCCCATTCAATATTCAGATTCTTTAACAGTCATTCTTTATTCTTCTTCAAAAGGTTAGGTTATACCACTACGCGTTCCGCCATTATATTTGTTTCGTTGTTAATTTGGTCTTCTTGGCTTTTCTCAGCTAGGCTATGCACCTTTTACATACTTTTCTTTTGTTTTCATAACTTTTACGTAAAATAGGAAACCCTCTCCCCGTTCCTATCGCCCTATCCCTTTGATATTCAATGAGAGTTCCTCACTTTCTTTAATCGAAGGGAACACTTTCTGCAACTTGTATGACACACGTCTCGCGCTTACGTGTGAAAGACTATAGGAATTAGTTTGATATGTGCGCAAGCTGACACAGAACACTATTCCATCCAAAAAAAAAACTTGTATGGCACACTAAAAACAATATACTATTAGCCAAAAATTAAAGAGAGGTGGGAGAGAATTCAATGTCAGCATTCATCCATTAATTATTGACAACATGAGCGATGATATCTGAACCACAAAATAAAAAATAAAAAAATTGAGCGATGATAGCTGAACAAATAAAAATAAATGCCGATTCTTATGAAATTCCAAAATTAATAGCAGAAATTTGGAAAGTGCCAAGATAAATCAGGTAAAACTGTGGATACATTAGTCAGAGACCAAAATTGACCAAGAGAATGCTTGATTAGTGATTGGGTTTGAAATCATTGAAACAGAGGGGCCAAATTGACCGATCGAAAGAAAAACACATGATCATCATCTTAAGCCGTGTCACTGCGCAATTAGAAATTATTTGGTCAGACACCAATCCCTCCTTAACCGAACCCGGTAGGCGGTAGTAGTAATGGATGCAACACTATTCAATCGAACTTAACATTTGAATTTCTTGATGATCTCGCTCGCTGCAATCTTAATTATTTGATTTTCTTGGAACATTTCAAAACTGCTTTTTTTTTTTTTTTTATGAAGGTCAAGAAAGTAATTTCACCTATCAACTCACCTAGACAATTGCTAACTAAGGAGAGGTAGAGTGAACCTTTAAACACACACACCCAAACCCGAACGTTTCAAAACTGCTTGTGTCACATGAGGGAGGCGGGGGGGCTGCTGCCCCGGGTTTCCGGGCTCACTCCGGTCTCGCTCCGATGATCGGAAACGTTCACTTTGTAGAGCTCGTCGATTAGAACAACTATGCAAAAAATCAGCTTAATTGGATATTATTAAGTACCTGATCGGAACCTTTTTATCTTAAAAAGAATGGATCCGAAACACTGGATCAAATCCACTGTAACCCATGGACCGAGAGTTATATGGGCTCCGATCAGGCACTTAATGATATCCAATTAAGCTAATTTTTTACATAGTTGTTCTACTCGACAAGCTCTACAAAGTGAACGTTTTCGATCATCGGAGCGAGACCAGAGTGGGCCCGGAAACCCGGGACAGCAGCCCCCCGCCTCCGTCACATGAGACTGGGTGAAAGCCACACCTCAACTGGAAGGAATGATCAGCAGGAGAGATTTTTCAGTACCGAAAGGGTATATCTCATGTGGTATCCGTTCAGCGCATTCAAGTCATTCGATACACTTTTGGACGGTTCTGGATTGAAACCCTCTCTTTTCTCTCACCCAACGCTTTCTCTTTCATTTTCTCTCTACAAATCTGAGCCGTTCAAAAACAAAATGGACGACTCGGATGCACGAGCGGACACTACGTGGTACCTGCTCTGCTCGGCACTGAATTTTTTTCGATCTGCAGAGGGACAGATTACATATTGAATCCGCCACAGGTTCTACTTAAAGTCGATAGGTGGGGAGTGGCCCAGTGGGTTAGGTAGTTGCATGCAGGATCAATAAAATAAATTCACACTAAATATAGACAACAAATGTGTGTAAATGGTAGAAAAGGGCCGGAGTGTTAAATGAAATTCTTAGGAGATTTGGGTTTCAAATTTGCTCTCGGAGCTCAATTTCCAATTCTGGTGATCCTCAACAATGGACAACCAAACGAAAAAATTAAGAAAAGTAGGCGAGTATACGAAGATTTGGTGAGAAACCAAAGAGTGATTGAGTACAGTCACGTTGCGGTTCAGTGGCCTTCACCATCGCATGTTTACGTGGGGCTCGTACACTTTGTGCTGACTTTGTAGGAATATGTGGCCGGTGGTGGCGACTCTTAGAGCACCACGTGACAGGACTCCAAGAGTAACAATAATTTCACGAAACCAAAGTCAAGAACCTACGGCACGTACTCAGTTTGAGCTGCACTTACTCAGTCTGAGCTGCACGTACTCAGTCTTACTGTCTAAGCTTTCTCTTTTTTAGACTAGTTTGATTCAGGAAGGAACCACATAATCATTATTTTCTGATATAAGGAAAGTTATATTTGTTTTGTTTAAAAAATATAGATATGATGGATTTTTGGCTAGATCGATCTCCTTATTTGGAGTCTCAGAACTCCTCGTGTGGCCAATAATACATATATTTCTTTTAGAGAATAGTACTAGTACCGCACCCAAACACATCCATACCACTCACAGTAATTTGAATGTGAGTTTTGGTGTGTCACTACTCACTATAATTATTGTTGTCTTAGGTACTTTATGGAGTGAGGCTAGCTAGCAGGAAGAAGCCAACGTATCGTTTTGCGTTTTACATTCAGTGGACTGGAGTACTATTTTTCATTCCCTTCTCCATTTTTAAATCTGAAAAACACAGAATTTTACTACGAGGAAATCACTTTTGGCTTTGCAATGGAAAGAAAAGAACAGAACCTTCCCTTATCTCACAGTGATAATAAACCAGTGGGCAGAACTCCAAAGTAGAGGACAGCTAATGCTCTCTCGACATCGACTTCATAGCAACAACCCACTTATCTCTCTCTCTCTCTCTCTCTCTCTCTCTCTCTCTCTCTCACACACACACACACACACACAAGTCTCATCCACAGCCCCTTAAATACCCCACCTCTTCCTTTATCCATCTCTGCATCCACTCTCCCTCTCTCTCTCTCCTCACTGCCTGCATTGCCAAATTTACTCATATCCATCTCTGCATTTTGTTTCCAAAACAAACGATGGGCTACGACAGGCTCGGATCGAACGAGGCTGGGTCCTCGCGACACGAACCACCCCTGAACCTCCATGACGATGCCACGTCAAGATCAACGTCATCTCCAACTCCCAGGCTGAAGAAGCTCCTTTTGCTCTTCTCACTCATCTTCCTTGTCGCTTCAGCTGTCTCCGTGGCAGTCCGCTTCGGACTCCGAACCTCAGCCTCGGACGAATCCAATGCCCCAATCCGCAGCAAGCCCACAATAGCCATATCCCGAACCTGCAGCAAGACTCGTTACCCGACTCTCTGTGTCGACTCACTACTCGGGTTTCCCGGCGCAGTCACAGCTGGCGAGCGTGATTTGGTCCACATTTCAGTCAACGTGACCCTCCACCGCTTCGGAAAAGCTCTTTACCTCTCGTCGGAGATAAGCAACGTTGCCATGAACCCCCACGTGAGATCTGCTTACTTGGACTGCATCGAGCTCCTGGACGACTCGGTCGACCAGCTGGCGCGCTCGCTCACCACCCCGGAGTCGACTCAGGACGTGCTGACGTGGCTCAGTGCCGCGCTGACTAACCAGGTAGAAAAGGATGGCCACGATCGCGGCGTCTCTCAAGTTTTCCAAAATATACTCCAGTATTTGTTGTTGTTGGACTTGAAAAAAACAAACACGCATATTTCAATGATAACGTTTTGGATATTTTATGTTGTGTTTGGTTTGTTATTTGAAAGGTTTTAAAAAAAATAGTAGTAGTAATAAGCAGAGAGAGATAGAGAAAGAAATATTGAAAGTAAGTAGAATCTAGAAGAATTTTTTGAAAAATGCTTTTTGAAAAAGGAAAAGAAAAAGGCATTAGTTTTGGTAGTAGGTGGAGAGAAAAATAGGGTAATGATTGGAGAGATGAATAATGAGTAGAGAGAGAAAGAAAAATGAAAGTAATAATTGAACAAATAGTGTAATGATTGTTGAGAAAAATTAGGTAACGATTAGAAAACAAAATTAATACAAAATTAAAATGAAAAACGAACAAAGCCGGTGTATTTAGTATTTAGCTTCCTTTTATCACTTTTTAATTATTTATTCTTTTGCATGTTTAATTTAAAGACTTATATAATAGTCGAAATAAATAAGTTACTAGTATTATGGGATGGATATTAAAATTGTTCTTAACGATTATATACAGGTTTTTTGGAATAATTCTCACTATTAAAAAAGTTACGTTCTTTTAGATAAGGAGAAGAAGTGAAGTTCTTTTAAGTTTTCTCAAAGTAAATTTAAACTTTGTTACTAAAAGATAAGGCATTCATGTGATGTTCTATTGGTGCTACTTTAAAGAGAACATTTTTCCTTTTTGCAATTCGCTCCTAAACAGGGCCGTTTTTACCAAGTGAGAAACTTATTCATGGATGTGGTTTTTTACGAAGCGGCGCAATCTCAGTTATCTATTCACACAATTAATTGCAGAGATTCGTTTTCAATGTTAACCGGTCACAATTAATTGTTGTCATTCATAATTGATTTTCAATTCAGATCGTCCAAAACACTTTGAACGCGCGCGATTGGCTTCCGTAAAGAAGATCCGCAAATAAGATTTTCTGTTTTACTAAGAGATAAACTCTGTTTTATACTCCTATACTAGCAAAAACTAGATAATGTTCCTTACTTACGCAAAGCATATTACTGTATATTTTCCAACACGTGCATTCGTATTGAAACAGGACACGTGTACGGAGGGATTGGCGGATGTGAGGGGGTACGTAAAGTACAAGATGGAGCAGCAGCTAAGGGACTTGGCGAAGCTAGTGAGCAACTGTCTGGCGATTTACGCGGCCGCCGGCGGTAACAGGGATTTCTACGGGATTCCGATCCAGAACCGCCGTCGGAGGATGTTGGAGGCGCCGGAGCATGCCCACCGTTTCCCCAAGTGGCTGAACCGGAGGGACAGAGTGTTGCTTAATATGCCGGTGGCGGCGATACAGGCGGATATTGTGGTGGCCAAGGACGGTAACGGCACGTATAAGACGATTGCGGAGGCGATTAAGAGTGTGCCTGACTACAACACTCGACGAACCATTATTTACGTCAAAGCGGGAAGGTAATTAACTTACATTTTGCCAAACTATATTGGCAAATAATTTCCGCGCTCCCAGTTTATCCATGCATACTTTTTTTTTAGTTTTTATGTATGTGAAATTATTAGACTTTAATTTCCCTTGTTAAAATTGCCTCCCACCATGTAAAAACGAATGGAAAAGAAATAATTTTAAAAAAAAGGTGAAAAATAAATAGAAGATAGTGTAAAAATCATTTTACCATACTCCTTTTTGATCTGCAATCATTTTTATTTTTATATCATATTGCTCTTTCAAAAACAGCAGTAATGATAAGAAGAAGTTGTGAGCTTTTAACTTTGGATTACTACAGTAATAACTTTTTTACTTTATAAACTTTCTTGAAAGTGAAAAGACGATTGACAAAAAAGAAAGAAAGAAAGAAAGAAAGTGAAAAGACAACAATAGCACCGAGTCTTTTCCAGAACTAGAAAGTAAAGTGTACAACACTGTTAAGCCTTTTAGTTCCGTAATCTTTCAAAATGGTCTTTGCTCTCGCTCTTAATCTTACGCGCTTGCGTTTTTAATTCTTGCACTCACGAATTTTAGTTGTTTAGAAAGTTTTTGAAAGACGTTTCCAGGCTTGCGCTCTAGCACTCTCATCCGCATGCGCCCACCCATTATGTAACTTAGCTCTTGACATCAATAATCATGTGACTAGCTAGGTGATTTCTCACGTGAGTTGGTTACTTTTCTTCTTGTAATAAATACTATAAAGAGGAAAAGAATAATGGCACCTCTCATCCTCTCAAGTTCTCTCAACCATTTGCTCACATCTCCTTGTCGCACAACTGTTTTTTTATAAAAAAGTTCTTTTTTTTTTCTCGTTTATTTGGCTGAGTTATCTTTTTGAATTTGTCGGTGGGTGATTACTAATTTTAGGCCCCACAAGAAGTACGCTTAAGGTGATCTTGCAATTAAGTATATTAGACTCGGCTAAAACTAAAATGCCAGTAAGTGAATTTCCAACAGGTACGAAGAGGATTATCTGAAGGTGGGGAGGAAGAAGACCAACTTAATGTTTATAGGAGACGGGAAGGGCATAACGATCATTTCCGGAGGAAAAAGCGTTGCTGACAACATAACAACATTCCGCACCGCATCATTCGGTAAGCTTCTTCTCATCACTACTACTATTACTACTACTAGTAATCAACATCACTTAATTATAGTTGGAGTACTTAAATTTAGTCACTTTCCTCTAATTGATTACTATATAGTACTAAAAAGGAACACTCAGCTTAGACATAGATAGATGCGTGATGACGTAGGAAAACGCATTTTTGTCTTCCATTTTTAAGACTGTCGTGTCCTTGGGGTTGGTAGATTCTTTGTGAGTATTATCTTAGTCTAATTAGGAATTATTTTGATTGACCAAACTGTCCTTTTCCAACATACTACTTACTTAATAATTAATCTTCTCTATACTACTCATCACTTTACAGACTATGGCGATCTAGGCTAGCATAGAGTAGAATATATAACTAAAGTAATCCGAAACCTGGATAAGCTGGTGGATGAACGGTCGAGATATTGCAATTCGCAAAACTGATCAAGTTGGTCTTTTCTTCAATAATAATAATAATATCCTCTTGTAAACCCGTGACATCCTGCGTTACCCAAAAAAAAACTATGATCGCGGTTATGTTTTACCTGATCCTCATGATTTGTTGCGTGGATAATTTGCTCCGGTTGGTGCTCCAAAGTTGATAACTAAATGAATTGGATCATTAAGATTTGTTTAGTAACGAGTCGAGCTTAATTATTTACTAAATGAGTCCTTTATAATCGAGTCGAGCCTCCCTTAACGAGCCGAGTTTTTGTTGAACGAGTCGAGCTCCACTCAGCTCATTTAGTAAACGAAACGAACCGAGCTAAGCTCGCGAGCTGGTCGGTTCATTTACGGCCTTACTTGCGATGACACATGCATCAAGGCCCAACGACCCGATCCAACTAATAAGCTGCCTCTTAAAATTGTTAATTCTCAACCTGTTAAAAGCTTTCAAAGCCGGCCCTGAGCTAAAGCTTGTATTGTGACCGCTTTAGGCCTAAAAAGAATTTCAAATTGTAAGGACCTCTCATATTTTCTTATCTTTTACTTATTATAGTCTAACAAAAAAAGGCTTTATTTTTAATTTTCGTTTTAAGCCCTTGAAAAATCAGGATCGGCTCTAAAAGTCTTATGATAAGTTTGTATTCAAGAATGATCTTTATCTTCATGAACGAACACTAAGTACCCCTCTGGTACTTCCCATATATATGATCACGACCCGACCAGTGGGAATTATCGTTGTAATATTGAACGCGATTATTGGAAGTGGGCCATGGGGAAATGTCATGGTTAAGGCCAGTACTGCATCCGTTCACTATATAACAGTGGTCTGTGGTCCAAATAATTTTTTGATAGCATTGCATTTATCATCATCGCATGAGGACATGACTTTTTGCTCAATACTTCCAAACACTTTCTGCTTTACAGCTGCTTCTGGCAGTGGCTTCATCGCTCGGGACATGACATTTGAGAACTGGGCCGGGCCCAGCAAGCACCAAGCGGTTGCCCTCCGTGTTGGTGCGGACCACGCCGTGGTCTACCGCTGCAACATCATTGGATACCAAGACACGCTCTACGTCCACTCGCAGCGCCAGTTCTTTCGCGAATGCGACATTTACGGGACAGTGGACTTCATCTTTGGAAACGCGGCAGTGGTATTCCAAAACTGCAGCATTTTCGCCCGAAAGCCCATGGCTTTTCAGAAGAACACCATCACTGCCCAAAACCGGAAAGACCCTAATCAAAACACGGGTATATCAATCCATGCGTGCAGAATCCTGGCCACATCGGATCTCGAGGCATCGAAAGGGATCTTTTCGACGTACCTTGGCCGCCCGTGGAAACTCTACTCCCGCACAGTGTTCTTATTATCGTATATAGGGGATCATGTCCACCCTCGAGGGTGGCTAGAGTGGAATGCAACGTTCGCACTTGACACGTTGTACTACGGCGAGTACATGAATTATGGACCGGGGTCTGCTGTGGGCCAACGGGTCAAGTGGCCCGGATATCGGGTAATCAATTCTACGGTTGAGGCCAGCAAGTTCACAGTGGCGCAATTTATTTTCGGGTCATCGTGGTTGCCATCAACCGGGGTGGCATATTTAGCAGGATTATCGGTTTAGAATTTGGGTTGGGAATGTCCGTAAACTGTTTTGGATTGTCTCAAAATGAACGAGGCATGTAGTCTCCCTCGCTCATTTTTGGACTGTCTGCACAAGTTTACCGGAGAGAATTCCTTTTTCTTTAAATTAGCTACAACATGTCATATATGTATAGGGGTTAGAGACGATCCAAAGCCCACATAATATATAGGCTGGGGCATTCTGTTTTTTATTTTGTTTCGATTGAATAATCAGCAAATGCAATTTGTATTGTTCCTGTAAAAGCATATGGGATGTCATATTCTGTCATTACTAGAAAAAGCGTAGAGTCGGTGACAATGATAAAAGGGCAATAATGTAATTTTCCAAGGTAATTGACTTGTTGTCATTTATGTCTCGTGGAGTGTCTGCTTTTTCGAACGTGGGGCTTGGGTTCAATTATCTCCGTCCATTTGTGTTTGTCGGTGGCGCTGCAGAAATTAATATAACATTTCTACATTTATATATCTGGCCTAGGGGTTTTCACAGTTTATTTACATGCAAAGATCTATAATTACCCACTAGTAATATTTTGGTGACCACATTCTAGTATGACATTTTAGGTACCATGTAATGTGTCGCTTATATATTGGTAGTATATGTCTCATTTATCATGTTATAGAACACATTCTATCAATACAATGGTGATATATCATATGGTACCAAAAATGTGGTGACCATAACATTTGGTGTTTACGTGTGTATGGATATTGAAGTTGTAAAGGTCAAAAAAGGAATTTGAAAAAACTATGTAGAATTAGGGATCGGATCCTCTCTCCAGTCAATTTAGACGGGAATAATAAGTCCAAATATGGCCCGCATATTGAGAACATCAATGGTTCGGATGCTTAAAATCTCTTTGCGGGACGAGTCCTCTTCTTAAGAAGAATTTCTAAGTAAATCCGAACCATTGATTTTACGCTAATACAATAACCATTACAGATCACACTCAAAAGTTTTATTGTACTGTATTTTTCTTATATATAATATTTGGGATGATCTGGTTTGTTAAAAAAAAAAAAAAAAATTACGGGAGGACAAGATGTCCACAAAAGCAATACGGAGTAATCAAAAAGATCAAAGAGTCAACCTGCAAATCACAGAGCACCTTCCTATCTCCATAAGTCTAGAATAAACAATTATGGAATCTCCTAAAATGGAGAAGATACTAAGCCCAATAGGTATTTTGGATTCAAATAATTCCAATCAAATCCTGTACCAGCAACGAAGATAAACTGATAAAAGTAATGGTAACCTGAGGGCAGGAGAAAGCCAAAAACAGCAAAAAGAGAATCCATACAACAGCACTCAGGGTGGTTAAGACACGATCAAATGCAACGAAAGACTTGATACACTGACAAACAATGGGAGATTACGTAACCTATTGTTTCCCGTTGAACTGCATCCTCGACTCTATTAACATGTATATGTAACAACAAAAATCACTTAGAGCGACTATGATGGGACTCCGTGCAAGTTAACGAGTATTTGATGATGAGTGAGGATTATGCTTTCTCCATGACTGCAAGTTACGAACCGCAACATAGAATGATTCCAGAAGCATAATTTCAGAACGAATGCATAATGGTTGAAGAGGTATTCAAATAGGAGTAACTGTTCTACTCATTCGGCCCTACTGGAATATCTCCAAATATGTCTCATCTCAAATTGGCCAAGTAACTGATTCCACCAATTGATGGTCGTACCCCTCACCAATTCACCTGAAGCATAGCTGTCCACGTAAGGGGCATGTACTTAAACTAAAAACAAGATCTTTTTTTTCCCAGAGGTGGGATGTTAATGGGTTAGATTACGACTAGGGTGTCAATGCTCCATGAACTCAAACCCAAGACGACACACCACAAAGTGGTGCTACAAGTCCGTTGGCTAGCTATCCCATTGAAACCAGGCTAATGCACAATACTTCTTGATGTGGCCCAATTAGAAGAAAGTTGATCACTCTGCACAGTTTGTAAAGCACAAACCATGGAGGTATTTACCAAGTTTTTCAGTAAGTTAATTTTATTAAACCAGTACCAGTGCAAAGGGGCATCCCCCAGGGAAACAAAACACAAGTGTAGAACCAGCCTAAACTGAAGGAACAGGCTTATAACAAAACACCAAACAGCTACCAAAATCCACAATGGAAAAAGCAAAGAAAACACTTCATCCTAGGGAAAATCCTTAATAGGAATATTCCACTCCCTATACGAAAACCTGTTTTGGTCTGAGCTTTTAACATGCCTTCACGACCCAATATGATAAATGGAGGAGCAAGCTTCTAAACAATATTAGCGAGAGCATCATTGTTACAGTGGACAGAGGACCACTTCAATTCTTGGGCAAGGATTGGGCCGAGAAACCCAGAAGCCCAAGCACATAACCGCCCTAATGCCAGGAATACAAAGCCTATGGAACAGCCCCGAGTAGGCCGAAGATATCAAAATTCAGAGCCCAATCAAGAAAAACAATACAAGGGTAAAGGCCCAGCATTGCAGCAACCTGCTATTAGTAAACCAAACAAGCCCAATCACAGTGAACAAATTCCTAGTGGTTCCAGATTTAGCCCATTGGTTGGGCAAGCCTCAATATTTAGCCCAGTTCCTACCTCGGATCAGCCTACACCAGTTTTAATTCCCATTCCCAAAAAGGTTACTACCAAGAACGCCAAACCCAAACAGCCAAACCCTATCCCCACCACCAAGCCGCTACCCAATCAACTTACTCAACCATCTAAACCACCGGATTTGGCAGCCATCACCACAGTAACTTACCATGAATTTGCCAGGAATGCAGAAGCTGCTGCTCATGGACGACAAGGAGAGGGTGGTATTCAATGCAGAGACAGAAGCTCTTTTCTACATCGCAACCGTATGGTGGGCGGAAGGAATAAGCACGAAGATAAAGATAAACGAGGCTATCGGAGGAGGTCAGTTTTAGTACCGCGTGAAGATCCGTCCCTTGTGAAAACCACCAGCATACCGCATGAGGATTCTTAGGCTTCTGGACCTTGGTAACGGATTTTCTTTGGACGATAATTTCTTAATGCCTAGTTTCAATATTCTGCTCTGGAACTGTAGAGGTGCGGGTAATGACAATTTTAACCGCCATTTTTCTGAGCTTGTCCGAATGCATAAGCCTGAGATCGTGGGCCTCCTTGAAACAAAAATTACTTTCAAAAAAATGGGGCTCTTCTTCAAAAACTTGGGTTTCTCCGGTTCGGCTTATGTGGATCCTAATGGTAGAGCTGGAGGAATTTTGCATGTATGGGATACCTCCAAGGTATCCATAAACATTACCCATGCCTCCTCTTAAGCTATCCATTCTGAGATCACGAAGGATGGCTTTGAGGATTGGGTTCTTACTACTGCATATGCCAGCCCTAACCCCAGAAATAGGGAAATTTTGTGGGAAGATATGGAAGCCCAAGCCCACAGCAACAATAAACCTTGGCTGGTGGCGGGCGATCTAAACGACACATTAAACTCTTCTGAAGGTCGTAGCTACTCAGTGGACACTAACTTTAGTCAAAGACGAAGATTTGCCGACCATGTCAATAACTGCAACCTGGTAGACTTGGGGTTCTCAGGCCCCAAGTTTACCTGGAACAATGGGAGAAAAGGTATGGCAAATGTTCAGAAACGTCTTGACCGTGCTCTCTGTAATGAGGAATGGCGAAATCTTTTTCCAGAAGGTATGGTCCAAAACCTTCCTCGTACATATTCTGATCATGCACTTATATTAATTCATGTTTTCGGTAAAAATAGATTTAATCCCATTAGTAGACCTTTTCGTATGGAAGCTGCGTGGTTAACGAATCCTTCTTTTGAACACCTGGCTGCTAATGCTTGGCATGGGCTGAACATTTTTGATCGCATTAAAAATGTGTCTAAAGAAGCAATGGTCTGGAATAAAGAGGTTTTTCGTAATATTTTTAGAAGGAAACGTTGGGTTCTTGCTCGTTTAGGAGGGCTTCAAAGATCTTTTGATTACCGGTTCTCTCACAGCCTTCAATGTTTAGAAAAAGAACTTATCGCTGAATTTAACGAGATCCTTAATCAGGAGGAGATTCTTTGGTATCAAAAGTCCAGGACTAAGTGGATCACGTCGGGTGATAAAAACACTAGCTTTTTCCATCTATCCACCATCATTCACAGGAATAAGGGGAAAATCACGTGCTTGAAAAATGCTAATAATAGTTGGATCGAGGAACCTAGTGAACTTGCCAATCTTGTTCCATCCCACTTTACTGATCTTTTCACTAGATCCCCTGTTTCTTCTTCCAGGGCTCACTCGTCTGGGAATCACAACATTATTCCTGACTCTGACCATTTGCTTCTTAACGCTTGCCCTTCTAATGCTGAGATTTGGGAAAGTATTAAAGTATCCAACCTTACAAAGCCCCTGGTCCTGATGGCTTTTAAGCTATTTTTTACCATAAATATTGGAACATAGTGGGTCCGGAGGTTTGTAAGTTCATTCAAACTTGTTTCACTACTTGGACCATACCAATTGAGCTCAACAGAACTTTCATTGCTCTTATTCCTAAATGCGATAAGCTTGATATTGTCAAATTGTTTAGGCCTATTAGTTTATGGCTTATGCAATGTGATTTACAAAGCCATCACCAAAATTCTTGTTGCTAGATTGAGGCCTTTCCTCAAATCCATCAACTCCACTCAAAACAGTTTCATTCCTGGGAGATCCACTTCGGATAATATTATTATTACTCAAGAAGTTCTTCACACTTCGAAAAAAAAGAAAGGGAAAAAGGGAGGAATGATTTTTAAAATTGATTTGGAAAAGGCTTATGACAAGATATCTTGGGATTTCCTTGCTGACACTTTGGAATTTTTCAATTTCAGCCCTAATTGGATAAAGCTCATGATGACTTGTGTTACTAACCTATCCACTTCTATTCTATGGAATGGAGAGGCTCTCCCTGAATTTTCTCCTAGACGCGGGCTTAGACAAGGGGATCCTCTTTCCCCTTATCTTTTTCTATTATGCATGGAAAGATTATCAATTCTTATTAATAAGAAAGCTAGTGAAGGTAGTTGGAAAGGAATTAAGGTTTCTCGTCATTCCCTCATCTAACTCACCTGTTTTTTGCCGATGATTTGATCTTATTTGGTGCTGATAATTTTAATACTTGCCATGCCATGATTGACTCCCTTAACACCTTTTGTGATATGTCGGGTCAGTGCATTAGTTTCAATAAGTCTAAGAGGTTCATATCTCCAAATGTGCCTTGGGATAGGGCTAATCGGTTGAGCAATATTGTGGGAATCCAGCTTACTAACGATTTGGGAAAATATCTTGGTATTCCCCTTATACGTGGTAGGGTGAGCAAAAACCACTTTATTAACATTGTGGAAAAGGTCCAGGGTAAACTATCTGGCTGGATAAATAATACCATGAATCTCACTGGTTGGGCTACTATGATACAATCTGTGTCCTCCACCATCCCTAGCTATTCTATGCAGACCATGGAATTTCCTGTAAGTGTTTGTGAGAAGCTTGACAGACTTAACAGGAATTTTCTTTGGGGAGATACTGAAACAAAAAAGAAGATTCACCTTATAAACTGGAATCAAGTTTGCATGAATAAGCCTAATAGGGGTCTAGGAATTAGAAAAGCTAGGCATCAGAACATTACTCTATTAGCTAAGCTTGGCTGGAAGATCACTAATCAAGAAGAAAATCCCTGGATATCTTTGATTAGGGATAAATATTTGCAGAATACTTCTATCTTTTCTTGGACAGGTAAGAAACCTGCCTCTTTTGTGTGGCATAGCATTATGAAATCCAGAAAAATCTTGGAGAAGGGGATCAAATGGGTCATTGGAGATGGACAACGCATAGATCTTTGGTTGGACTGGTGGTATGGAGATGGCCCTTCATAATTTTCCTGGTACTCACTGTTTTAACAATACAAAATTGAGTTCTATCATTACCACTAATGGTACCTGGAACCTCTCTTCTATATCTCAAATTGTGGATATTGCTACTATTGATGGTATTGTTGCTTTAAATCTGTCTTTGTTTTCCATTTCCCCTGATTATCCTACCTGGGTTGGTGCTTCTAATGGTGCTTTTACAGTAGGGACAACTTATAACATTACTAACCCTGCTTCTAGTACTACCTCTGAATGGACTTGGATTTGGAAATTAAAAATTCCTTCAAAACCGAAATTCTTCCTCTGGATTGTGTTACACAATAGTCTCCCAACGAACTCTTTACGAGTTCGAAGGGGCATGATTCCCATGGACTACTGCCCTAGATGTGATGAAACCCCTGAGGACATTAATCACATCTTTTGCATTTGTCCTAAAGCTGTAGATTTTTGGAAATGCCTCCGGCATCATCATTGGTTAAGTGCGAGCCTTAATTTACCGGTCAAAGACTGGATTATTTTCAACTCCAAAAAGAAAACTCCTTTTCGTTTGGATGTTAACATGCCCTGGGCCATGGTTTTTGTGGTTTCACTTTGGCAACTGTGGAAAGCTCGCAACAAGATGAGCTTTGACAATGTTGAAACAACATCAACTATGTGCTTAAGGCAAGTTAATATCTACGCTAAGGAAATTTTTATTGCTTTTAAGGCTTCGCATGCCAATGATAAACATCATGGGACTATGATATTTTTGGTTTTACCCTCTTCAGGAAATCTGAAGTTGAACTCGGATGGCTGCTTCTACGAGTCCACCAATACAGCTGGCTTTGGAGGAGTGATCAGAGATAGCTCGGGGAACTGGATCCTAGGTTATTATGGCAAAGCAACCTGCACCAGCAGCTTGGAATTGGAGATATGGGCTATTTACAGAGGCCTCACGATCATTTTGGAAAAGGGCATGTCAAATGTTACCATAGAGTCTTATTCGTGCGTGGCAGTTGGTTTTTGCAATGAAGGATCACCTGTTGATCACCCCCACCGCCACATAGTTGAAGAAGCTCAAAGAATTGTTGCCCAGACAAATTCGTCCGTCGTCCACATCTATCGTCAAGCCAACCAAACTGTCGACTGCCTGGCCAGACTTGGATCGCAGCATGATCAAAATTTAGTAGTCTCTAGCTCCATTCCTTTTGTGGTTAGGGAATTCACCTTGGCCGATGCTGCTATGGGTGTTGGTCATCTTAGGATCTAGTCTACAACTCTTGTAGTCTTTTTGACTCTTGTAGTCTTTTTGAACCTTTATATATGTCGTTTATCTGGCTTGTTGACTTTGATCGTCTAAGTTAATGCACGATTTTACGCTTGACCAAAAAAAAAAAAAAAGAGCATTCATGGAGTATTAGTTTAAGGTAATTTCAAGCACAAATATAATTTTAAAAAAAAGATACTTTTAAGTTCAAACATAATAAAAATGAAAAATAGGTTAGCCATAAAATAAAATAAAAATTGGTGAGAGCACATGCATCCATAAACCATGGAAAGAATTTAATATAGTGCGGACCCATGTAAAAAAAACTGGAAACACTTTTGATAGGAGAAAAATTATTCTCTAGTCTTGCAACATAATATTTCCCAAGATAATTTTTCCGGACCAACTTTCGTAAGGAAAAATTAAGGCTTCCAATTTATCATTAAAAATTTTGACGGAAACACAAGTTTTATAGAGGCGAATCCAAGCAATAGCTGTGCTCTGATACCACTGTTGGAAAACAAGAGGAACTCACACCTAGCTCTGAAGTGAAATTATACAAACCCGGAGAGATTGGTTGCTGAATTACGAGCGTTTTAATTTATTTTGCACCGTTTAAAAAATTTCAATGAGATCTATCAAACAAAATCTATTTGGTAGAAAAATTATTTACGTAAACACATGATTTTTGAACTTGAAATTATCTTCTTTTTCAAAAAATAGTACTAGTTTTTTTTGTAGAAAGTAGAATACCCCCAATATTGCAAATGTTAAGAGAATAAAGGCTCACGAGCCATTAGATTGCCGTGTATTTAATAATGGGGATAAACTTGGTTACAAGAGATAATCTTCACAAAGATTAGATAACTAAATTAGCTCTTCTTATCTTTATCTAACACAAACCATTTATTGACTTCTGAAGCTGACAGACATGTCGTTGAGGATGAACAAACCCAGGAGGCTAACTCATAAACACCATTCCAAAGGAAATGATGGAGCAAAACGTTTTTCACATCCAATTGTCCTAGAGGCCACCAAAAGAGACGGCCAAGTTGAGAGAGCATGCATACTGGTCAAATAAAAATTTACCGGGAACTACGACCAACATGATTTGATTTCGTTCTTGTCTGGATCCTACTCCGGACCAGATGAATCAACTACATAGGCAACCCACTCGCATGGGCACGATCACAAAGTAAAATAGATCTACGCTTTCCAACTATAAGAACTACGACCCTTTATTTTGATTTGGGGCTTGCCCCGATACCATTCTTGGCCTGGCGAATGGAATACCTAAGCAATCCATGCATATGGTGCAGTCACAAAATTAAAGAACTACTTTATTCAAAAAACCGAGACTAGCAATACTAAAAATTAATCGAGCTCGGCTCATTACTTTTTTGATTGGGCTCGAGCTTAAGCTTGAACTCACTAAAAACCAGTAAGCAAGTTTGAACTCACTAAAGCTCAGCTCATCAGCTCGCTAGTTTGTTACCCTGTGTTCATTCATGGTCTTTACAATTGTCCTAGTGGGCCTTCCCAATTTAGCAATGTGCAACAAAACTGAATCTAACAGAGGAAAGAACTCGTGGAAACAGAACATAAGTCACTTACACTAATTGTCCATCAATAGCCATTGTCATTACATATGGACGCCAAATACAAAAAGACATGTCTAGGCAAGATAAGCTACAAGAGTCATCTTTAAAGAACAAAAGCTTGCACCCAAGCAATTTACGTAAGATTCAACTGAGCACCGGGCACTCGCGGTCAGCTCCAGCAAAGAGTAAACCAACCTGAACCACAGAGAGAGATCATCATGAGGCAAAAAAGAATTCATCACCAATCAGGTTCAATAAACAGAATTCGTGCTTCAAATAAACAAACACCAAAATCAATTTACACCAGTCCACATTTCTTTTTTTAATAAGTAAAAATACAAGTCCACACACTATCCACATACAATGGAGAAAAAGTGGAGAAATAATTACTACTCCCTCCGTCCCTTTTTAAGTGTCCTGCTTCGTAACTCCAACTTATTAAAAAGACACCTTTCACATCAACTTTTTCCTCCACTTTCTCTACTTACCCATCATCATTACACTTTTATTCACTAATTTTTCAAAATGAAATCTACTTTTAGGGACAAAATAGACAATACACCAACTTTTACCCCCCTAACTTTACAAAATGGACACTTATTAAGGGACAGCCCAAAATGGAATACTGGACACAAAAAAAGGGACGGAGGGAGTATCATTTTTTATCACATAAAACCTTCTGGCAATGGGAAGTGTCAAATATAGAACACATAGAACTATTACAATCCAGCAAGACAAACAGATGTTTCCTAACTTTTGCAGTACTCAAAGCCTTGTAGACATCACAAACAAGAATCTCAGATCCATTACTCTGACTATGATTCACAAGAACATACTTCAAACTTGTTATGAAGAAAAAAATATAACAAATAAGGGGCATATCCTTGTCCTTCACTGAGGAGAAAAAATCTCAAAATACAGCAGTTATCTAATACTAATAGTATGGCTTAAGCTCCACAAAGGCACTCAAAGTGCACCAGAGATGAAAATGGTGATGCAGCAGTCTCATGCCTCCCCTCAGTTAAAAATTCTATTTCACAGCAGAACACTCAGTTTTAGTGCATCCGCAAACACCACAAACAAAGTGTATTTTGACCATAAAGGAGCTAAACAAAGAAGTGGAAAGAAAATTAATGTCGTATCGGCGACAAAACTCTGATTATACTAGTGGGCCATAGAACTTAAGATACTTTTTCCGTGGTACTGAACACATAGAAAATGCAACCTTGAACATAACAGGGCATCTCAGAAGCTAGGCAACACTTACTTTTAAAAGTTTCAGTTTATGTCAATATTTAAGCTTACGTCTGGAAAAACTTGGCAAATATAGAAAGCATGCTTCCCATACCTCATGAATCCAATCCAAACAAACCGGAAAGAATAATATGCAATCCGCCTTATGACCAAGCCATGCAAGCCATATGTCTCCTAAGATCTCATTTTTTTGACATCTATGACTGCATCTGCCATGTCTAGGTCCAACAAGTCACCTACTATGCTATAAAATTGACCCACAAATGAAGCTTCTATATCCAGTTCACACAAAAACGAAAAAAAAAAACCTTCTATGTCCTAGTCCCAACGAGTCAATGACAAGAAAAAATATGTCAACTAAAAATCTCTGACCGATCCTCCATTTCTAACACGTCTATACAATTAACCCATACATGAAGCTTCTATGTCCAGTTGACCCAAGTATGGAAAAAAAGAAAAGAAAGGAAAACCTTCTATGTCCCAATGACAAGGAAAAACACCTCAAATAAAATTAGAAATGCTCGACAGAACGTAAGATGTATCTTCTTTTCTTGGAGGAGGAGGAAAATATATTACTTGAGTAACCTACATATTGCCAAAGCACAGACCTACGGCTAAAATCTTAACTAACATGGATTAAATAGTTCTTCAATAACTACAACGACTCTGGTTGTGACTTTGGTGACCCAAAGTTTGATGATTAGCAATATTTTCCTACCACGATATGACATTCAGACTTGAGCTCGACTTGCATGACTTTCTTCAATAAGTTTGTAAATAAAAGGAGAGATCAAATACTTGAAGTCTATCCTAACAGGAGCAGCAGCCACTGAGTTTATGTATAACTATTCAGTGCTATCAGGGTGAAAAGTTTGAGAATTCTCAGAAACCCTGAAACTATCTTTCAAATTGCCTGACTTAATCCTGAACTTCATTGCCATTTATCCTGGGGTTCCAAAATCCTTCCATTTGCAACTATTGGTGCCTGACTGTCCTAGTCTTCCTTGTGAGTTACCCCCATCTTCCTGGCTTAAAATTTACCAATTGCAAAAAGTGATGCAGAAGTAAAATCTCAACAGCCAACATGTAAGCATTCAGTTCATAAAATACGTGAACGCATGTGCCTCCCCAAAGTTTTTGAAATGAGGCTTAAAAAATGCCTTAACAAGATTATATAAACAAACAAGGACACACCACATCAGAGAATTATAAGACTCTTCTTCAACTGAACTGATGAAGCAAAAGACCTCTTCAATCCTAGAAGCTATTCTTTCATTGAGCTTTGTTAAAGCATCCAACTCCAAACCAATTGGCAAGGAGTGGAGAGGCCACCCAGACTCATATACTAGTTTTGGAGGAGATAATTAACCGATGTGGGACAAACTCCAACAAGCTTCACCTCAATTAATCATTCATAACTACTGCCTACCACCCTTCAAACTACCAACCACCATGAGCTAATAAACCTTACTTAACATACTCTCAAAGTCCCCATAATTCGATTTGTAATTGTAACTAAAGAAACAAGCCCAATGGCAACAGACCACCCTCTTTAGACCCAGCAACATCATTTTCATCTCCATGAAACCAATCATCATTGACTGAACTAGTCATAGTCACTGTACATCTGGATTTTGAACATTATTTGCTTTGTGATTAGAGTTAGAAAATGGTCATTTATAAATTCCTAGGATGATGGCAGCTACATGCCACAATTACTAACAGCAATTATAGGTAATAATGCAGTTAAAAAGTCTGCCCATAAATAATCAGAAAGGATGCAGATTAAAAAAACTTGACGAAAATGTGAAACAACATGTCAAAGCAACCAACATACATTGCCCCCGCCTATTTATACCTCTATATACATATTACATATCAATCCCTTCCTGCTCAGCGCAACTCTAATCAATTAACTCAACAAGAATTTGGCCCAATGACTTCAGGCTCCTAATATGGATCTATTTCTTGATTAATATTTGTCGCCATTTCTTGGTAGTATCCGCAACAATTTCTTCGTTACATTTGTACATGGGTCCATTTCTTCGCAATTGGTAGGTGCTGAAATATACGTATTTAGGGCCTCCCATCCCATGTGCAACTGGTTAGTTGACTTATATTCTTTGCTTTGTGGTGGTGTAGGTCACTGTAGTTGCTTGCATGAATTTTGCAGCTGGAGGATTGAAAGCTTAAAGGAGCGACGAAAATGCATCCAGAGTGAGCCAATGAAAACATGAAGATTCCGCAAGCTCACTTACAAATTCCGCTCTGATTCTGCTCAGGCACTAGCTCTGGCTCATATAGCAAACAAAACCCAACTTCCTGTACTTTTTCGCCAGAGCAACCATGGCCTCCACCGAGCAGAGGGCGACATTGAAACCTAAGTTAACGTGTTTTGAGTCTTTTTAGGCCCTAGTTTTGATTCAGACTATAAAAGGGAACTAACTATAAAGTTAAGCTGCTCAAGAAGAAGACAGTTCCGGGGATGGTTTAATGGAGACTCTATTAAAGACATCGAATCTTCTCACAATAATGTGCGGCTAGGCTCTTCTCATAGCGCATAGATGAAACCCTGTTTGACTAAAGTGGTCTCGCATGTTGCTTAGGGATTTTATTTTCGTTCAATGATCGTACAACGCTAAAGGCTGTTGATTTATGCCTTATGAACCGTTTTCCAAATCTAGCATATATCTATGATAACCACATTTCACATTGCTTAAAATTTACATAATCTACGATTTTGTCACTAAAGAAGACTATAAACTATAAACAAACCAGGGGAAGCCCATAAAAACACATTATCTTGACCCTAGTCATAACAACCATTACATATTCGTTCTCATACATAAGCAGTACCCTTAATAGTTTTCATAATTCAAACACATCCTACAGTAAAAAAACATTAGTAGGGTGAAAGTTTAAAGGAAAAAAGACATTTGTACTGTACACTAATTCAGAAACTAAAATTTAATCAACCAAATGCTAAAGCAAATAACTTATCATTACAAAAGACCCCGAGCAAATAATAATTTGCAAAAAGGCAACACATACCACAACCCAAAACCTGCAAAAGTTACGCTCAAATATGAGATGGAGCGGACGTCAGGATCGTTCGAAGATCCCCCCTGGAGAGACAAGAGAGATTAGTTTGCACGTAATTATGGATACAAAGTTTTTAAAATCAGAAACCATATTAAATTAGATGTTTTGTAACTTACTTGAAGTCTATGTTAAATGTTGGAAATCCTTGAATCAAGGCGTAGTAGACAACGGAATAGGATTCAGGGAAGATATCAAACAGTCGCCCCTCAATCTCTACCTCAGTCGCCTCTTTGTCCTGTATGAGGAGTAAAATTAAGACAATCATCAAATGCATTTTCTTTATAACAAGACAAAGACAAAAGAAAAAAAAGAAAAATTTAGAATATTAGAGTTTGTAGTGCTAACATTGTCTTGTTCGTGAGCTTCGAAATTCCTCTCAAAATTCACAAATCCAAATGTGAAATTATAGCTTGTATTAACGTATTGTTCTCTTGGTTGAAGAATAGCAAGTCTGGGATAGATCAACACAAGGTATAGATGATCGTTCAGATCAACAGGAATCCGTTTTTGCCAACCCGTCATATCAATAGGGTGTTGATTGAAAAGAACATATTCAAATGCCCTCTTGTTTTTGTTCTTAATGTGCCAAACTTTGGCCTTGAATTGGCATCTCTCGTGACCATCCCACAAGAGTGGGGTGTTGTAGATGTAGAAACATTTATCCCTACAAAGAAAAAATTATCATCAAAAGGAAAGAAGAAGAGTAGAGGAAAAAGAAAGATATCATCTGCAAAAATCAGCTTGATAAGGAATCAACCAAAGATCAAAATACAACAAAAGGGCAGAAAATCCCAAAAGAAAGGTCCAAAATCCTGTCCAAATCGGCCCAAACAAGCATGTCATGCTTTAGCCTTCCCAAGTATAAGGATAACATTTATTAGTAACCAGCATATCCAGAAATGACAGTGCCAAAAGAATTACTGATGGAAAACCTTGATCACCCTTTGTTCCTCATGCTTGAGCCAACACATTTTGAAATAAGTAACACAAATTAGTTTCCCCCATGATTACAAAGGCCACCAGTAGTATCAATGACCATAATGAATAGGAGAAACCCTAAAAAAAGGAACAGCCAGCAATAGCAGAAACAGCAAGACCAGTGGCCCAGCACTTCTGCTTAACTTCCACATGTCTGATCTCAAATTCCTCCTTTTGGTTCTGCCATCTTCATCTATGTTTCCACTTTCAGCTTGAAGATCAAGTTCATGAAGTTCTAGCTCCACTTTCTCCAGCTTGCTTTGTAGTTCCCCATACTCCTCTTTAGCCCAGCTTTTGAGAACACTTTTCATACTTTTAAACTTCTTATGAATCTGAATACCCTTTTGGAATTCCCAATAGTTCAACTGATTTCAGCTTCCTCTTTGCTTTGCAGAGTTCCTTTGTATTGTCCTCACAAGTTGCTACTGAAGTGGTTAACTGCTGAATTCCACCAGTATTTTTCCTTTGAAATGTTTTGTTGAAAGGAGCAATACTTGGACTAGATTCATGATCCACGGTTTGTGACAAGCTTCTGGGTATTTGAGGACTGATGGGAATAGGCATAGGAAAAGAGAGATGAGCTTTTGAAAGCCCAGTACTGTAAGGAGGCCCACATTCAAATTTAAACTCTGTGCTTTAAAATTATTTGCCTCCATTGTAGGTGAGACTGTTCCCCTTCCCTCTGAAGAGCATGCGTGCTCCAGCAGCCTCGAGTCCCGTATATCAGGCACATCATTATTGTTACCTGTGAAAAGAACCAACTGCATGCAGTCATTGTTTCCAAATCCAGTAGCTTGAGCCAATTTACCTGTTTTGGGTCCCAAGTCCCAACATGCATGCCACTTCATCCACTCTGTACCCCTCCGACACCACTTCATTCATGTCCATGTCATCATCTTCTCTCCCATTCTGCTGTTTCTCCTTTGGATCTCCAGTTGGAAAATTCTGAGTTTTGAATCCCAATACCTTTGTCTCTTTAGTTGCTCTATAGCCCTCTGTATCTGCCACCTCCTTATTCCTATCATTATCATCCTCAGTTCAGTTCTGCTTTGTTGCTGTTTCTTTGATTCACCAGTTGACGGATTATGAGAAGAGCATTCCATATGACAACCAGGGCATGCACAATCTGTTCTTAGAATTGTGTTTACCGCCTTTTGCTCTTCAGTGATTCTAATCCGCGTATCTCTCCCATTGTTTTCTACTTCCAAAGTTTTTGTTAATCATTTCCATTTCCTTTATGGATATAAGAACTTTGCCCACTGAAAAGGAAAGGCTTTTGAATCAGAACAACATCACCCCAAGCCTGCCCGATTTCGGAAAAAGTTTCTAAGTTCCATAAGTGAAGTGGGACACCATAACAGTTGAGCCAAACTAGGCATGAACAAGGATTTGTCTTCGTTTCCTCCCATTTTGATGATTTAATGAACCAATCTCTCAACCAAGCCATTTTACCTCCATTGAACATTGAATCCCTTTCTCCAATATCTTTGAAGGTCAGCACAACCATATCTTTGACTTCGAACATGTAAATACGTACTTTAAACACATAAATACGTTTTGGTATGTATAAATATTATGATGAATGAATTGAAATGGTCTAAATTTACCTCAAATCTTCTATATTATTGGACTGTTGCAGCGAGAAATTACAAAGCTCGGTGAACAATGCAATAGCTCTTGGACGGGTGGCGGGAGCGGTGATGGAGTGAGATTTAACGACACAGTACACCATCTTTTGGAAGTCGGCCAAATCTGTTCGAATTCCAACTTCCAAATACGCCACTATGCAAAATTAAAAATGTCAGCCCAAGTCAAAATATGGTAAAAGCATAAATGTACACCATCTATCCCAATTCAATAGTACTTTTGGGGAGTTCGTACGACCTTTCAATTGATTATATCTTGTAATTTATAATATTTGATGTGATTTCGTAAACATTGTATTTGTGAGTCATTACTCATCACCCATGTGGCTTCAACTCCCTACAACTTGTCTTGCTCATGCCACCTAGCTATCCTATGAGTCTATACATGCATGTTTGCATGTAAGACAAAGAGCTCTTGCCACATAGACAACCCATGTGTCTATACATACATGTTTGCATGTAAGACAAAGAACTCTATATAAAGCTCTCTTGTGAGCTTTTGGGATACGTACAAAAAAAAAGCAAGGAAAAGTTAAGAGGGATCTTATATAGTATGTCTATATCTCCAAAAGGCTAGGAATTTGCTCTAGTGTGCTGCATCTTTCTCAAAGGCTATTTCTCTAAGGCTACCATCATATGCCTGAACTTAGAGTGTGGGTTACATCAGAGGCTCTGGTAGTCTCTTATTGACGGGTTAGTTTCGAGTTTTTGCAACATGCATGGTCAAAGTGGACAGTAAACATTAATGAGTTTTGAAGAAGTCATCTTCCATGTGTCCATATGAAGTTAATGCAAGAGAGGTCATCAGAGAAGTGGGCATGCTATGTACACACTGTTTTTTTACGGAAAAATTTAAATAAGAGAAAGGAAATAGTAGAATCTTGCTCTCCTACTTCAAAAACAGTGATGCATGGATTAGATCATGTTAATTTTTTTGTCTTATTTTTCGTGCATGGACTGCCTAGTATATGTGTCTTGTTTTGGACAACATTATAGATATACAACTATCTTTATTCCCCTTAATGTCATGCCATGTGTAATTAGTCAGATACACAGAGAAAAGCTGTAGCTCTTTTCGTTACATGCAGCTTAGTTTGTCCACATGTCTAAAAGGGTGCGATTATAAATACTGCATGTATGTAGTTCATGTGCCATGAGTATGCTAAATGTGAATTTTCTTTCTGTGGACATAATTGCATGAGTTCGTCAGTTGCAATTTGAGATCTGTTTGACATGCTTGCGTGGGTCCTTAATGTGATGAATTTCTTCAGTCAGAAAAAATTATCGAATCCTCTTAGCCATCTGATTGCATGGACTATTACATGCACAGTTTTTTTCAAGTCTTTAGTGCAAATATGGTCATGCAAATCTTGTGTATACTTAAACTGTGGAAAATAAAATTTTACTCAAAATTAATTAGGTATGGTGTTCTAACTTGCATAGTAGAAGATGATCACTAGCTTAGCAAAATTTTCGATTTTACTATGTAAGAACGGATATCATATGCTAATAAGGTTTCTTGAGTAAAATTATACTCCCACTGTCCCTTTTTAAATGTCCTACTTCGTAACTCCAACTTATTAAGGAGACATCATCATTACACATTTCACATCAATTTTTATCTCAACTTTCCCTACTTACCCTCTATAGAGACATCATCATTACACTTTTACTTACTAACTTTTCAAAATGAATCTACTTTTAGGGGCAAAATGGAAAATGCACCAACTTTTACCCACTAACTTTGCAAAATGAAAACTTATTAAGAGATAACCCAAAATGGAATACTGGACTCTAAAAAAGGGACGGAAGGAGTAATGAGTACTAATGTCAATCTTGCGCAATGATTGTAGAGCTATGGCTGCTAAGAATGTAATTGTAGATCTCAACAGAGGAGAGAAACTTGATGGAGTCAATTACGATACGCGGCAGAGAAAAATTCAATATCTGCTCAATGAACAAGAGATCCTGGAAACTCTAACAAATTCAATGGTCCAGCCTGATGAGCCATTTGAGGGAAATGATGTCTAGTATAATCGCGACATGGAAGTCTACAAAGCATGGTTAAAAAGGACCGTTCTGCGCGCTTTACCATGTCGAGCGCAATGCAGGATGATATTCAAGGGGGCTTTGTTGATTGCGAGACCGCAAAAGAAATGTGGGAGCGGCTTAAAATTGCTTATGGGATGACATCGGCAAATAGGTTGTGGGCTCTTACTTTGAAGTTTGAGTCCTATGTCATGGACCCTAAGCACACAATGGCTGAGCATCTAAGAACGATGTTTGCTATGATTCGTGATTTAAAAGCTGCTGGTTATGCTCTTACTGATGAGCGGCAGGTTATAGCTGTCATACATTCATTGCCTGATCTAACTTGGGGTCAAATGAAGCTTATGATGACGCACAGCGAAAATATCAAAACTTTTGTTGATATTTCTCAGCACCTCGAGCTAGAAGCAAAGCGCATGGGTGTGCTCCCCGAGCTTGCTAAGCTTCATATCACCGATGTTGGGCAGCGCCAGTCTTCCAAGGTTAAGCGCAAAGGACAAGGAAAGCGTGCAGGGAAAGCAGGTAACCTTGGGCCTAAGAAGGGCAAAGTTGGGAAATGCCCTAGAGGCAAACATGGTGGCAAAAAGGACAAATCAAAAATGAAATGCTATAACTATGGAAAGCTGGGTCACTTTGCTCGTGAGTGCACTGAGCAACAGAAGGTAGACCTCAACCTTAACTCTCTTACTACTTGTGTTTGTACACATGTATTTGTTGCTCATTCTCTCCCTAGATGGATTGTAGACTCAGGAGCAACCAAACATGTAGCCAGAGAGCGAGAAGGGTTCGTAGATTACAGAAGAATATTGGCAAATACTCAGTATATCACGTTGGGTAATGGTACAAGGGAGACTGTTCTTGGAGTTGGAGTGTACCAGCTCAAGTTGCGTCAAGGGCGCACTTTTCTCCTTCATGATGCGCTCTTTAAGCCTGGTGTTCAATGTAATCTGTTATCAGTTTCCTGTTTGTTAATGCTTGGTTTCAGTTTTCGTTTTGAAAATTCCATGTTCGAAATGTATCTAAATAAAACGTTGTACAGACGTGGGTATCTATCAAATGGGTTTTTTATGTCGGACTTAGATTATTCTTCATCTTCTTACATGGCTTATAATGATGATGCTCCCGATTCTGTGACATGGCATACTAGGCTGGGACACATAGGTAAAGATAGAATGGCTAGACTAGCTAGAGAAGGCCTATTGGGGTCTCTTGCCAGTATAAGCCTACCTGTGTGTGAGCCATGTTTAGCTGGAAAAGCTTGTAGGAAGCCTTTTGGAAAGGCACCCAGAGTGTCTTATCTTCTGGAGCTAGTTCACTCTGACATTTGTGGACCGATGAACGTGAAGGCACGCCATGGCGCCTCTTACTTTCTCACTTTTATTGATGACTATTCGCGTTTCAGTTACGTTTATCTGATCTCCTATCGTTTTGAAGCATTGGATTGCTTTAAACGTTTTTTTACAAAGGTTGAGAATCAGAAAGAAAAGACTTTAAAAACCCTTCATACTGATCGTGGTCGCGAATATTTGTCTCAACAATTTCAAGGATTATGCGAAGCTAAGGTAATACGCAGGCAATTAACAATTCCAGGAACACCACAACAAAATGGCGTTGCAGAAGAAGGACTCGAACCTTATTGGATATGGTTAGGTCGATGATGGCGCAAGCTAACCTCCCAATATCTTTTTGGGGGGATGCTCTTTAAATTGTGGCCTGCATCCTTAATTGTGTGCCTTCTAAGTCTGTTCCCACAACTCCATATGAGCTTTGGAACGGTGTGAAGCCTGATTTAGAGCATTTGCGACCATGGGGTTGTGCGGGTTTTGTGCACGCTTCTTCCCATAGATATGGGAAACTTGGCCCTAGAGCAAACAAACAAGTTTTCTTCCGATATTCTGATTGCTCTAAGGGTTATGTAATGTATGGTGAACACCCTAATGGAGGAATGACTAACGAGATGTCACTTTTCTTGAACAAGATTTTCCTAGCATTGGTGAAGTAAAGAAAGATCTTGCACTTTATGAGTTACAAGAACTTGAGGGAGTTCCATTATCTTTGAGCGAGGGTGGGAAAGTAGAAACTCATCCTGAAATCGCCAAAGATAGTGGGAGTGATTTGCCTCCTAGTGGGAGTGCACCTCCACAATCAGACTTTCAAGGATCTCAATTGCGTAGAAGTGAACATGGAATAATTCCTCGTCAACATTTTGAGATTAAGTGGAGCACTCTCATGTGTGCTCCATTAGAACTTGATGTGATTGATGAACCCAATTCTTATAAGGAAGCATTAACTTCACCTAAGGCTGAGGAATGGCAAGCTGCTATGAAAGATGAGATGAACTCCATGTACAGCAACCAAGTTTGGGAGTTGGTTGATCTTCCGCTTGTGCGCAAGACTATTGGAAATAAATGGATCTTAAAAATCAAGCGCAAGGCTGATGGATCAATTGACAAGTATAAGGCCCGTCTCGTGGCGAAAGGTTATACCCAAGAGGAGGGTATAGACTATCAAGAGACATTCTCCCCGGTGGTGAGGTTTGTCTCTATTCGCCTCATTCTAGCTATTGTCGCACATTTAGATTTGGAGTTATTCCAAATGGATGCGAAAACTGCATTTCTCTATGGAGATCTAGACAAAGAAATCTTTATGGATCAGTCTATTGGTTTTGTGGTAGAGGGACAAGAACGCAAAGTATGCCGTCTCAAACGTTCCATCTATGGCCTAAAGCAATCGTCTAGACAGTGGTACTTCAAATTTTATCAAGCAATTGTTGCAATCGGCTTTGAAATGTTGGAGGAAGACCACTGTGTGTATGTGAAACAATCAGAAAAAGGTTTTGTGATCTTGTCGTTATATGTTGATGACATATTAATAGCTGGAAATGATATGGAGTTGATTGTAACCACCAAAGGGTGGTTGTCTTATAATTTTGAAATGAAAGACATGGGTGAGGCACACTATGTGCTCGGAGTTAAGATCCTAAGAAATCGTTCAAAAAGACTACTTGGTTTGTCCCAAAGAGACTTACAATAAGAAGGTCTTAGAACGATTTCAGATGCACAAGTCAAAACCCGTTGACACTCCTATCGAGAAGGGATATAAATTAAGCTTCGATAATTGCCCTAAAAGTGATGGAGAAAAGAGAAAAATGGCAAATGTACCTTGTGCAAGTGCAATTGGGAGTCTGATGTATGCTATGTCGTGTACTCGACCGGACATATGCTTTGCAGTTGGTATGGCCAGTCGTTACCAGAGTAATCCAGGATACGCTCATTGGTTAGCAGTTAAAAGAATTCTCCGATATCTATCTGGGACGTCGGATTTTGTCCTTGGCTTCCTGGGTGGCAGCTTAAGATTGAAAGGTTACAGTGATGCTGATTGGGCCGGTGACAGAGATGAGCGTAAATCCACGACTGGATACACGTTCTTACTTGGTGGAGCAGCTGTTTCTTGGTGTAGTAAGAAACAGTCTTGCATTGCTTTGTCCACAATGGAATCCAAATACGTTGCTTGTTCTACGGCAGTTCAAGAAGCTGTTCGGTTGAAGAGATTTCTTCAAAGTCTCAAAGTTACAGCTTCGGCAGATGAAGCTGTCATGGTTCACTGTGATACTACGGCAGCTCTAGCTTATACAAAGGATCCCAAGTATCATGGTAATCAAACACATAGATGTTCGTTTTCACTACATTTGGGATGTGATTGCGCAAGGGGAAGTGACTCTACAACATATCTCCACCGGTAGGATGGTTGCTGACCCACTTACAAAAGCCACTAGTAGAGATGTCTTCCAGACTCATGTGAGGAGTATGGGACTTTGTAGGCTTTGATATGTATGGTAGACACCTTATTGACTATGTACTTTATGAGATGTTTATGTTTATGTTTATGAGTACATTATGTGTTCCTTATATAGATGTGGTTTCTACGGCTTGATGCATAAGTCATCAGGCTAAGATCGACCTACTCACACGGTTGATCGCCTTGGCGCTTAGATAGTGAGCAAGATGAGACATTAATCATCTCAGTGCTTGAAGAGCACGCGAGATAAGTATTTTACTGCATATGGAGCAGAGAAAACTTGTTTACTCATGTCGCCTTAGATTGTCTAAGATGAGACTTTATTGAAAAAGTCAATCATGGAGTCATTCCACAACTTCATGAAGCCTGAGAAAGCTGAATGTGAATCTTAAACAGGTGCTTGATAAGCGACTGTGTTAAGAAATTCAAGTTAGGTGCCAACGGGGCAACTAGACTAAGATTCGTACGGCGTTTAGTGATGGCCCAATCTAGGGGGAGTTACACCGTAGCATACATATCATACTGTATGTGCTATTGTCAACTATGCGAGGGAATGGTGACTATGCGAGGGAATGGCTAGTGTGAGCCCTCATAGACCATTTTACGGTCTAAATTATGCCCTTTAACCTAGCACTATGTCAAGAAGTGAGAACTAGATGTTGCTACTTTAGCATGATTTCCAAGGGCCATGATTAATGCAATCTAGCGGAGCATGTCTAGGAAAGCGATCTAGTGTAAGCAGACCGACATGAGAAGTTTAGGGAAGATTGTATGGTAACACACGCCAGTTATGTAGCTCATAGTCCGGACGGTTATGTTTGAATATTTGTTATACAATGTAATCATGAGTACATAGACGTTGATTGGAGATTCAAGCATTGCTTTGAGTTAGAACTCATGAGGGATTAAAAAAAATTCTTCATCTGGTGTGTTCAAGCAATCTGGGGTACAGACGAGATATCATGAGTGATGTGCTATGTTAGTTTGATGGTGACTTAACATAGCACTCCTATTCTAAATTTTCTCGTCAGGTCGCACGCTCTATTTTCTGTATGATGAGTGAGATGCCAAATTGGGATGGAGGGAGTATATTGAAAGGATGGCAGAACAGAGCTCACCGTCATAGTTCGAAGTTGCGATAAATACTTCATTACCGGGGCCCACTCTAACTGCCTTCATAAAATTTCACCGGCCTTGTGGATGGCCTGTAAGCCTCTGAGTATTTCTCTGCGATTAATCGTGTAACTTTGAATATAGAAATCGGCGATCACCTATACGACACTATGTTTGAAGCCCGGAGTTGGACTTCAAATGAACTCGACTCAAAAAGGGTTATTGTTCACGTTGTTTCCACTGAATCTGAAGCTGTTCGACTTAAGTCTATCTTGGAGAGCATAAAGAATGAATCTGTTGTTGATCAGTAGTACGAGTTAGGAAGTTGCAATCAAAAAACCATCCTGGTTGGATCTCGGGAAATCACGGGTCGCCAATTTGATAAATGGGTTGCAGTTACCAAAGCCCCAAAGCTGGGAGTATAACTTGAGAAACTTTTTTATATCCCAGGTATACAAGGGCTCTTGGTATCCCTTTTCGGTCCGTTTTCAATTTTTAGGTCACTTCCCAAGCACAACTTGATAATCGGCTTCGTTCATTTTGTAGGGCTTGATGAGAACATTAATCCTGTCAAAAATTATGATTATCGGACTTTAGTAGATATATGATCGGCAAATGTGAAAAATGCCATAAAACAAAAATTGGGTTCTGATCTAGTGTGTTTTTGGATCCAATTTTTGTTTTTTTGCATTTTTCACATGTGCCGATCATGTATCTACTAAAGTCCGATAATCATAATTTTTTGCAAGATTAATGTTCTCGTCGAACTTTACAAAATGAACGAAGTCGATTATCAAGGTGTGCTTAGGAAGTGAACTAAAAATTGAAAACGAACCTGAAAGGGATACTAAGAGCCCTTGTATACCTGGGATATAAAAAAGTTTCTCGAGTTGTACTCCCAGCTTTGGGGCTTTGGTAACTGCAACTCATTCATCAAATTGACGACCCGTGATTTCCCGAGATCCAACCAGGATGGTTTTTTGATTGCAACTTCCTAACTCGTACTGATCAGCAACAGATTCATTCTTTATGCTCTCCAAGATAGACTTAAGTCGAACAGCTTCAGATTCAGTGGAAACAACGTGAACAATAATCCTTTTTGAGTCGAGTTCATTCGAAGTCCAATTCCAGGCTTCAAACGTAGTGTCGTATAGGTGATCGCCGATTTCTATATTCAAAGTTACACGATTAATCGCAAATCTTTGTCCAGTCCAATCCTGCATGCATTCAAGATGTAGGTATTAGTTTCTGTTGAATGGTCGCAAACTAGTTTCAAGAAAATAATTTATCCACAAATTAGACAATACTTTTTCCCTCAAAAAATTGAGAAGATTATGTTAGTTTTGGACAAGATTATATTAGTAATAGACAGAGTTTAGTAAAAAATCTTGTACAAATCCAAACACAATACAGAACCCCAAACAATAAATAACAATAAATTAGTAGAAAACAATACTGTATAGTATCTTGTACAAATCCAAACCCAATACAGAACCCCAAACAATAAATTAGTAGAAAACAAGAACAATAAATTGTAGAGAACAGTATTGTTGTAGTAATATAAATTACAATACTGACAAATACAATAATTTAGAAAAGAACATACAATAGACTACAAAACCCACACACCCAAAACCTACGGACCCTAAACCCACAAGCCACACACCCATTACTCTACAACCCATTACCCACACACCCATTATCCCAATCTACCATGCATAACGTTGGAGATAGAGAGCAAACCTGAACCCAAAACCCACAAACCACAGTCCCAAAACCCACAGACCCAATACCCAAAACCCAGGGACCCGAAACCCATATACCCAAAACGCACACACAAAACCCGAAACCCAAAACCCACACACCCATGACTCTCCAACCCACAGACCCAAGGCCCAAAACCCACGTTCCCAAAACCCAGAGACCCAACACCCAAAACCCACACACCCATTACTCTCCAACCCAAAACCCTCACACACATTACTCTACAATGTATAACGTTGGAGAGAGAGAAAGAATGCGTGTAACCGGAGGAGGAGGACGAGGAGCTACAGCCTTGTACACAGGGACTTGTTTCCATCGTTGGGCCATTGTCGTCTCCTCTCTAGCCAAAGAACGGAGATCTCTGGACAAAATATTTGAAGAACTGGACAAAATATTTTGAAGATTACGTTGAAAGGAGTAATTATTCCATGCCCGTGGTGGCGATGTTCCAAACTCTTTTTTATTTGCGTGGGCTCCATATACTTTATTTTGAGAGGTAAAGAATGAATTTGGAACGCCACGTGGCAATACCTTCTACACATATGATTTGACAAAATAATTCTACAAGAACTCTCGAAGGACAAATTGATCTTCATGCATTGCAGGGGTTGACCGTCGTGCTGGCCCGCTCAATTTTAAAATATTACTACATTAGTATTCTTATAGTAAATTTCAATGATGCATAATTTTATGACCGTGTTTTAATAAAATTACTCTTCTTTTACAAACACGCTCTTTCTATTTTTAAGAGGACTAAATTTCCACCCCTCTTTTTTTACACACTCGTTTTTTTATTACTAAAATAATAAGGTAAAATAAATATTTCATTACAAAAGATCAAGATAAATATTGGTTGACATGGGCATAAAAGTCAGGTTATACTCTTCATATTTACTATGATTTTGACACTATATAGATATATAGTTATATGACATTTATTGATCATTCTCATTCCTAAGAGCATCTCCAACCCATACTCCATTTCTTCATTTTGGAGGAAAACCCATCCTCTAAAACTCTCTTCCATTTGGGAGGATAAATTTTGATCCTCTAAATATAGATGATGAAGGAAAAAATAGAGGATCTCCTCCAAATATGTGTTGGAGTTGAGAAATAGAATATTGGGTTAGAGTTGAGATAAATAGTACAATCCTCTAAATCTACTTTTCAAATAAAATAGATTAATTTGATCATCTCAAATAGAGATTTGGAGGGTGTTGGATTGGAGATGCTCTAAACGAGTCATGAAAGGTATAACAACCATACCCTGTCTCCACATTAGATCAAGAAATAGGCCAAAGGGACTAAACCCGCTGGGGAGTGAAGGGATGTCATGACTGGTATTTTGAATTAGCTGACATTTACATTTTTCATTATTTATCTTTTTGTCATATAGAAAAAACTGAAGAGATCGAATGAAGGGTGTTAAGCTTTTGACGGGAAGTATTACAATACACACCCCTTATTTGAGTGTGTATTTTATGCACCCTTATTGAAACACACTAAAATGTTATGATTCCCAAAATGTTATGAATCTATTGCTAAAAAGTTACGAATCATATTGATGAAAAGTTATGAATTTTTAGATTAAAAGTTATGATACAAAATAAAATATTATGAATGACCGGTCCTACAAGTAATTTTTTATGAGGTGGCACAATATGAACCACACAATAGGTGCATATGATACACACCTTAAAGGGACGTGTATTGAAGACTTTTCCGCTTTTGACATTCTGGTGTCGCACTTTTGGAGGATACTCTGGTGTTGAGCTATTTTTGAGGCTACTCTCGAGAACTGATCTAGTATAGACGGGTGAAGCCTGTAGCTTAGAGGATTAAAGAACCTTCGGCATTTAAGGGTCACGAACCGATCATAGAATTCGCTCACTCTCAGGTTAACTAGTAAGGTTGGGTAGTACGTTATCTTTTACTTTATAGATATAAACCTGAATTATTTCTAAGAAATTATGAACATGCGTGTTAAGTTTATTTAAACAAGACAAGAAAAAATATAAAATGATGCATGAAATTCACTATCATTTTTCTCATGTTCTTTACTGATCACAACCGATCAGTGAAAAATTATGACTCCAATTATTTTTTTAATGAGTGTTCCTATCACGACCCAAACCCATGGGTCGTTAAAGGTAGGGGTGAGCAAAAAATCCGTCAAACCGCGAATCCAGTCCAGACCAATCCAAACCAAAAGGTTTTGTTTGGTTTTTTAGAAGTATGGTTTGGTCATGGTTTAAAAAAATTAGAAACCGCATTATATGGTTTGGTTTGTGGATTCTCGTTCACGGTTGTGGTTTCAAACCGATCCGAACCGTATAATACACACACACACACACACACACACACATATATATATATATATATATAATTTAATTATGATTGACCAAATAAATATGGGAGCCTTAGTCAACTACTTTTCTAATTTATTGATCCTATTAAATTCACCGGAATATATAGTTTTCCTTCCCTTCCAAGATAATTTGGAATAAACTTCTATATATCACAACAAGTTGGTTGCTGTCATGTTGCTGCTGCTACCCTTTTGCTGCCTCATTTCAATTCAATAGTTTAAGAATTTGCTTTGGCCTTTTATTTGGCTAAATTATCTTAAGATGTGTTTAGTAGTTAGTATTTTTAGTTGGTTCATTTTAGTAACTTACCATTATTCATTTTTTTTAGTTAAGACTTGAAGCAATGGTTGGTATTCTACCCTTAATTAGTTGGTTGATATTAGTAATTTAGTATGTTTTGATAATTTGTTAGTGTGTTTTGGTAATTTGAATAGAATTGGTTTTAATATAACGTTTTCTTTAGTTTATCTTCATAATTTTAAGTACTTAAATATTTTTTTTGAAGATAATAGATTAGTTCAAAGTAAACCGTGGTTTAAAACCGAAACCGAACCGTATTTAATGGTTTGGATTGGTTTGGTTCTATACTTTTTGTGGGTTGGTTTGGTTCTCCAAATTCATAATCCGTAGGTATTGGTTTGGTTTGTGGTTTACTATAAAACCGAACCAATCCGGACCATGCTCACCCCTAGTTAAAGGTCTAATGACCGGCCAGTGAGTCTACATCACCCTAGGCCTATCCTAATAAGTCAGTTTAGGGAATTCATAAAATCCTTTCACCAAAATAGTTTTCCTTAACAAAATTCAGTAAGCTTAGGGAATTCATAAAATCCTTTCACCAAAATAGTTTTCCTTAAGAAATTCAGTAAGCTGCGGAAGCACAATTTCAATAATTCCAACATATTCCAGAGTTCTATGTGCGGAAATAAATATAATTGCTTAACAATACCTACAAATAACCATAGCATAACCTGACCAGAACAAGCCAGTTATTAAAATTTGATAGTCTTCAAGTCAAGTCCTCACAACTCTATACTCTCATCAAAACAGTACTACAGTATAGAAATAAGATCTGATCACCAAAAAGACTTCGGCTTGAGAGCAAAGCCAAGTCCAGCTATGCTGCTAACATGAAAAGTATGATTTTTGAAAAACTCCATAAGCTAAAGCTCGTGTGAAACATGGTATATATAGTAAACACATTAAATCATGGATACAACTAACATCTTATAAAAAGTGTTGTGATACTCTTCAGTATCAACCATGTAAAATGTACTTCCTTTCAAAGATAATCAAATCTCAAGTCCATAATAAAATGAATTCAAGCCTTTCAATAGACTTATGCTAAAAGCAATAATTATCAATCATCAATTCATTCACAGAATGAAATCCAACTTTTCAGGAAAACCATCATGATATTAAAAATATCACATGATACTCGTCGATTTCGCACATCTTTCATGAACAAGTTTCAAGCAGAATCTAGAGGAGCGACCTCTAAAATATAAAGGGAATGACATCAAACCATCATGATACTTGGTTGTAACTCCAAATCCACTTTGTCTGTTTAAAGTCCTCAAGCACGGATATTTGTTCAGATGTATCGACAGAAAAAATATACATTTCATCAAGTCATTTAGCAAGTTTATAAATATCCATGATTCTACTTAGAAACCATTTCCAAAATATTTCAACAGCAATGAAATATTTAAACAACACATGTAAACAAGATATGCATGTTTCACCTTGATCCTGAAGACGCGGCTAATCTCTACTCGAGTCTTCACAGTCTTAATGTATTTCATACTAACGACCACACAGACCTAATAAGAATATCATGAACGTCCAAGTATGAGTACAATTAATGTACTACGCTCATATAGTCCAATTCTAGCTTCTAAGTCAAGGCTTAAAATCGATTCTTTTACTAGGGTAAAACGATCATTTTACGTCGTGCGTCCATCATATCAAGTGTGCTGAACTCAAATTTCCCATCTTATAAAAATCTTGTCTTACACCATAATTTACTCAAACCTTAAGTATAAAACTCAGTTTAAAACGATTATGACCAAAAAGGTCATTTTAACACACATTGAATCCCAAGGGCAAAATAGTCATTTTAAACCTCCTAACTACAAGGTGTACAATTTAAGCATCCTAATTATTCATAAATTACAATCCTGTAATTTTTACAAAAATCAATAAGAATTTAACAAAGTCCATTTTTTTGGCGGGAAAATGACGGCCAAGGACGTGTTTTGATAATTAATACCCGCCAAAGACATTTTTAGTATTAACAAATGTTCTTAGCTTGTCCTTGGTGGGTATTAATTATCAAAATACGTCCTGGGCCGTCATTTTCCCTTTTTTGGCGAGCCTCTAATGGTAAAATGGTAAACACAATTCCACCTTAAGATCACATGGAATTTCTGGGTATAAAAACTTAGTTTTGTCAAAAACTCTCAAAAACCTATGCATGCAAGGTATTTTAAGAAATAAAAACAATATTTTGTTCATTTCCTAAAATCTGTCACCCTTTCTTTGAAAAATCATAACTTATTCATATAAAGTCCAAAAATACTCAAACCAGTGCCAAAACTTGCGTAACATCCATGTGTATCTATTGTAAAAATTGAAAGATTAGTTATCAACCAAATATTCTCCAGATTTCAAAAGAACAAGCTGTTCTATAGAAAAACAGGGCAGCTAAAAATATTTTAGTAGAAAATCTATAACTAATTCATTTCAACTCCCAAAAATGTTGAAACAAACTCACAAAGTTTCGTAACGTAAAGTATTATTCTCAGTAAAAATCTCAGATTCAAAAGTAAAAAAGATTTTCCTCGGCAAACAAAAGAAAACAGATCAATCACAGTTTATGTCTATGTCAGACAACTCTACTTAAAAATTCACCAAATATTGTATATTTATCAAAATGATTTGATTCCAACTCCAAAATGTTTCCAACTTAAAGGCCTAGTCCTTGAAAAAAAAACATAGCCATGCAAGTAGTGAAATTTCCCATAAATTTAAAAGAAGACAGACGCAATCAAATTCGGACACACAAGTGACAGTCAGTATTCAAAAATTCATAACTAATTCTGTGTTGATCGGTTTTGCATGTTCTGGGCATCAAAATCTTCATCTTTAAACGTACTTTAAAAGTTTTGAAGACTTCAAAAATTGAATCGAAGCAGAAGGTTTCTCAAAATATGAATTTGTGATGGTCCATAAAGCTGTCAGGAAAGTTTAAGAAGTTACCAGCAAAAAAATAAGTTTTCCGACGAGAGAATGGTGACGGGAGGTGGTGGCTCGTGGTGGAACTGAGGTGGGGGGTGAAAGAACACCATCCTCCTCTTCTTTCTTCAAATTTCGTAGCTCCCTCTCTCTCTAAAATTAAAATACATGTTTGACTAGTTTTTACCAAAATGATAAAAAAAATGTTATTACCAATTATATATACACATGCATGAGTGTAATTCTAGGTGTTAAATTGGCCATGCCATGTGTCTATAAGCGTGACATGTGTCCTTGCATGCGCAGGTGGTCCCAGACGTTCGAGCGCACACGTAGCCGAGAAGTTGTTCTGGTTTCGGTCTCAGAAAAAATATGAAATTCGCATAGTACTTTAAATAAATTATTCTAAGAATAACCTCATTCTCGAAATTTTCAAGAAAAAATCCAGAACACAGAGATTTAAAATGCTTGGCCGATTGACTTGTAAAATGTGTTCGTGACTCCGTCTGCGACCAATAATTAAAGTTAGTGATGAATTATCATCGTACTAATATTATTTTTAACGTGAGGGCTCTCACAGTTACACTAAGAATTGACAAGTAGATGTCTTTTCTAGTCCGAAGAAACCTGTAATTGTAACGCCCCCAATTTTGGATACGTTTAAATGAGGCATTTATTATATAATAAAGAGAGTCTGGCTCATTATTACATCATAAGGAAAAGGTACATTTATTCAACAAGGAAGGAAACTAGGGTTCCTAATACTACTCTGCTTGCTCTTCCATCCTAGCAAGCTCCTCTGCTCCAAAAGCTTCCACGGTGTACATCTTATCCTGTTCATCTAAGAAATCTGACACATTATACCGGCGTCGCCACCCATATAATATGTCAGGATCACCAAAAAGGCAACACCGTGAGCTACAACGCTCAATAGAGTAAACCCTACCCACTAACTCATAACTTACAAACAGTAAATCATATACGACGAATAGTAACAATCACACATCCACATTCACTATTCAAGTATCGTTGGTGTCCATGTTTTTTTTTCTGTGTTTCTCCTACGCAACTCATCGTAGACCGTGTCTCCATTTTCACTTTTCATCACCAAATCAACATTTTCAAAATCCGTTTTTAACACACCCAACTTCGGTTCCGCCGTTCCGGGTTCCCGAGTATCCTCACAATGGTTCCGCCGCACCGGGTTCCCATTGGCACACATTTGCATTGGCTCCTCTCCGCGGATAACCAAGCCACACACCCAACCTCGGTTCCGCCGTTCCGGGTTCCCGAGTATCCTCACAATGGTTCCGCCGTCCCGGGTTCCCATTGGCACACATTCACACACACATCTCACATAATGCCATCAAAATCGGTCATTATGTAGTTTCAAAAATATTTCCTCCTTCGAAACACATTTTTCTTGTTAACCACACCCTAGGTGTCATGTTTCTATTTTCTCGATTTCCGTGTCTCGTTCTCATGCATAGATTCCGCGGTAGGACTTTTCACATACGCAACCATAAATCATTCATTGTAATCTAACAAGATCATCCAATTCTATATTGCTAAGCATGCTCGAAAAGATCAAAATATGAATACTTCAAATCAAGCGTTAAAATCTTATCTTTCGAAAATCGTTATATCTTACTTTTTGAGAAATTCAATACAACATATGTTTATTTAAGACAAAGTCATTTATCCAACATGTTCATACCTCCATTAGTGAGATAAACTTATTGACAATCATGCATTTTAAACGATAAGCTTATTTACTTGAAACCAAACAATAGATAATCTTATCTACGATATTGATACTTTGAATCAAGAACATGCTACTCTCTAACGTAGATTTTATACTATACGTAGAGTTATTGGATTAGGGTTCTACGTATACTTAGGGAAGTGAGTAGAGAAAATCTACATGATCGTAATGTCATTTCAAGATTTTGTAAAACGAGCTTGCTATTTATTCCTAATACTTTAACTTGCCTTATCATAAGCAAAATAACTAAAGTTATACTAGGGAAAATGAGTAGAGATTAATCTACCTTGATCCGAAACTTAGTCGGGGCCGAATAAGCTAGTTGGAAGATTTTCTACGGGCGGTGAACTTGCAAATCTGGACCGAACTTTGGATGGCAGTAACTCGGTCAATATTTGGCCGAATACGATCGTTCTTGGGTCGAAGTTGAAGCTCTCGAAGTGCTCTACGACTTTCGTGAAGGAAGTTGATCCTAGAAACTACTTTAGGTAGGAGAAAAATGGTGATAAAGGCAGAGACAGTATGCTGTCAGGAAATGGAAATCCGAGATTTTCTACTGAACTTCGGATGCCAATATCTTTGTCATTTCTTCACCGATTGGGATGGTTCTTGGGTCTAACTTGAAGGTTTCGAAGTGCTCTACAACTTTCTCGAAGGGAGTTGGTTCTAAAAACTACTTTAAGCAGGAGAAAAATAGAGATTCGTGGAGGGCAGTAAGCTGCCTGGAAAAACAGAAATGGTTTCTAGAGAGAAGTGAGAGCAAGAAGTGATGGTGTGAATTGAATGGAAGGCATGGGGTGCTATTTATAGCCAACACTTGAGCTCCTCCTCCCTCCTCTATGGCCGGCCCCCCCTTCTCTCCTTCCTCCCATGGATTTGCTCCATTGTCATGTCCAATCAAGCTTGAAAGCATGCCAAGTCTTCCATGACTTGTCACTTCCATTTGTAGGCCAAATCTTAGGTCATCATGAAGGGTTTTGGACTTGTCAAGTCTATGGGGAGGTTGCTTGCAAGAAAGAATATAATCATGGGCTAGCTTTGTACTTTGGAAGACTAGAATGGGTTGGCATGTAGTCAAAAAAATAGGCTTAAGGCTATAAATGTTGCTTGTGTAAGTAATCAATACTCATGCACACACTCCACCCCACTCTCTCCATCCGGCCTCTCTCTCTCTCTCTCTCTCTCTCTCTCTCTCTCTCTCTCTCTCTCTCTCTCTCTCTCTCACTTGTATCTATATACATCCAAGAAAATCTAGGAAAGTAAGTCTAGGATTTTAAGACTAGAACATAGGTGTGCATGCATGCATGGCTAGTCTTGCTTCTTTTGGAAGTAAAATGATGGGATTCTTTGTATGACTTGTCTTGTCATGCATATTGGCAAGTCAAAGGTCTATTAACCAAGGGATAGAAATTCCCCTAACAATTATGGACCAAGGGGTAAAGAAATATTGGTGATAATTTGATATGACTAGTCATGGGAATCTATTGTCCAAGGGATAATATTTTCCCTAACTTTTATGGACCAAAGGTTAAAGTTTTCCCTTGCCTTTATTATCCAATAGGTAGGGTAAGTAATGATGCTAGGTAAAGTGAAATGACTAAACATAGGAATAAAATGATTACTCCTACAGTCTAATGGTTTAATAGGGTTCGGAGGGTTTCATAAGGCTCAAAGACGGTCAAAAAGGTCCATCTAGGGTTAGGAAATTGTAACTAGATTGAAACGGTAATTAGGGTTTTCTAACGAATTGGTTGGAAACTAATTCTACTTGCCAAGTAGGATTTCTAGCCAAGAAATATAATTTAAAGATTTTATTTAACTCACTAGAAAAGAATACAAGTGCTTCTACAAGCATACTTGTCTTTAGAAAATGACTAGATTGCTCGGCGTGAAAATATATAATTTTATAAATCTCAAATCTAATTATGACGGATTATAAAAATTAAAAAGAAATTTTTAGTAGCAAATCCAAGTAATTAAAATAGAATTTAAATATTTAACGAAATTTTTATTTACCAAAAATCAGGGTCGTTACAGTAATTTTCTTCGCTCCATTTTTTTTTAATAAACCTGTAATTTTCTAGCAGTGTATTTATAAAAAAAAAATAGAAAAAACTAACTCAGTCAAAGGTTATGTACATTATGTTGCTTTATTAAGTTTTTATGGTTTTCCACGGAAAAAGGGAGAATTTTTTTTTATCTTTTAGATGGGGCAAAAAAGTATGAACTGGAGCCATAACCCAGGAGAGAAATTATGAGTAAAAGAGAAGTTGTTTTTAAAGTGAAAGACAGTTATAGTTAAGATTACTAACTCTATGGAATATTAAAAAAATAAGGTTAGAAATGCTGTATGTCATAGATGATGACGAGTAAAGAAAAGAATAAGAAAATAAGACTAGCGTAACAAGTCGAAAACCATGAGAAGTCGAATTGGCCATTTTCAAAAATCAGGAAGATAAAGTGTCAAAAGGTCAAATGACATGAAGATAATTCGTACTTTTCCGTAGGTTTAGATTATGGATCCTGCAATTTGGCCGCATCATTCAGGTGTCGCAAACTCGCAAGGATAATCTCAGTCTCGATCCTCCGCTGAGTCAGTGTCTGGCGTCTCTCTTTCTCCACTGCCTCCCCCCAACCTCCTGCTCCCTTTTTAAGCTGCGTTTGGAAAGGAAAGCGAGAGGTAAAATAAAAGGAAAATTTTATCCTACACAAAATTGGAATTTATTATTTTTTCTTCTCTTTCTCTCTGAACCAAACAATGTACAGGAATTTTTTTCTAAAATTGGAGTATATCTTTTCTTTTCTTTTCCATACAACCCATCTTGATGTTGAGAAAGGAAAAGATAAGAAAGAAGGGTCTTTTCTCACGAACCTCTCCATTTTTTTTGTGAGATTAGGTGAGAAAAGAGAAATAGCCAATCAATTTTTTTTAATTTTTTTAGCACTTTTCTCTTCATTTCTCACCAAATAATGAATTCACGTAAGTGATTTGACCAGAAGTTACAACCTTTTATTTTCTTTTTTTGTGAAATTACTTCATCCAAAGAGGGCTATAAGTTTCAAACAAACTTGTTTATTTTAGTCGGATCAAGAGTCCAGAATGAAATTGTGAATGACTCCTCGTCGTCTTCTTCTTCTGTCTTCTTCTTCTTCTTTCATTTATTTTGTGACAATCAGGATGCTCGAGCCAATTTACGCGCACCTTGTCTAATCCCTCTTCCCAATCTAATCAAAGAGATGACATCCACGCTCAAACAAGAAAATTTAGAAGAAAAACTCACGGGGCTACTTGGAAGATCCAAGTTGGCTCCGGATTCTCTCCACGCATCTCTCTTCCCACATCTACCACAGCTTTCCACCAAATGCTGCCAACACATTAATGAACTCATCCGACGGCCCAGATTAAGCCAAAGCCCCACGTTTTCAGCCCCTAAACTACACGCCGTTTCAAAAAATTTCCCCAAACGGCAACTGCTACACCGTTTGTCCCTCCTCTTCTCTCTCTCCAAACCCAGTTATGAACTTAGTGATTTCAGTCCCTCTGATGAGATCAGCCCGGACTCCGGCCACTCACGTGTGTTCGGGCGAGTGAAACTGACCTCGTTGATGAAGCTTCTTTGAATCTCGACACCGGTAGATGTTGACCTCTCCCACTCTTCGTTTGATTTGATTTGTTTTTGTTCCGGTAAAAAATAGGGTTTTGCTTGTACTGTATTCTGATTTGATTTTTCAAAATTTTATAAGGTTAAATCTTCATGTTCTTACAGAGAAGGTTTAATCTACTATTCGCACCCTGTGTATTCCAAGAGTAAACTGTGAGGAGTGAAATCATTGCAGGGGAATTGAAGAAAATGGTTTCAGAGTCATGAACTATTATTAGGAGATGGATTTGAATTCCTTCCACAGAAATTTCTAAAGTAACAAAGGACCAGAGAGAGAGATTGGTACGATTAATGGAGGGCAATTTCAGTGGGATTGAGTTCGTATTTGGGTTTGGGCTGAAACAAATCGCCAGAGTCGGGAGTGTATTTGGGTTTGGGGAGAGAGAGGGAGCAAACGGAGCAGCGTCAGTTGCGGTTTGGGGAAAATGTTGGAAACGGTGTCGTGTAGTTTAGGGATTGAAAACATGGGGCTTTGGCTTAATCTGGGCCGTTGGATGAGTTCATTAATGTGTTGGCAGCATTTGGTGGAAAGCTGTGGTAGATGTGGGGAGAGGGATGTGTGGAGAGGATCCGGATCCAACAGTACTACCAACGGAGCCGATAAAACAAAGAGAGCTGCTACACACACAACAGATCTGTGTAATCTGTGTAATCTGATTTCGTTGTGGGGCCCACCACGGGTCCCACAAAAATCATCCAAGTCGTTCATTAAATGTAAAATATTTTTTCAAGGGTTTTCATAACAAATAAGCTCAATCCGATACCTATAGATTCTTCATCCAACCATCTAAGTTTTCATTCAGATTTTCGGATAATGAAAAGTTATATGGTTTGATCGAGCACTTATAAATATTGGATTGAGCTTATTTGTTACACGAGCCCTTGAAAAAATGTTTTACATTTAATAAACGGCTCGGATAATTTGTGTGGGACCCGTGGTGGGCCCCACAATAAAATCTGTGCACAATCTGACAGATTGCTGTGTGCGTAGACTTTCTGTAAAAGAAACAAGATTACCCTATTCCCACCACCCCAAACCATCCCACCCTGCCCATTGATCATGTAAGTTTTATTCTTTATGGTGTTAAATAATTAGGACGCGGGGCTCTGCTGCCCACACCTTACAAGACACCATTTTGGTAAGGAAAAAAAAAAATCAAACTCTTCGTTTGCAATTCTATAAAGCAGAAACGTGATTATGAGAGTCGTAGAGTTAAAATTTAATTATGTCTCTTTAGAATAATATGTTCAGATTAATAAGATCTTTGCGTCAATTCAAACGGATTGAAAATTGGAGTACTTAATTTTTTAATCATATTTTTTAATATATAAACGGTCTAAAAAAATTAAGTGCGCCAATTTTTAATTCGTTTGAACAAGTACAAAAATCTTATTATTCTGATCATATTATTCTAAAGAGATATAATTAACTTTTGTTTACAGGGCTCTCATAATCACGTTTCTGATCTACAGGATCCTAAATAAAGAGCAGATACTTAATTATGAGAACCCTAGAGACAAAAATTTATGATACTTTAGAATAATATGATTAGAATAATAAGATCTCCGTACTTGTTCAAACGAATTAAAACTTGGCGTACTTAAATTTTTTAGACCGTTTATATATTAAAAAATATGATAAAAAATTAAGTGCTCCAATTTTCAATCCGTTTGAATTGACGCGAAGATCTTATTATTCCTAAGAGACATAATTAAATTTTAACTCTAGGACTCTCATAATCACGTTTCTGCTCCATAGGATTGCAAACGAAGAGTTTGATTTTTTTTTCCTTACCAAAACGGTGCCGTGTGAGGTGTGGATAGGGGCTGCTGTGCCAGGGTGGGCAGCAGAGCCCCCGCCTCCAGATAATTAACACCCTACGTTATGTCAGGATCTAGAACTACCATGATTATCACAATACAAGTATTTAAGCGGAAACTAAATAAACAAGAAAGGCGTATCCGGATCTAGTAATGTGGAACTTGAGCGATCCAGTGATTAATTGAACCAACCATAACATTGCTAGAGCATTAAGCCCTAAGTGTGATGGAACCCTAGACACTCTTTTATGGACAGGGAGAGGACCGGGGTTTCCTTATTAAACATTTATATTAGCTTTCCATCAGAGTATAGCGTATTTAGGAAACAACTTCTCTAGTTGACCAATAAAATAAAAAATAAATATATGAAGAATCCTATTAAACTCATAATCAATATATGCCATATAAAATATGTGGGCCACCACAATGACTAAATCAAAAATTAGTCTTACAGATCATTCATCATTCATGAGCTAATCTTGAACACTAAAAATTATTCGCTTAATTTTGATTTTTTTGCTCCTTTTTTTTTTGTCTTTACTTAACCTTTTTTTCTTCTTTCAATTTTAGTCTATTTGTGTGTTGTTTTTCAATTTCTCTTGTTAAGATGGATTTGGAAAGTTTTTTTTTTTTTTTTGAGGAGCGGACCAACAAATCCGAAAATAAGCTATAAGCTAAAGTACAAACCAAGAAATGACAATGAGGGTATTTGGGACTTATTTTATAATCACATTTTCTATTTACGAATGGGAGATTATGACTTTTTTATTACTACAAAAAAATAAGCTACTTAATTGTAAGATTATGAATTTTTCTCTCAGAGTAACATATTCCTAAAGGTAAGAATCAGAAGACAATATAGGGAAGATCAAAATTAACTTTGTAATAAGGAGATATGTGCATAATGCATGCATTTGAAACTCTCAAAGGAAAAAAATGGACCAACACGAATGAACAACTTCACACACTCTAAACACGTGTTGTGAGTGTGTTCGAATGCGTTTGTGATCGTAGCAAAATTACATTTATACACCCACACTCGCAAGAGAGGTGAAGCCCACACATATAACCAGACAAACAAACAATTACAAACCCCCACTCACTGTCACTGGGGTCTCTTGTAAGTCTGGATTTGTAAGTGTTTATGTGTTGACAGTGTAGTGCTAGCAAAGTTGCCACTTGCCAACATGAAAGGACGGAAGGAGTAAAGTAAGCAAAATATAGGGACTAGTGGACTGCAAACTAAAAACAGCTCCACAACCACAACATCCAAAAAATTGTAAAAGGAGTTATTCGGGATCCATAGCTGTTCAATCTTGTGGTTTACAAGAGAGGGGGTCACACAAGACATATGCGATAGGACCATGAAGTTCCAACACAATTCACGTTACATAAAACCCATAGTCCATGAAACGTACTATCATAAAACGTACGCTTCAGCCATGCATCCAATCGTAAGACGTACTATCATATGGTCAAGTTAATTACATCTATGTACTCATTGTGAGGGACATATGGCGGTAAGCTCATCAAGATGGCGGTCCATGATCAAGGAAACAGATTCAAGGAATGTTGCTTCGCTCGTTCCAGGGAGCACCGCTTCTTTTGCTTCTCGAACAATATGCTCAATCACAGATTCCTTCTTTAGTGTTTCCCTGCACATGATGCTTCCAATGGCAAAGGGAGTGAGCCCTCTTCCTGCGCCTTTCTTCAGAAGCATGGTGGAAATGCTAAGGGTGCGAGCGCACTCAAGTGGTAGGTCCCATCCGTGAAACTTCAGAAGCTCAATATCTTGCTCTGCATCCAACGATTTTATGTAGTCAAGGGTGTCAGAGGAGTAAGGTTGGTGTGCTTGAGGCCAATAGAGCCAGTCGAATGTGCAATCTTCAAACTGCAATGAGGAGATCAAGAAATATGCGTGAGAGAGAGAGAGAGAGAGAGAGAGAGAGAGAGAGAGAGAGAGAGAGAGAGAGAGAGAGAGAGAGAGAGAGAGATCAACAGTGAAGGCCTAAAGTTGGGTAGAAAAGGTTCATGTACTGATGTAATGCAAAACCTTAAGATAAATGGACTGCTAATCAATTCAATCTCATTGAACACCAGCGAAATGATTTCACGGATTTTTTCTGATAGGATGATGCATGACATGTACCTGAAAATCATTTGGTTTAAATTTTAGTTGTACAGCTGATAAATAACTACAATTGTCGTAAAATGCAACAGAATAACCTGCCAGTTGAAACACCTATGATGGAATAGAATAGCATTAAGATTAGTACTAAATGAAGTGAACAGTAAAAGAAGGAAAAAAAAAACTTACGTTCTCGGGCAGGCAGTAACCATGATCAATTGGTATAAGCACAATCCGACCTTCTTCACCGTATTTCTGAACCAAAATATTGCCGGCATGTCTATCTGCATTTGCCAACCTGATATCCAGAACAGATACCTTGTGAACCTCATCCACAGGGAAAGCACGAGGACCCATGTCCTCGCAACTACCACAATTCTTCACAAACATCTGCAGTGACCCAATTTTTATGTTCCCAGATGTACACTCGTATCCTTTTGGGTAATTGAATCCTCGGTGCAAGCACTTGATCATAGTCGTCGGGGGAACCCCAGAAAACCCATTGTCCTCATTGCTAAAAGAGCGGGGTCCACTCCTTGGGTGATCCAATATGTATGCCGCAACTTCTCTCAAAGCCCCTTCACCTACTCTAGTGCCCTTCTTCAAACCTTCCCCATCTATTGACAGTGGTAGCCCCCTAGGGTTATTCACAGCCATGGGCTCCTCGTCTATTGGCTTAAAAACAGAGATATATTCCAGACCTATTGAATCTTGCATCAAATAAGCACCCCCTGATCCCTCTGAAGACCTTATAGGTTGGTTACCATGTTCTAACCCATCAAAGGTAGATTTAATTAGCTGCTTAATAACTAGTGGCAAATCGATTTTGGGGTTAACAATTAAGGGTTCCAAAACAAAATCCCGTTGAAGTGGCTTAGCTACAATCTCTTTTTCCCCATCTAGCACGCTACCCTCAATCTCATCCAACTTCAATGCCACAATTAAAACCTCAAAATCCTTCCCCACGGGTTTAGCCCTAACTTTTGCTGACTTACGGATCACCAAGAGGAGAACCGCATCATCACTTTTGCAAATATCATCTATAAGTCTCTGATCTTCAAGCTCCTCACCATCACAGGTTAACTCTTGACCTTCTAGATCAAGAAAACCTTTCCCTTTCTTAGCAAGTTGTTGCTTCACATAGCCTATGTTTCTCTTTCTCTCAATGTGGAATTCCAATTCCTTCCCAGAAGTGGTACGAACAGTAATAGCTCGAAGATCAGAGAGACGCACGATGAGATGTAAAACATTTCCTTCGGTGACTCCATAGTCCCGGACAAAGGAATCTTTTCTAGCCAGTTCTTTGCCTTCAAACACCAGTTTTTGTTTCCCAGTGAAAAATCCTCTGTGGAACTGAATCCTAAGCTTAACAGAAGCTATTGAATCTGATTCCAAAATGCGCATTGGAATCACAGACCCGGCAACAGTTAGGTATATCCAGATTGACTCCCTCGACCAGGGGTCGTGTTGGCCGGAGACATGGCCAGAGAAATTCAAAGACTCTTCATAAACTGGACTAAGAGCAACACGGGCGATCGACATTGTATCACAAGAAGTTCAGGACCCTTGCACCCTACAAAACAAACTACAGCATTGTAAACTGAAGACTTGCTGAAAACCACAACAATAATCATATGATACACCTCCCAAAAATCAAAAAGCAGAACAATACGAACTAGATCCAATAGTGAGTCATAGGCTAAAACCTTGAATTCAGAGGTTTTTGCTAAAATGTGAACAGACCCAAATCCAAGATTTCAAGAAAAAGCCTTCAAGACAAAACATTTTAGAGTTTCCACCAGTAAAGAGAAAGATAAATGAGTTGCCTGACCCAAAACCCTTAACGAAGAGCAACAAAACATCACAAAGACTACGGATCTTCTTGAGTCAATCTTAATTTAACTTCTTGCAGAAATGTGAACAGACCCAATTCAAGAAAACTAAGAAATTGCTTCAATAGACGAGCCAAAAGTTTCCCCACGCCATTAGATAGAGAAATGAAGCATTATTAACAGCAAGAAAGTATCACATACTAGGTTTTTCTAGAGTCAAATGCTAAATTGACACCAACGATCAAAGCTTTCAATGAAGACTCGAATCCAAACGCACAAACATCAACAATGACATGTGAATTAGGGCATAATACTTCTGCTTTTGAAGATCAAAATTGTGGGATCACGTACAAGAAAGTCAGACAGAAGGCATGGGGAAATGACAACTTTAATTTTCGAATGAGAGAGAAAAAAGTTTGCAATCTTACCGAACAGTGAGCAATGGGAAATTGAAGCTACGATCGGAGCAGAGATTATCATCAGATGGGTCGATCAGGGAAATCTACCCGAAATCCATGTTTCTCTCTCGTCAGGAGCTGTGACGTACGTCCCAAGTTCCAGAAGTTTGTAGAGAGAGAGAGTGAGTGATGAGTGAGGAGGGAGAAAAGGATTTGGATTTTTTCCTCCTTCGACTCTATCAAGGTTTGTAAGTATTTATAGGCTATACGTGGACTATTGACGGCTTATGGGACACTTTTTTGACGCCGTTAGTAGTGGACACCGTAGACCCGACAAACAGCCGAAAGAGAAGGGTGCCTTAAATACCCCGTCGATATTCAGATATTTACGAATGAACATTTACACAAATACTAATGGGAAATGATTTTGTCACTCCTTTTTTGTTAACGTCACTCCCCTGCAAGTGTATTTTTGGCAGAAGAATGACGTTAACAAAAAAAAAAAGAGGCAAAATCAGCAGCCATACTAATATATATATTTATAATGCTATCGTACAAGTAGAAGAAGAGGAGTTTGGGTGCCAATTATTTTTGAAGTTTGGAATTCTACATTTTAGATTATAGATTTTTATTAATTTATTATAATAATTTATGAACGCATTTTGATATACGTGCAGAATATATTTTTGTAAAAGAGTGATGTGATAAAATATTATGAGAATTTGAAAAGTTCTTCTAGAAGTACTTTGGAAATGTACATTATCTAGTTTACTTTTATAATTCATCATTTTAAAAACTGATCTCAAACACTCTATAGAGAAATATGGATAATGCAGAATGCAATCGATGGTGCCCAAAAAAGACCTAACAACTCAAGCAGTTTGGTTTAACGATTGTGAAATATGATTTCAAGTTTCAATTAACAAAATACTATAATACTCTTCATAGTATTATGTAACAAGTCCTACTAAAATCTTGACAAAAATTATCACAACAAACATTCTATCACAAATGAGTCCACAGTTTTAGTTTGAAAAAATATACGATATGAGTACTAGCTATTAAGTTAATCGAAGTCATTTTATTTTATTTTATAATCAGATGTTCGAGCTAATTTGCGCACATCTCGAATCATCCAAGTAGCAATGTTAACAATAGGGTCATGAAAGTCAAGCGGAGAATCTATTAGCAAGAGCACTAGTTTTTTTTTTTTGAAAGGCTGTGAGAGCACTAGTTTATCGGTGTCATGTAAATAATGGGGCGACTATTCGCAGCCCCGGTATTTTCTCCCTTAGCCCGGTAAAAATTTTCAATTATACTCGACAGTTAATTACCGAAATTGAGATACATTTTCAGTATACAATTACCGAAATATAATATTTTTTTCAATAGCTATTTACCGAAAATGTATGTTCGACAGTTGTTTACCGAAGGTTGAACATATTTTCGACATGTAGTTACTGAAATATAATCTTGTTTTCAACATCTATTTACCGAGATGTTATGTATGATTTTCAACAACTATTTACCGAAATGTAGAGGGCTAAGGGAGAAAATACAGGGCTGCGAATAGTCGCTCCCGTAAATAAAGCATGCAAATAATTTTCCCAAATAAATTATTGCATGAAAATACAGTAATGTCTTTCTCTTTCAGGGGTGCGAAGGATATTATGGTAATTGTGGGCTGTGGCCTGTGGGGTAGAGAGAATGACGTGGCAAGCAATTTCCGGATACGCAAATAAAGTAAAGGTTATGTAACGGGGATATGTAACGGACGGCAGTTCTACAAAGGAGAGATGACGTGTTAAATCAGCTTATTAATTACTACTTGGCTACCAAGACAATTTTCTACACATTTTAATGTTAATGTCAATTATACTCCACTAATGACTACTATAAATTTGCATCACTCCGCGAATCACGTTTTGCCACGTCAATGGAGAGAGAAGTTGCTCCTCCAATACCAATCATTTGCTTTTCACGTGACTTGAAATTCTTGAATAAAAATAGCGTAACCGGTCATATGCATTTGAATTTTGGAGGTGGAAAGGAAATAGAAAACTCAAAGAATATAAAAGTGTTGAATTTTGAATTTGGATTTAGTTAAAGAGTATTTTGTTGCTAGGCTACGAAAATGAGTAGAAAAAATAAGAAGTATTTTATACCTATTTCATAGTAGAGCTTCTGTTTTGTGGATTGCGTTTTCATCTTTTCATGTCAGAATTATCAAGACGCACAAGCTGAATCTCTTAATATAAATACTCCAAAAATATTAGGAATACGGAGTATATAATTTTTTTCATCTATGCTATATTTTTTATTTTGGATATGTAAAGTGAAAGAAATATTGAAGGAATGGAACTGTATTGGTACATATGGGTTTTGCTTTTGGCAATTGGACACAAAATTGGATTTTCTTGAGAACTAATCATTTTCTTCTCATTTTTCTATTTAACTTATTTTCTTTTCCCATCACAAGTTCACTTCTTCCGTAACTCATTGATTCAATCCTTTTCCTTTGATAACTCGGCATCCGGCCTAATACGCTCATTAATCCGTGGTTCAAACCACCGTCACTAGCGGATGTTCAATTAAAATCGGACCAAAGAATCAACTTATTCATTTTTGTTTCTTTCATTTAAGTGTTATTACGTAAAAAAAAGCCCTCGGAGTCCGTTAAAGGGTGCACAACTCTAGATGGATATCCCTAAAAGAACTCACTCGCAGAAAGTTGGCAGAAATTTGTGATTTCAAGGACATTTTTTTGGATCACTAAAGTTCTGTGGTTTGATACAAAATCATCTGGTATTGGATCAGAGCAGGTTTAAATACTTCAAAAACAGGTATAAAGTTCATTGAAAAGGATGCATTGCATTCTGTCAGCTGAATTTGAGTACATCAATGAAGAAAAGGGCCACTTCACATGAATTTGTGTGTATGTGTGTGTGAATTTGTGCAGCTTCAAATCCTTGAATCAGGCCAAGCACATGACATGCATTCTAAGGAGATTGAAACAAGTAGATAGATATGATTCATGTGGAGGCATGTGGACCTAACTCCCATCACAAAACTCATTAATTCAGCAATTTCATCGCCTTTACAAAAACTTCTGCTATGAAAATACCAAAACCAAACCGAGCCTTATATCCCAATCAATTGGGGTCAGCTATTGAAAATACAGACCTATATTTCTAGTTGCAATTCTGCAACTTCTTCCTAACAAATGAAAAGAACATATATCACTACCCTCAATGCACCAATGCTTGAACAGTAGTACAAAACTTTGACTCTCATTGTTTCAGAAGAACGAAATGTTTTTAAAGAAGACATTTATTCACTTCTGATCTCCTCAATTCTGTTGGGAGAAAACAATTCTGATTCTTCTGATTCGGATCTTGCAACAAAGCTGGGAAATCTTAAGCTCAAGTCCCTGAACAGAACACAAAGGAAAACATAAAATTGTAGTTAGTTAATAACAACTGTGGGATGTACAATCTAAAAATAATAGTAAAACGATGCTCATAAAGCAAATTTTGTGCAGAAAATACATATAGAAGGATGTGGCAGCGACCAGAGATCTACCTTTTTGGCTAACATTCATAAGCTTGGATTCCAAACGGGTGATCAATGCAAATATGCCACTCGGTATGAATTTTTGATATACATATATTTTTTGTTTAAATGGCATTACCCATGTAACACATGCCTTGGATAACCATGAAGACCATGAACCACTTGATTCAAAACCTGTACAGTCTGGGCAACCTTAGTCTCAAATTTGTTGATCAAGAAATTTTGGTAGATATATGGTATTGATCTTGTTAAATTGGTAATAACATGCAGCGTGCAAATATGGAGTTCAATCAAGAATTATGGAAAAAGAAATGCAATGAATCACCATGCGAAACCCAAATTACAAGTAAACTAAGGGTCAGTTTGTTTGAAACTAAAACACAGGCGAAATGCACTTATTTCTACTAGACATTGCAAATTTAAATCAGTGATATGAACTTCTACTGGATTATGCTATGTGGTATATACTCACTTCAAATAAGGAAGAGTCATGTTCTTGATAAGAGAGGGATTTTTTGAGACGTATTCTTTCCACTCTTCTTTATCAATCTTTCCATCGTCATTTATATCTGCTTCTTTAAATGTCTGAGGAAACGACCAACAATTTGTTAACCTCCAAAGAAAACACAAGTAGCACCGATGATACCAAATAGGTAAGGTATGATAGAGGCACCTTATCGACAATCAATTCAAGAAGATCATCTGAAAGAATTAGCTCGGATTCATGCAAAAACGCCAACACCATTTCCTTCAACTGTCAAGTGTAACGAAATTACTACTCTCCGATGGAGCAGTTCTAAAGATGAAGAATTATTATACTCCATGTTTCCCAACATAACAAATTTTTTAAGGACACATAATTCAGCCAATAACTATCTTAAACCATATACCAAGTGTTATGAACTGAGTTCTTTTAACAAGAAATCACAGGAAAGTAACAGCAAATAGCCTGCAAAAATTTTTACTTCTCAAATAAATGCAGATAAATGGTTTGGAAATCTTGCCTCTTCTCGCTCAATGTTCCCAGTTTGTCGAAGATCATACAATTTAAATGCAACTGCGCAAAGAATTCTCGCAGAGTTAGAAGTAGAAATGGACTCAATGAATTAACCAAAAAATCGTTAATGGTGAATTTGGATCTTATTACAGGCATTATAGGTTTGGTATACGATAATATTATCACTTGCTTCTTACATTCAGTTTTGACTGCTACAGGTGCATTTGGGTGAAAGATACCCAATGAACGAACAAATTCCCCAAACTCAATTACCCCATTGTGTTTGACATCAAACAAATCAAATACCTGCATAACCATCACAAAAATAAAAGTAAAATACATCTACCAATAACAATTTATGTCAAATCTCAAAATCTTTAGTAAACTTGATGAACCAGAAGAACTCAAAACGTACCCTATCTGCGAATAGATTTTTCGTTTTTCTGCTCTTTAAGAGTGCAAGCTGGAACTCTTCCTGGGAGCATGAAAAGATTACAGAAAAATTCCTTGGATAACTTTATTAACTTGAAATAAGGATTGGATTATTGGAAGTTATGGCAATATTATATGGCATACTGTAACGACTCTTATACCTTGTGAATAAGCCCATCATCTATAATAGAGCTGCTTAATTTTTTGAATAGTTCATACAAGGCCTCGACTTCACCCACTGTGACTGCCAAAACCACTGTAATGCTTATGTGCCACAACGATGGAAAATATTGGGATATTTCATATGCTGGGAACTGATAATCTAAAACATGATGATCGACTCGATTCCATGATTATAAACATGAGAAGTGGTTGTTTCATGATGCACTACTAATATATGGACCCCTACATTCCATTTACCATAGGAATGAATGCAACTGGACTTGCTTCTTGTGTATCTTTCCTTATCGAGAAAAGTGTGATTGTTCATAGTGCGAAATGTACCAAATTGAGAACATGAAATTTTACTCACAAGGCGTTTCAGCAGCAAGAATGGTATGCTTCTCCTCGAACCCAGGATGCCGTTTGGTTTTTGAGTAGAGGCAACCCATTATAACAAAGAGAGATTTGCTGACAATGAATGAATTCGTACCAACGGATATATGGTAAAAGCTCCACTACCTATCAATAAAAAAAAAAGATTAATTACTCTTATACATGTTTATTACATGTTTGAGACCAATTTGATCAACCTCAATGGGGAAAAAATAAAAGAAAAGGAAAATAAGCATCTAAGAAGTACAATACTTCTGAACAGTTGGCGTGTCAAGTCAAACATCATCTAACCACCAAACCACACAATAAAAGAAAAAATGTACCAATGTGTTACTTTAAACTATGTTGGGTGTTGACATCCGTGAATACCATATAGCTTTTACTATATTGTTCCTAACCTTTACCTCCGTCAACTTCTTGTTAAAAGGATACTTAAATAATGGATGGAGGAATACGTGTCAACATATACATGCATGTTGGACATACTATATTGAAGAAGGGTTTATTACCAATCCTCATTGTTGGTCCGCGAAAATGTATGTTTCAATAGTTAATCGTGCATGCAATCAGACATAGCGTCACAATATATGAGGTATCGATCGATACGTATCCAGAATCAAGTGTCGCTTGTCATAGATTCCTACGAATATTCAGCTGAAAAAGAACAATTCAGAATAGCATATTCGGCCGTACATGTAGAGCATCAACCATGAACCATAGAAAAACAGATACGTATCGGGAGCCGACTGATACGCATATAACTTTATTTCTATTGATATATCCTAGTATAACTGTACCATAGAGCTATTAAGATGTAAGAATCAATATATAAAACCTTACGTGAAAACTTTATTTTAAGAAACTATTTCTTTTGCTATCTAGGAGTTTGACCAATCAAACGGAGCCTATATAATAACGCTATGAGAAGAAAGAGAAAGAACAAGTAACAAGGATGAGGCAATCTCAAACGATGTGTCAGAAAGAACAGTTCGGAGATATATAATCCAGCATATTGAAAGATGAAATCAAATGGCCGTAAAATCATAGTCAGAAGTCCAAAGAACCTTAAGCTTCGTTACTTGCTTCTGCCAAAAAGCACAACTAGTTGGCCGTGATTCCAATGATATGAGTCCATGCTATCTCTTCACCTGCTAATCAGAGCCGTCAAATCCCACGGCTGAACCCGTCCCCATTTGCATTGTTTTTGGCCCCTGAGTAGAAAATGGAGACATTGCCAGAAAGCAGGTGCACAAATTTTGACATAAGGAAAACTATATACTTTTACTGTTAAGCTGCAACAAACACACCTAAATGCAGAGCTTTTGCAAGCATAAGTAAACAGGGCTCAGGGAATGAGAGAAGGTATCTGTTAGGCTGCAACAAACACGCCCAAAATGCAGAGCTTTTGCAAGCATAATTAAATAGGGCTCAGGGATTGAGAGAAGGTAACAGAATATAGGGATCTGCAGTATGAGGAGAAATTATTGAGGCAAAACTTTCCACGACCACGCATTCACGTAGGGTCCACAATTAGGTGTGTAGGACTCATATAATGTGGAGTTGTGGAGACTGTCACGTGGTGGTGCTCTAAAACCCAAATAATTACTCACAATATGACGTGAAATTTGAGGTCCTAGACTACTTTATCAAAGAATTCAGCCAAAATTGCTCTTACACATGTGTAAATTACATCAACAAATTGCGATAAGGAAAGAGAAAGAAACTGTTCATCAAACAATTTATAATAACCAAAACCTTTTGCAAGTGTATACATGTCAAACTTTCCGGTACATAACACAGCAGAAAAACTCACGACAAATAAGAGAGGGGCTTGACACAAACACAATCTTCAAAATGCCTCCAAGAATAAAACTCATTCAGCGGTCAGGTCCTAGAGTTCTTACAGGACAGATGGTCTTGGACCACTCGATAATTTCTCTCATGAATCAGAATCACCTGACTCAGCTGCTGAGGTTTGGTATGCACACTCCACCATCTGGGGTCTGTTGTTCTTTCCATATCCTCCCAGTAACTCTCAGCTTCAGCTCCTTCCTGTCCCCACCAGAGAAGAAAAGCGCCATGTTTCGCTGTATAATGAGACCATCGTGGCTATCTCTAACTTTCCGGTGGCCATCTCTGACGCTCCGTGGGGTGCCTTCCCATGTGAGCTTCCTCCCATTTGCCCCAACTTCTAGACTGTAGGTGTAATTGCGGGCGTCATTTTCATCACCCATAAAACGGAGGAACGCCATGTAGACAGGAGCCATGCCCAGCTGGAATGCTTCAAAGTGAAGGCAGAAGTATTGGCCAAAACAGTGGAAAACCTGAGGAAAGAAGCAGGAGATTCAGAACAGTTGATCTACTTAAAGCATACTGATATAGGCATTAAAGGCGACAGTAAAAAAGTCTACAAGCTAATCTTCTTAGATAAAATCAAAATACAATCAGGTTACTTCTCTTTCCAAACAGAATATCAGTCAATTAAAATACATCTTCGCATACGATACTTAAGATGTATCCAATCACAATAAGACCAAACACATCCAATCACAATAAGACCAAACACATCCCAACTAGCAAAAGAGAACTACTAGATCAGGCTAGACTACTACACAGAGCAGGTTTTCCCCCGATCAGAGGCCTTATTTGTTCCCTCCGTATTCTGTAATCTGTATCCTGTAGCTTTTGAAGGATGTGATTGAGCATTCTTTGGGTTGAAATTGTTGAGAAAGAGAGAGAGAGCACGAAAGATGTAAATAACATTCGGTATTAAGATTCTGTACACAAACCCCTGGATGCTGCCAAAAGAAATCCCATTGTCTCCTCTGGGGATGAACCATCCGCTACATCTCACACTAAATGATTGCAAAACCAAAAGAAATTGACACACTAGAAAGTAGAAACAGTTTGGCTGCAAATTACGAAGCCTTCACTGGGAAGTTGAAACAAAGCTCATCATTTGATTCTTACAGTACTATCCTACTAGAAAACCAAGTTAGAGATGAAAAGCAACAAACACTTACTGTTAGCATCCAAGTAGCATTTTCTACTTCACGGGGATTGGACTTCACATACCGATGATTGAATGTGCATCCTGTGTGCATATCTACCTTGTGGTCATCTTTCAGATGGGAAACCAGAAAAGGAATATCCCCCGTAATAGAGCACTCTGAACCAGCATATGGGCAGTTGTATGGTCTGAAGTTGCAAACTGCCTCATGCTTGAGTTTGCTGTAATACGGGAATATCTCCGGGCACCCCAAAGAATAATGCTTGCAAGGGAGTTCAAGGGATTCAGCTACCTTCTCCAGTGCTAGGCACCTAATGTCACCAAGCTCTTGCCTACAAGTCGGGCAGCGGTTATGCACCCTTGTTTTACAGGTGGAACACAGAGTATGCCCATTGTGACACTGCAATGAAACAAAAATCTAGAGTACTAAGAACACTAAATTATTTTTCTCCATACAGCCAAAGTAACATCACCATCCAATTCATAATCCCCACATCCCAGAAAAAAAGTTTAATTTGGTGCAACAACAGCACACTCAATTGAAACAAAGTAACAGAGGGAGAAATAAAAGACCAAATACAGTTTTGCAAGGCAAATAGAAGATATTTGGATTTGAAAAAATCTATCAAACAATCAGCATCCACAGCTAAAAATAGCAGTGAAAGAACAAATCTGAGAGAATAATACTCAGAAACAAATGTAATTGTAGGCCTGTATTTTTCGACCTTAAGCTCTTGTCGATTTGCTTGAGATTAACAAGTGTATATGGTTTAGGCATGTAGAACCAAAACACTCAATGCATTCTCCTGTTACATCCACAACTAGTAATCAAAACCAAAAGATCAAGCTAACCAATCAATATGAAGGATCCATATATACCTCCGAAATTCAATATCAGATTTCTAACCACCTCAATCTGTCGAGTACCCTCTCTGACCGCCTCATTGCCACTTGTCCCATATCCAACCACCACATTCACCGCATTGGCTTACGTCCTAATCCCCCACCTCACCAATATTAGTAGCCTTCTTCCACTATCTCGATGTCTGCCCCTTGGCAATCATAGATGGTGCATGCGGACTCCTATCCCACAACCAAGGCATCTATACGTCATATTGTCTAGGAGCAGCTATTTGAGAGAGTGGAAAGAGGAAAACCGTGGGGATTGGAATGGGAGTCATTGAGGCGAATGTGGTGGTTGGAATGGGATCTAAGAAGGCCAATAAAACACCAACCCTTTCAATACTTTTCAGACAATGAACATTTTTCGGTCGATGAATAATCTTATTCTTCTACTGGAAGAATTCTGGATTTTGAAGTCTACAACAAATTGGATTTTCGATGGTGACTGCAACACCAGGTTCTATCACCTGCCCCCCTTAACCCCCCACCAGCACAGAAATAGAATTACTGCACTCAAAAACACTGATGACCATACCGATGTTTGACTTAGGGGATATTGAGCCATTCATTTTCAACCGTTAAACCAGTCTTTTAACCACGAAAGACAGCTGTAAAACAAGAATAGCTACTAGTTCCCTCGCTTTCCCTTCTATCCCTTTCTAATAGAAGTTGAGCAAGTTTTGTGGACCTTTATAGAAATTGCCAGGGCCTGATGGCCTTCACCTAAGGTTCCTCCAGCATAACCGATCCAGTGCATCTCTGTCTCTTTAGAGTGGTTGTGGAGGCTACACCAACGAAAAGAGAAGATCCAGATAGTCATAAAAACCTTCTTTGCCTCATTCCCAAGGTTACACTGATACTGTCCATCATATAGCAGGTTCACGCACAATGAAACTCCATCCATTTTCAGGCTGATTAAATGGATTCCTCCATCAGACAGAGTTTAAGCTTAACGCAGATGGTCCCATGAAAAAAGAAAAACGCAGGCAGAGCCATTGGAGAAGGGATCCTCAGAGAGAGAGAGAGAGAGAGAGAGAGGCACGGGGTTGCTCGATTGCATCAAAAGACAAATGCACCTCATGAGTAGCTGTAGAATTGTGGACTCTTAGGGATGGCTTGCAGCTCGCTAAGTCAAAGAAAAACATCGAATTTAGTAAGTGGAGGTGGATGCAACCATCAAACTAAGCAATACGGTTGACGATTGCACGTACCAAATGGAGGAGATAGGAGTGACAGTGCTTAAGCAAACCTACTTGTATAAAGGCAAACCTCTGTGCTGATTCCTTCAGCAAATTTTGCTCCAAAACATGCTGAAGGAATCATTTATCTATAGATATTCCTACTTGTATCATATATAAATCAATATCAATACTATGGACGATGCTAGAGGGTTTTCATTCGCATGAGGTTTGTATGAATATTACATATTTCTTCTCTTTTCAAAACCACTTCTTTAACCCAAAAAAAACAGCCGACGCAGGAGGGTGCTCGACCCAACCTAATCTTGCAACACGAAATTCATTCAAATCAATCTCTTCAACCCCGAGAACATCATTCCTCCACCCAAAAAACGATAATATGTACTACGGAAGCGAAAACTTTAAAAAGAATGCATTTCTTATCACAAAAAGTCAAACTTTTTTTTATAAATTAAAAGAACTCATTAATATTTAGCAACTACAGGCAAAAAGTTAGAATTTTTCTCCAAAAAATTCATTACTATTTATGAGCCAGACAATTTTTGGGACGAGGTGGGACGTATATACGCGCGCGTGTAATGTATATGCGGCCGTTCGGGCGTGTATGTATACGGGTCATTTGTGCATATAAATCTATATACATCTGTACAAGATTGACCTAGAAAAATCGAAACGGACCTGATGGATTGGAGGGTACATAGAATTGGTGCAAACAGGGCATTCGAGCAATTCATGAACGCTGGTGGCGGGAGCAATTCCAGACGGAGGCTTCGACGAAGACAACTGATTATTAGGATTGTGATGATGATGGTGGGACCGGATCTCTTCATCTTCCAGGCCACCCGGAGAGGATATGCACTCAATGTTATCTATATCCATTACAAATCTATAGAATTTTGATGGATTCCGTCAATTTTCTAGGGCTTCCCTTTGGTTTCTTCTTTCTCGTGGATTCGATTGGAGAAAGAAGAACCATAAGAAGTTGGAATGAAAATGGGAAGAGAGAGAGAGGGAGAGATCGATTGTGAAGAATCAAACAACCCTCGCTCCCTCCCTCTCTCTCCTCTCTCTTCCGAATTCCAATGGGGAGGGAGATACAAGGATGATCGCCGTAATTTTTCAAAATGGATCGAAATCCAACGGTGGTTAGAAAATCCGTCCGTTTAATCCGTTTTTTTCCTGTACAATTCAATTGTTTCTAGCCGCGCCCGCGAGTAGTTACTGAGTGGTTCAGGACTCTGGTCCAAGTCTCCGTTCCCCTAAAGTTTTTAATTTTTAAATATTTATTTTTTATTTTACGAGATATATTATTCTCTCACAATAGTCAATACATCATATTTAACTCAAAAATAAATACGTATTTATTTGAAAAATAAGAATTTACTTTAATTATTGGAAGGTTGGAACACACTCTAGTCACATAATGTGGGTATGAGTGCGAACGCAAATGTATTTTAAAAGCACATGCTGCACCTCTCGAACTTTGAAAGTTTGCACGGTGAATGCGATGATTGATAACGAAAGCGCATCGCATTTTGGACGACTATCCAATATCTAAGACAGTGCTCTAGAAGCCAAAACGCCACCCAAGAAATGCATTTTAATTTCATTTTAATCTTTCGTCCTTCCCGTAACGTTGATCCAGGAGCCGACAATTTCTCGCCGCAAACGCTACGCAAGAAAGTGATTTTACTTTCATTCTAATCTTTCCTGATCAGACCTGATTTGCGAAAAATATTAGAGTTCAGGACCGTTTGGTTACCTTATTTAATTGCTATTTCCCTTTAAATGTAAATAAAAACTAAATAAAAAGGGGTGCACGCCCCATGTGTTTATTTAAGTATTTAAAAAATTAAAAAAAAAACCAACACCTACCATGGGAAATAAACAAATAATTCTCCATACCAAACAAAATTGTTTTATTTTTGCAATCCCTTATTATTTGTATATACAAGAAGCAATCAGAGAAAAACAGTAAAAAATGCATAATGCATTTGAGTTTTTCAGAGTACAAGAACATCAATGACTTCTTTCATTGATGATAGATATATAAAAGCCATTTTAACCATGGCAATCAACACGGATCAAAAAAAAAAAACTTTGGCATATCCACGTCCCTCCGGGGACATCCGATAAAATTGGAACGAAACTATGGCAATCAACTTCTTTTTCCTTCCTGTTCCCTTGTGACGAATGAGAAGTGAACTGCCTGTTGTCATCTTTGTTAGTAGTGAACTATGTAGAGCACTTTTGGGTTACCTTATTCAAAGCGAAAACTAAAGAAAATTATGTACAAAATGAGCAGAAAGACTGCAATGCTGGTTGCATTCATTACCAAATGAAGAGTATAAATCTACCTAAATTGCATTATTTACAACAGAATACAATGTAGCAAAGATTTCTGACGAGAGCCCTTATAGTGGGTCTACAACTGATGAGAGGCATCAGTTACAACAGTTGATCTGTCTTGCCCCACGCTGTTCGTCGAGCTGCAAGTACGACAAAGGTAGAAAAATAATCAACAATGACAACAATTTCGGGAAAAAGAAGAAGAAAAGAATCGAGCAACGTCTTCAAATAATACTCGTATAAGATTATTGTTGCTTTCATGGATTGTGAATTTGCTCTTCGAATAGTTCCTGACACCCAAATGGCAATGCAAGTTGTATTCAGAAATTTTATCAGCTCCGCATTGCGTCAATATAGTTAATTTAAGGGAAATGCAATCTACCAACTGTAGTGATCTATTTTTTCAAAAGAATGGGGAAGAAAAGATTGCTTATAGATTTAGCAGCATGTTGTTTTGGAGGGCTGTACACTGTATCATTCATTGTTCACTCCTAAAGTCATGGTACTTGCCATGGAAACAAGTATTATCCCTAATAAATCAAGTTGAGAGAAAAAGAAATCTCACTCAAGTTTCAACATCAGACTCTTGGCTTCATTAACAGCTAGAATTGCAGCATACATTGCCAACTTCTTCACCTATAAACAGATACAACGGATGTGAGAAACATCTCTAAGCAAAACACATTGCATTAAGACCTCCAATTCGCTATGTAATTTAGGACTTCCCCAGAATCGAACAGGGTTTATTCTCTACTCGCTGTTGTCCTCAAAAGGGATTACTAAGTTTACGCAGAACATCAGAAGTCCAAATGTATAACATTTTACCAGTATACACAACGTAAACAAGGCAGGTGGTACATAAAGGAAGTGTACCGAAAACCCATCTAATCAATACCCGACTTCACATCAGAAACATGAAATAAATGCAATAATCATTTCATGGGACACTTCTGCACGAAAAAATGAATGTGTAGAAGAAGAGGAAAAGCCATCCATGAAATCAATTAGAAGGATGTGTAGGCCCAAAGATCAAGCAGATAACCTAATCATCAAAGCAGTGTTCATGCTAGGGCCAATAACGAGAGTACTGGTGGCGGGGTAGGGAGTGGTTTTGTGGCAATAGTCAGGGTGCTTCCCGCCAGGTGGCGTTTGTTTTGTCCCTTAGGTTGGTTGGTGTAGAGAGAGGGATGATACTTGGGGAGAGAGAGAAAAGGAGATTATTCAAGCAGATTTTGTTTTTTCTCCCGTGTGTTTAGGCTCTTCAAAAGCAAAAGCAGTATTCCCGAAATAATTGTGCGATGAGATCAGTATTCATCTGATGCAGGGAAGCGAATAAGAAAACTGATGATTGAAGCGACAAGGACAATCACAAACTCAACAGTTTAGAGAAACTCTCTCTGACTCTTTTCTTTATCAATAATCAACTGCCCAGCCCTAAGGCGTAAAACCGAATATATAGGTAGCAACCCTAACCCTAGAAAACATAAAAAACAATACCGAAATTATTACAGACCCATAAAATAGAGGAAAAAACAAGACTTCAAAAAAAAGAATGGGCTGAAACGGAAATTCCTACGGAAAGTTATAAGAGCGCAAAGAATGGCCCAAAACGGAATTGGGAGGCCTAAACGGCCTCGGAAGGCTAAAATCCTTTCGGCCATGTGTTCTGACCGTTGGGCCGTTTCGCATCGAACCCAGGTGGGCCCGTCGCCTAAATCCACAGTCAATTATATTACGAAAATGCCGGTTAGTACAAATAGGCCTTGGAATGTTTAAGATGGTACTCCTCCTCTTTGGCTACTGCATCATCATCCCAATAATCAACAGCAGGCATAATGTGTTATACAACTTTTCAGATATGAAGGTCTCAATAATCTGTACCACAGGGACTATGTATGTATTTTCACCAGACCACAGATGTGGGCACCATGCTTTAACTAAAATCTATTCCCAATATTTCCCATGTTTTGAGATTTTTCATCCTGGATGCACCATGAAATGAGGTAACTCACACAGAATTCAGCAAGCCATCACTAGACCACAGATGTGGGCACCATGCTTTAACTAAAATCTATTCCCAATATTTCCCATGTTTTGAGATTTTTCATCCTGGATGCACCATGAAATGAGGTAACTCACACAGAATTCAGCAAGCCAATATGCTAGAGGAGAGCCAAATAACCTGTACCTCCAATTTATCTTCCTTGGATCTGTGGGATTTCGGAAGCAAGCGGAACTCCTCTGTCAACCGAATGCATTCTTCAACATTGTCAGGGGATACAAAGTCGAGGGCCACTTTAATGCAGGACTGGAAAAGAATTGGGAGAAGAGTTAGTCAGGACCAACGTCAACCTTGTATAAAGAGAAAGCTTGGCTAAGAATAATAAGAAAATGAATGGGAAAGCGAATGGAATATATAGGTGGAGAAAGTTTCCATGGTTGCCATTGGATTTTCTGATTTTGTATTCATGAAATATGTAGATTACAGGACAGGCTTTAATCTTTATAGACTTTTACAAATCAAGTTTAAAATATGTTTCAGCATTTAACATATACCCATGAAAGGAAACATTACATAGTAAACTTGGAAGTTGAACACTAACTAGGAAAGAGCAAGCAAAGAATTTACTCCACAAAGGAAAAGAACCTCACACTAGAATGGATCACTGACCATATAGTACATGGACTCAGGTATAAGTATCGGGTGGAAGTGCATGTCCAACCTTCCTAACCCCAGATGGTATGATATTACCAAAAGTTGGATATGGGTCGGGGGACACATCCTCAACACTAGTTTCTATAAGCAAGTTCTTCAATAATTATGTTGAGCATACTTCAAAAATCAAATGTACTTGAAATAAACTGAGAATAAAGGAAAATATCAAATTTGTATATCTTATCCATGTGAAAGGTGTTAAATGTTTCTTTTCTAGCTAATATGAGCTCCTTTTTCTTCAAGTATCATAAATCGAGGGTCCAAGCATCCAAATTAGTTACGGGGACCGTAACATCCCACATGCATAACCCATGTCATAACCTTAGGACAACAGCATTGTGGGGATATAGAAGAGTCTGCGTAAGACTGGATATCACTGGCAAAGAATTTAATTTCAATACACCAATGTGACGAGGACTTCACCTGTCTGTTTCTCACTTGATGTGGGCATCCAGCAGGAATGAACACAGCCTCTCCAAGGTATTGCTCAAATGTCCAAGGTTCTATATCTGCATAGGAAAGCCAGTATGACAAGTGAAGACGAAGCATGTACTTAACAAAGTTAAGTGATAAAACAAACAAACAAGCAGTTTCTTACTGAATTCCTCCTTCAGCTGTTTCTTATGCTTCTCAGTCAAATAAAAGGTCTGGTCATGAATAGGATGATCAACCTAAGGCAAGTGGAACACGTCAAGTCAGAAACTCAATTTAAATTGTTGTTGTTTAATATGGAAAGCAATAGAATACCGACAGAATTCACAGGGCGATTGTCGATGTGGCGTAATTCTTTCCAATGCTTCTTTAGGTATTCGATTAACTTGGGCACATCCTGCCGACGGAAGATGTCCCAAACAGCACCTCCTTCTTCAACCTCTGAACAACTGTTGCTTTGAAACGTGTCATCCTCTGGACCCGACTCTGTTCTCATTGATGCTGCACTGACAGGTTTGTCGTCCAAAAAGGCTGCCACCTCATCTTCATTTCTGATGGGCTTCATTGTGTTGACACCACAGGGTTGAGAATAATTGATTGGCTTTGACTTACTGGATTTAGTATCAAAATCACTTGTCCCTTCACAATGTCTTCCGCTTTCTGGAAAAACTGATATGGATTCTTCGGCTTTATTCAAACCTCCAAAAACACATTGAGTTTGAAAACCAACGGAGTCTAAGAAGGGCAGCGTCCTCGTGTCTGATAAGAAAGGTTCCTCGCCCAGTTTCTTCTCTTCATTCAGGGTTTCCGGTAAAAAAGAGTCTCTCTGACTACTTTTTGATTCCTCCGCTGATACAAAATCCAAATTTTCAATTTCCTGAGATTGTTTTGGTGGCATACTTTCACGTGTGCCCAATGCATCATTTGTTCTGCGACGAAGCTCGGCCAACCTTTCTGCTTCATATTTCATCTGCAAGTTTTTGATGATTTTCTGTTGCCATGGAGCGATCTTCACCTCAGCTGTGTGTGTCAGTACATTCACCTAAACAGACAATTAGAAGGAATATCATATCACAACTTTGCCACGTAAAATAGCAGGGATACAAAGACATGGAAGTTTTGTTGAAGGCCAGGTGTGAAGGAAACACAGTGCGAAACATGAAGGTTCGCCGCATAAATTATTAAATACAACTGAAAAGAAAAGGCAACGGGAAAGTTTTACAGTATGGATAAGTACCGCATCGGAAATGTCACAATGAAGTTTAGTCACTGAATCACCTCTACCAAGCTCTTCTGAAGACCCATAAGCAATGTATGTTTTGGGACCCAAGTCCGGCTTCAAAGCACCATCAGGAAGCTTTGTAGCAAGATTCAGAAGACCAGTTCTGGGGTGAGTATAATCACTGTAAGGAAGCATGGCAATAAATTCAGCGCCATGCCTCGGCAAACATTCCTCAAATGAATTAGTTGGTGGCCAATCCTTCAGCTTCAACATCTCAGGCCACCCAGTCCGATGCCTACGACCCTCTAAATAACCCTTGAAGAACTGATGAATTTTAATCTCAACCTGCAGCCCGTAAAGAAAATATGTGCTTCAGTTGTGATTTTCAAGTTAAAGAAAACCCTTTTTCTTTTTCTTTTTTCAGTAGCAGATAACTGTTGCGACACCACATTCTATGAATTAAAAAAGATGATCTATCCCAACTTGGAAAGCATTTTAAGTAGAAGTAACTTATATAAGAACATGGTTAGGACATGTTAGATGCTAATTGACAAAAGAGATTGCGGAGAAAAAAACAAAGTAGCAAGCACATTAGCAGCTCATGAGATATATGAAGCATGACAAGAGAGACAACAAACAAAGGGGTATGGAATGAAGCACAAGGGAAAGACTATGTGCATGAGCCATTACCAAACACATACCTCGCACCAATCCAAGCAATCAATAGCCTTAACACAAAAGCTCTCCTCTTTCAATTTCCTGCTTGCACTTCTGAAAGCCCTCCACATGACCATTGGTTCCCAACTAAGACCAGATGTCTTTGCAAGTACATTTTTAACTATAACAGGTTCACCTCTCATCCAATGCATTTGAAAATGCTCGAAGTCACTATCTCCCAAGTGAACAGCATTTGGAGAATATAGCAAATTATCATGGCTTTTCTCCCTAAAAGATGCCTGCCTTACTCCAGAATCCTTCCCATCACCTCTTGAAGTACTTGTATGAAGGCACAACGAACATCCCTGAGAAAAATCAATATCTGGCGACTGATAATTGATAGCAAGGTCTTCTGCACTCCTTATTAGGTTTTCTACCCAATGGGCTTCGAATATGTGTCTCAGTGCCAATATTCCAGCACCACAACCTCCCCGCTCCTTTGGAGGGCAAGGAATGCTACCATCTGTTTTTGCTCTCCAATCAGGAAATTCACAGGACATATTAGCTGTAGAATCATTTACTAGAATGGCCTCGTGGTCCCCCCAACCAGAGATCTGCTGTTGGGGAGAAAACTCACCCTTCATTTCTTTACCCTTTTCACAAGATCTCTCAAACAACTGATGAATCGAGGAGTCTGCCTCTTTACCTCCGGGCTGAAAACCTTTTCTCAGTTCCCAACAACAACTGAGACAGAGATCGTATGAACAATCAGGGTTTGGGCAGCTTCGGTGGAAATTGACAATCGATGTGCTGCAGTTATCACTGTTGAACAAAAAATTGTATGAAGTTACAGATTCGCAGAATGAGGAATCAAACTTCAAAAAGCCATACATGCTGTCTAGAAAACACCATTTAGCAAACAAATAAACACCATAGTAAATTAATCTACACAGTGTTAGGGTGCCTAGGAAGATCAAAGTAATAACAAGTGGTTAATAGAGAAATATGGATCGACAGATAACTGATCTTTCAGACTAATAATTTTGAGTAGGAGAACTACCAATACACTCTGTCATCTTCGTCAAGTATAGACTTTTCTATATCTGCTTCAGTCATTTGAACACCTGTAGAACAAGATGAACAGACACACCAGTACATATTCTGTCTGAGTCATAAATGCAAAAGAAAGGGTAACCTCCACCTAAGTGATAATAAGGTATTTTTTTATACCACGTATGCCAGCTTCCACATTTAGCTCAGAATTCTGCTCCCCTTGGATGTGCCGGAGGAGGGGCAGAGTTTTGTGTAGCAAATATATTGATCTTTGCAGTCTGATATTCTCGTCTGCTTCTTTGTAACTAGCCTATTATCACGGATATTTTTTGCAAAACTGCATTTAGGTAAAAGGTCGTCACGTAAATATAGTAAAAACAACATAATAGGAGCAACATACCTTTACAACAACATCACCTCGTAGGCACGCAATGCAATTGCAATTGCCACAACAAAATGGGCATGCATTCTCAAGTTCCTCCCTTGTTCTCTCTGGGTACCTAATTAGTTTATTTACAACATTTACAAAACAATCACATAAAATCATTTCAGAACAGTAAAAGGAAAAAAAAAAGCAACAAAACATTATACACTGCTTATAAAACATTCATCCATTTTTTAAGTGTTCACATCCTATATACATAGCACGATTTGTTTTACTTGCACTGTCTAACTCTACCATTTCTGATAATAAGAAAATAGTTTCATTAAATCAGGGAACATCGAGATTGGGAGATTGGTTTAGGTAGTTTTACTAACAAACATGCTTTAGGAGTTTTCATTACCATTTTGCAAGGCACTCATAGCAGTAGCGTTTCCTTTTGCAATTTAAACAAGAGACAACGTCATTCTTATCGCTCTTGAAGCATTGGTGACACATCAAACTCCCCTGCTCTTTCTTCGAATCCTAAATTAACAAACCTCGTCAGAATTTTAAAAAATCCCAAATAATGAATTATAAGTAATTCATTTACAACTTATATTTTTGCAATAACAAGCAAATATACACCAAGGAGAAATGAACAAAAAAGTTAGTGGCTTGCTTTCCCGTTTGCCTCTTTTCACCTCTTACTGGAGGAAACAGCTCCTCCTCATGATTTAAGCTTTTAACATTGTCTCTACCTTTCCATAATGGTCTGCTTCTACTGCTTTTCAAATGGATGGTGGTTGATGTTCAATATCCAGATGTTGCTTTCTGGGAGGGAGAGTGACAGTTATTTTAGCATCACAACAGAGTGCCCATTGCCAAGCAAAAAACAAAATAGAGTGCCCATTCAGAATGTGAATAATAGTTCTTTTTCTAAAACTGTAGTTGTAAATGTTCTACAACTAGATCTACACTTGGGACTATATCTTGGTGAATATTATGGAGACAAAGTTTGTTAACAGAGGGTATTAGTTTGTAATGCAAATTCGACACAGTTCATGTTCAGCTTAAATATGTTGGATGACATTTCTAATTTCACTATAAGCCAAGGTGAGCTGCATTTAGTCCTTACTTTCTCCCTTCACTAGATTACTGGAAATAATTACGTTGAATCATATAATCAATAGCAAAAAGATGAATGAGTTTGGAAAAACTCACCGCCGGTCCTGAATTCAACAATCCGTCTTCTTCCGCAGTGTTTATGAGCTTTGAACGTTCATCTGCATTCTTTCTTGGTCTTCCTCTACCCCTTTTCTGAGTGTTACTAGATTCATCCAATAACTCTTCATTGCCCATGTTCACAACCAAATCTTTCACCTCCTTTCTAGAACTCAAGACTTCACCAGCTACCATTAACTTCGGTTTCTTCACAGATCCACGTGGTCGTCCACGCTTTCGTTTTGTAGTTACAGACTCGTCTCCCTTATCATTTTCCAGGGAAGTTTCAGTCACCTGAACAAAATCCCCATTAGCAGAATCAATTGGGTCTACACTTTTCATATCACCACTGTGATTTGTGAAGAAAAATTTGCAGGCCTCACTTAAATCCACACTGGCGTCAAGCATAATCTGATCTTCTTTACCAGTCACCATCCAAGCCTCATTCTTGGAACTCTGGTCCTCATCTACACCGTCATCTTTAGAACCAATCGCTCCGTCTTCATTACCCATCTTTACTAGTAACCGCTTTTTTGATCCTTTTGGCCTTCCCAACTTACCTCTCTTCCTAGCAATGCCAAGTTCACTTGGCATTCCTCGATTTTCTTCAACTGGAAGAATTTTCTTGTTCTTTGTACCCTTTGGCCTGCCACGCTTGACAGTCATGTATACACTGAAATTGCCAGAAGGAACTTCAACCGACATCTCTTGATTTCCTTCAACTGGAAGAATTTTCTTGTTCTTCGTCGAACCCTTTGGCCTGCCCCTCCGCTTAAAACTGCTACTTCCATTAGTATTACCCCCAGCAACTTCAGCTGCCATTTTCTTCTTGTTCTTTAACCCCTTAGGCCTTACAAACTTCTTCTTCCCTTCAATAGCCACATTTTTACCACCACCACCTCGTCCAGCAACTTCATTAGTCCCCTGATTAACCCCTTCAATAGACATTCCCCGAACTTCTTTACCATCACGAATCTTCTTTTTACTCTGAAACCCCTTGATCTTTCTTGACCTCTTCTTCGTTTCAATAACCTCTTTTTGCTCACCACTTCCTCTAGGAACTTGACTAGCCCCTTGATTAACTCCTCCAAGACTCGAAATCGAACCCTGAACTTCTTTACCATCAAAAATCTTCTTTTTATTCTTGGAACCCTTAGGTCTACCGAGCTTTAGTCCCTTCTTAGAAATTCTCTTAACCTCTTTACCACCAAGAATTTTCATTTTATCCCTTGAACCCTTTGGTCTACCAATCCTCCCCGAACCCTTTGGTCTACCAACCCTTCGCTTTGCAGTTCCCTCCGGTGTTTCAAAACCCTCGCCACCACCGGCAAGAGAAGGACTTTCTTCTTCCCCGGCAACTTCAGTGGGAATTAACCCGCCGTAAATCATAGGACTCCCACCCACATTGTTAAACTGACTAAACCTGTGCAGAATTGGGTTAACCCTAACCCTAATATCCGCATTATCGTTCCTACTCCCATTCCCAATCTTATTTCCATTCCCAATCATAAAGTCAACAGACCTAGAATCAACAAAACCTCTACCGCTATCAAGAAAGAAAGTGTTTCTCTCACCTGACACCATTCCGCCGTCGAGAACCGAACCTGCATTACCACAGGACGCCGGTGGCTGGTCAGCAGCCACCGTACCTCCGCCGCGCCCAGCCGCGTTCATCGGACACAGTTATAAACAAACCCTACGAAACAAACAAAGCAACAATATAGGAGTACTTTCTTTCTGCTACTCGATTTATAAACACTAAAGGAGTAACATAAACCGGGCGCATTAATTATGGAATCTGAGTAGATTTATAGCCATTCGATTCGAGTGAACACTCTGGAATGAAAAAAGAGAAATCTATTAAATCTACTATAATAAAGTCGTCGCGTCGATCGCTCCAGCTTCTCTCTCTACTGCTAATACTCTATCTAGTACACTGCCTGCCTTGCTGCACACAGTAAATTATAGAAACCAGTCTCTCTCTGGATTCTTCGGCACAGAGTGATAAGTGCGAGGGAGGGGGCGGGTCCACTTTTTTCGTTTAGGGTACAGGGTTTGTCAGTCAGTAGGACTACGTGGAGTAAATTACTACAGTATAAGCTGCGTTTGTTTGTTTGTTTGTACTATATTGGAAATTTGGAACTAAAAAGTACTCCCACGTGGAATAATGGTTGGCTGGCTGTTTGGAATCTAGTGGAAGTCTAGGTTTTGGTTGTTTGATCGGACGGTGAGACTTTATTCACACGTGTAGGGTCTACCTGTCATTCCTATTTGTGTCTTGAATGGGTAAAGTTATTCGGTGTCTCGTACTCTTTCTCCACCACAGTTGTGTAGTCTCTCCATCATAAAGTGTATGGATCTCACGTGTGGTAGAAAAGAATTTGAAGCACCGTCATGTAGTTCTCCAGGAGCATAGAATAATTACTCTTTTTTTTTTTAAGGAATAATTCCTCAAAGGCCATTGTTTTTGCAATAATTCTAGCATCACACCCACCTTCGCATGGGTGGTAGGTCCTGCACATACTAAAAAATCTAATGTGTTCGAGGTTCACCATCCATGCGAGTGTGAGTGTGTAAATAGGTATAGTGCTAGCAAAAGTAATTTGTGGTGGGTAAGGAGGATTAAAGTGGAATCTAGTGGAAGTCTTGCTTGATTAGTTTAATGAGTGATTGTACCCTTGGAATCTGTCTTTTTTGTTTTTTGGACGACACTTGAATCTGTTTTTTGTTTGGTTTAGTTTAGTGTCCGTGGAGTATTATAAATTTGTCTTAATCGGCATGGTTTGTGCAGGTTTCTTAGTACTAATACTTTTCTCAAAAAATCTCATTGCACATTACGCCCTTTCATCAGTTTGGTCCCTTTCCGAATTATAGTATGATCTTTTAAGAAATTTGTTCCTCCGTACCAACCACCTTTTTAGTCCCTTTTAAAACAAATTATGTATGATCTTTGGAGAAACTTGTTCCTCCATCGCAACCTTTCAAAGCGTTCGTATGCCTTTATGAAGAATATTTTTGAAAAATCATACCCATTTTGGCTTAGACCGTTCAAAATGAACATATATTTTTAGACATCCCAAAATGAAAAGATGGACGTAACTCTTAAATGATAAATATGCTCTAAGCATACACAAGAAGGAACAAATTCCTTGTAATTCAACTTAAACGTAGACTTGCATAATTTTGCTTGAAATCAACAATGCCTACTTCGACGAGATCTGGACAATGGAAAATGTCATAATTTATTGCTACCTGGCTCATTATATCAAAATGTGTACATCGTTAGACCGTAAGTACAATTATGCAAGTACACAATCGGGAAAAAGATTACAAACTAGCAGGACCGTTATGTTGTTTGTGCATGAAGATTTGACAGAACTAATTGTTGCCCGATTAGAATTCTAAAATCGTTGAACAATCAATGATAAATTTAATCGCCAATGTGTGAGGACAATGGATGCCTGAGCTAATCCTCTCTCCAAAACCAGAGATTGTCAAAATAATTACTCTTTAACACGTCGTTGAGTTGACTTCACATTTTCATAGCTGCTCACATACTGCACTTGGTTCTTGAGTGCAAATATCATCTTGGGGTCATTCTGTCTCGCCCCGCCTGAATGTGATGCTGCATGCAAGTTGTATCACGAAAATATCAACAACAAAAAAAATACAAAAGAGCAAGACCAACGATGGTGGGTGAAAAAGCTTTTCTAGTCCAGCGTTTTGAAATCAATACATCCACTTAGAAATGAAAGTAATTCAAGATTTCATTTCCTTCCCAAAACTTTCAGGTCATCCATGAGACGTTGGGTGTATCACTCACAGTGTGGATGTACTACAGAGTCAATATCATATTAAACTATCTGAAATTAGTCTCAACGCATAATATCATTCCTTCAAGAGAGAGTACCCAAGTACTTTTTTTTTTTTTGGGGGGGGGGGGGGGGGGGGGTATGCATGTACCCCAGTACATTGTCAGATGATGAATGTTTAGAAGGATAAAATTCAACACTCAATTATCATCAGGTCATGTTGAACACAAAGACCAGTTAGTCTTGGTTCCATCATTGAGGATCTTATTGCCTACCTCTGTTATCCATCTTTTCCTGGATTCTGGCAGTGAACGAGGGGCTTGATGCTTAAATGAAGATGTTTTCGCTAAATTAGACGTGCCCGCTCAACTAAACGAGACAATTTCGATCAAAAGTCTACAGCAAATGAGTCATATGACAGATCAGTGCCATGGCAACTTACAGACAATTCATTGTTACATATTCCGCTCAGCAACCATGGGCAAGATTCGGAAAGTACTAAGTAAGTAGAAAATTAGACAATGCCAGTACATAGATGCTCAAAGAAATTACCTGAGTCGCATATGATGATGAACTTTCTGCCAGGAACTTAAGTAATTCCTGTTTCTTTATTTCAAAACACTGTTTTGTATAGTCCAATAATCCTTGTTCTCTCTCCATATCTCCTGCCGTTCTTTCCTTCTCCCATTGCATCTCCTTTATCCGCTTTTCAGTTTCAACATAGTTCAAAGGCAGATTTGACCTCACATAGCTTTTGGGGAACTTCACATCTATGTCTCCCCTGGAATAGATTCATTGGAAAGGAATCATGCATCAGCCAGGAAAATAAATATCACTTTAAAATTGGGAAAAAAAGACAAACAAACAGTACTGAGAATAGATAAATATTCTACATATATATGAAGTCCGGTAGAAAAGCTAATGATGCAAGGAAAAAGAGTTACGAACAAGTTTTTCCTGGCAGAAGAATTGACAAGGGTAAAACCACCACTAAGTGAATATTCTACACCAGGACAGCTTAAGTGCGCATAAACCCTTGCAGCATTCTAACTTCTAACAATTAAATATACACAAAAATCCAATCGCTTGGAACAGACAATTGGAGGTCTACCTCCAACACACAATTGAGAGCTCTCCACACACAGCTTGAGAAGAATTTAGTATGGGATGGATAGTTTCTTTGGTAACAGGCATACAAATCAAGAAGCCTGCAACTGCTAAGACAGTTGAGAACTTAATTTTCAACAAGGAAATTTTTTTATTTGTCAATAAAAACAACAGATCTTATACTCGCAACAGATAAAAACATTTTGAAAAGGGGAATGCAGGAGGAAATCAATGCCACCCAGAGAGTTTTCTACTATCAGAAGAAATTTACTTCCTTAGCAAGCTGAGATTTTTACCGATTTCCCAGGCAAAACAAGCCATTAGTCTTCACCATTCCACCGTCCAAAGACACGGCGCCGTTCCTAATACAAGGAAGAGCTTGTAACATGTCTGCCCTTGTTCTGTACACTTGAAGGCCAGAGAAGAGACTATAGAAAAGAGTCTCCCTAAGACCATGCCCATCAGCTGTGACACAAAATAAGTTGGCATTATCTATATTAATCATATTCACAGCCAACCCAATAAAGCCAGGTGGTGATTCACCACTGGGCAATCTTGGCTTCAGAAGATCAAGCCTCATCTGCGGGTCATCAGCAACGAACTCGCCCACATATGGTCTGATGACATAAACAAAATGCATTAGAATATCCACAATTAGGAAAACAGATAGCACAAGGAAATATAGCACATGAACTAGTACCTTAAATTTTCAAGACAAATAACAGGAAAGCGGCCATCCAAATGCCTCCCTATAGAAGTTCCCAGACCATGAAGACCAGAACTTTTATTTACAGAACCATCTTGTTCATATGTTTCAAGAGCTTTAACACCGTTGTAAGTTTTGCAAACAACTGCCAGCATTGTTTCTATCCCCAAGTACTCAGAGAGAAGCCTGCCAACGAAGTTACACAAAATAATCAGTAAAGTATCCCACTAAAGGTTACTAATAACATCAAGACTCTGCAAGCCTTCAAATAATCAACGTGTTAAATGAAGTCTATCCACAAACACTAAACATAGAAAGCCATCTTAACATAAAAAATCCAAGACGTTAAAAGATAGAAATTTCATCAGAAGATAGATATTTCATCATTAGCCCTCAACCACCTCTGTACAAGATCGCTGAAATATGATCCATCGCAGCTAAATAAGCAGTACTGACTACCATGCATGTCACAGTCAAAAAAGGAGAAAAAAGTAAAACACGCAAGACTGTATGTTCAATTCAAACCAACCTGCTGAGGTTGTCATCATCTACTTTCCCGAGTGTAGCAACAATACCTAGCACATCCTTGGTCAACGGAAGATGAGAAGTCTGATTGCCATGACGAGTTTTCAGTACGCACAAAATGCCAGCTGCAGATTTCTCCTGTTTTATGATATTTTCTACCGTCTCCTCCTCACTGTCCACGTGGCTATGATCCTCATCTTTAATCATAGGCGAACTTGAGGAATGATACTTCCCAAGATTAACTGAGACAGTACTTGCCAATAAAAAAGAATACAAGAGACAGTAAGCGTAAATGGTACCCGTACCTGATTGCTAGATAATTAAGGTCGTAAAATTCTTCAACAACTAAACAACACTAGCAGGAGTGACTATTGTTTAAGGCTATTCAAAAAGAATAACTCTAAGCCCAGAGTAAAGTTTGCGTGTGGAACTTTTCAACTTCACCGATTATAAGTCCATTAAGGATACTCAGAAAAGAGGAAGTTGATTGATGCATTGAGCAAGGGCTTGGGAAAAATAACCTCTTCAGTTAATATGTAAACACCATCCCCCACCCTAAGCAATCCAACCCCACAAAAAAGAAGTGAAAACAAATAAGCTTGACAGGTTCCCATATCCTAATTGGCACTTCAATCTAGCACCTTCCCTTTCCGGTTGGCATCATAAACCCACAAGCACAACTTCCAATGTTTCCAAAAACATGATATCAAACATATACTTAGAACATTAACCGAGATCTAATTTACATCTTCATCCGAAACACAACTTAGTCTCTCAAACAAAATGGCCATTCATTTTATCAATTTCATCACCAGGGTTGCTATTCTTTAAGGTTCCTTGTTTCCCAACTCTTGAGAAAGCAACAAGGAGAGAGATAACATGAACAAATAACCAGAAAACAGTATACCTTGCAGATCTAGGATGGAGTCGTCCAATTTGTTTCTCTGGGTCTTCAAAATTCTGATATTGTCTTCATGCTTTTTTATTTTGAGACCAAACATTTTTAGATCATCCTCGAATTTCTGCAGATATTAAGCAACAAAATTACTCTGGCTGAGCAGTTCCTCCTTAACTGATAACAACAACTTACAAAGATGTATGCGCAAGGAACTATGACATCTTTGTAGTAACAAATCAGGTACAAAACACAAGATCTATTCACCGTAGTACAACATTTAAACTTTGGCTTTTCAAATATCGCATATCTACCTTAGAATTATATACAACAGTTTGTGCCTGAAAGGGAGCTCCATTTTGAACTTCATGCCTTGCCATTATAGGGGAATCACTCTGAGGCACATGATTCACTGCTGATGGATCTTGGATAGACAAAGCATTTGTTTGGATCGAAAGCTGCAAGAGAGGAATCATCAGGTATCTAAACGTGTAACGATGTCCAAAACTAAAGCAGCAAAAGCCTTACACATGTATCTTGCTTTAGAAAAAACATACTGTGCACTGTGTACATTATTCAGTTATATGCATTTACAAAGCAAATGTATATCACTATGCTGTTTTATCTTGCTAAAAAAACAGACTGTACACAGCGTACATTATTCAATTATATGCATTGTGCAAAGCAAATGTGGATCAATAGCTTAAGAAGACCGCCTTGAATCAAAGGGATATACCAAGGCTTCAAGAATTTTGATCAATTCACACCTAAAACACAAACTTAAGCTCCTCTGCATGGTAATCAATCAGCAGTAGACTTAACCAACAAAAGAGAACAAGTAAGACCTTTCCAACAAATCTTTGAAGTATCCTCAGAATAAAACATTGCAGTGGAACTGATATTAGAGATGAGGAAAAGTGTAACGGGAACAACTCACATTCTAGCTACTTCCTATCAGAATTGTTCAGTCTTGCTCACAAAAGGCTTCACTATCTTTCTACCCACTGTGTTGTTCACTGCCTTTGTTTTTTTCAACATTGCTATTCTGCACGGATTGCTCTACGCCACTTGTAGCAACAGAACTATCCAATTTTAATCATCCATTACAACTAATACTCCTTTTCTTGATACTTGTTCTATGGCAAATTATTTCTTCCCCAAAATTTGTCATTGAATCTCTCTTATCACTACTAGGCTACTAGTGATTGACTAGATTTTGACTTGGGTCCCATTAGGGAGGTTCTTCCAAAAACACACAGCCTTTTTTAGTTGATTTTCAACCTTGAAATTGACCAAATTAAAGGAACACATGTTTGGTTATTGATTACAGAATCAGGTTTCCATGGCAATTTCGGAAAATAAAATACCTAAAGATGATTTACATTCTCTAGAAGCATTTCGCTAGAGAGTAAAAACATGATGAAGACAAAAAGAAAGAAAGATAAACCTTTGTGCATTTTAAATGATTTCTCGTATTTATCGATTCTGGAAAACTAGCTCTGAAGCAACTACCAAAGAGGGAATTGTATCCTTTAGTTCTGTGTGTTAGTGCTCTTTTTTCACAAACTCCCTAAACTAAGCTAACCCCAATTCTACTATCAAATTTCCAGGACAAATAACAGCGCCTTAATTTCCTTTAAATCCCACTAAACCCATTCTCCAAAAACTCTCAAAAGTGGAGCACCACCACCAGACCAATTGCCGTATGCAACTCTGATTTTAACCCTTAAAACCCGTTAACCATCAAAACAAATTCCTAAAATGCTAAAAATAAATAAGTCCTCCCTAAAAAATACTTCACTTCACAGACAACAATTACAATTCACAGAACCATAAATCAAATAAATGTAGAGAAGTACAGGGATCGCAAACGGTAGCTCGTATACAGAAAGAATCCCATCAACAAAGAAACATACGCATTGCATGTGTTTTTCCAATTGCAATTCAAGAAACCGGAACAAGAAATGTTAAAACCCTAAGGTCAGTGACATACCTGATGATTAAACTGAAACATGACGTAGTGGGCGCTCGAACTCTTCTCTCTCTACAAGTACGCTTCACTTTTCTCCCTCTGGATTTTCTCCGGTATCTGACTTCAAGAATTTAGTCCACTAGTACAAAATTAGTTCAATTTTTTTGGCTTTGTTTGGAATATGTGGAATGGAAAGGAAAAGAAAAATAGAGGGGAAGGCTCTGTTTGGAACTTAAGGAAAGAAAATAAAAATTAAAAATAATATTTTTATGTTGTTTGGTTTGAAGAGAAAGAGAGAAAAAAATAGTAATAATTATAAGTTTTGAGAATAGTAAAATTTTCCTCTTATTTTTCTCTCATTTTATTTTATTTTCCTTTCATTTCTTTTCCTTGATTCCAAACAGAATTGCAATGTGAAGAAAGTGGATTCTTGTTTTTTGTTTGGTGGAAGAAAGAAAATGAAAAGAAACTGCCAAAAAAATTACTTTCGCTTGTTTTGCTTCAAGAGGAAAACGGAAAGAAAAGGAAATTTTTAATTATCTTTTTCTTGTAACTGTAGGGGCTTTCTCTCCCATTTTTCTCAGCCATTTCCCTCTCCAGAACATTCATTTCCTTCATATTTTCTATTCCTTTTCTTTAAATAGAACTAAACAAGCCTTAAAGGATATATATTTTTTTTTCCTCCCATTTTTCATGAGTTCCAAACAGAGCCTTAAGCTTATAAATAAGGTGAAAGTGGGAGCAAAGAAAAAGAGAATCTAACAGCACAAGAGAGAATAAGGGTGTGTCTGCAATTAGGAGAAAGAGAATATATATACACTTTCTACCTTCGTACTATTCATTTATCACTTTATGGTCTTTGAACTTCAATTGTTTCCAATTCGGTCATTCGTCTATCTCCTTTCTTTCGGGTACATTGGAAGTATCAAGTTTTGTTGAGGTTATCTGCTCCAACTATAACAACGCGTGTCACTGAAGCTTTCCTAATTTGGCCCCTTAAATTTTTAAGCCTCTGATAACATGATGCAATCATGTGCTATAAATCTTGTAATTCGTGAATAATGATGAATGTGGGTTTTTCCTAAAAAATTTGTCTGTAACTTAAAAACTTTAAACAAGTTCTTTATGCTAAATGAACTTCTAGTAATATATGTGAAGAGAATGACTTGTCTCGAAATTCGTATTTTTTAGGTTTTTAACTCATTTGGTGCGTTTAAATAATAGAGGAAACCCAACCGAAATATCAAGGAACATATAAAAGGCATAAATGGTTGTATTATGTTAGTACATATATATATGACCGGTGTAACATAATTTGATGATGGATCCAAAGTTCCTTGCATGACTTTCAAGGTTACTGCGCAAAATGAGGAAGAAAACATTAACAAAAAAAAAATAGAGAGAGAGAGAGAGAGAGAGAGAGAGAGAGAGAGTATGTGTGTATCATAAAACGGTAGTGCTTTGCTTCGTTATTGAATAATCTATCTATATATTGATTATGCTCTGATATTGAATTTGTGAATAGGAAAATAAAATAAAATGGAGTACAAAAAGTATATCCTTTAATTGCTGGGCTGTGAATTTGTGAATTTTTTTTATCTTGTTTGGTTATTCATTCATAAAAGCCTTTGTATTGATTTCATTTTTCTTGCGTTTTCTATCCAATGGATTTTATCCAAAACAGTACTCAAGTAGTTGAGGTCGGAAATACCAAACCTTAATAAGATGTAAAGGAATGTTTATGTCTCATGATTGCACGTAGTAGTTGAGGTCTGGTCTATTTTTTATTTTTTTTTGGGTCGGTGGTTGGCAAAGCAAGATTTTCCTACATGTATTCACTTTGTTCTTAACCAGTTTTCTTCCTTCTTGGTTAGAAGGAGAGCATGGTCCACCAACATCGAAATTCTAACCTCAAATTGATCATCAACAAATATATATATCCTCTGATAATTAATTTCAAATGTTTTGAAAAAAAAAAAAAAAGACTTTGACATAGACCAAAAATATAAGAATTACATATCTTATGTTGTCTTAGTGACCACATTGGAGGGTAACTTAATATAAAATCTTCGACCTATGTTGTATATTCGCATTGTGAGATATCTGCATAGGAATACAGACGTTCATTTTTCAAGTGCTCAAAAGGAAATGAATGTGTATAGGCCATCATGAAAGTGGTAAACCCAAGCATAGATTTAAGTACCAGCCGCTATGTAGCGGATGTTGAATAGTGATTTTTCGGTCTTTTAATATGATTACACCATGAAGCTTAGTTACGGGTCTTAAGACAGCTAGGAATGGAGCACTAGTTAGATATGCTTCTCCTAAGGGTAAAACATATCAGTGCATTTTAATCCGTATCGGTCGATTTTATGATGCATACCACTTTGTATTCAAGTTTTTACTCGCTTCAGATGATATGTGACCGTTGTTTTAGCGCCAAAATAACTTTAAGCACACATTCAAAACCGTCCCAATAAGTATCGATCATTCGATACTCCTGCTACTATTACAATACTATCCACTGCCGTTACGATGTATGTATCCTCAAATGGATCATCAACAAATATATATATCCTCTGATAATTAATTTCATACGTAAAATCTCCAGTCTATGTTGCATATTCACATTGTGAGATACTTGCGTAGGGATACAGACGTTTATTTTTTTAGCGTCCCTTAAAAGAAAATGAATGTGTATAGACTACTTTGGAAGTGGTAGACCTAGGCATAGATTTAAGTACCAGCAACTATGTAGTGGATGTTGCATAGAGATTTTCCAGTCTTTTAATATGACTACACCATGAAGCTTAGTTACGGGTCTTAAGGTAGCTAGGAATGAAGCACTTGTCGGACATACTTCTCCTAAGGGTAAAACATATCGGTGCTATCAAAAATTTTAATTCCGTATCAACCGATTTATGATGCATACCAATTTGTATTTGATCTTTTGCTCGCTTTAATTACACATTCAGAACCGTCCCAATAAGTATCAATTATTCGATACTCTCACTACTATTACAACACTATACGCTGCCGCTACGCTAGCTGTCCGCTAGTTAAAACCTTGGTCCTACCTCTATGGAAACCAGTCCGCTCATAAGGCCAGTGGTCCTGGTCCTTCCCTCATGCAGGACCCAACCCAAACTCTGATATCAAAACAGGACGCCCACCTCACTCCTCCTAAACATGCTTTTATGCCTTTTTTTTCGCTCCCATACATTTGTGTAGAATTCAGCATTAAAAATGTCGGGTTTTATACAAATATATATATATATATGTGTGTGTGTGTGTGTATAGATGTAAGAAAGGCAGCAGGAGTACATGTTAACGGGAATTCAGTACCGAATAAGCTCTCCACGGTGTGGAGTGGAGTCATTGCACGGGTGCATCTCACCTAACCCAATCGACCACATTAACTAAGACTCCTCTCCTTCCTAGCAGGAGTAATTCATTGCTCTCTCTCTCTCTCTCTCTCTCTCTCTCTCTCTCTCTCTCTCTCTCTCTCTCTCTCTCTCTCTCTCCAAATTTCCCTTTATATTCAAGCAAACGTTCTGCACCTAAACTTAACCGCTCTACTTATTTTCACCTTTTTTTAGGTACCCCTCAACCAGTTGTATGAAATGTGGAGGAAGTTGGTTCTGCCATTTGTACTTTTTGTGACCTATAAAATAATGGAAATACAAATGGTGATTAATTAAGATGGGTGTGACACTCTGTACTTAAAACAGATTCTTTCCCGCTACGGTGCTTATGGTTTACACGGGCATCTATCTCCCGGCACTACTTGATTGAATGCTGCACAGAAGCAACACAACAATCGATGGATCTGTCGAACCAAATTTGTATTTGTACTCCCTCAAATGAAGATTTTTTTTAATTTAATGAAAGTATTAGAAAATAAACTCTACAAGATGAATAAAGAGTGTGAAATATATAGACCAATTAATGACCTTTCGAATGACTACTAGGGAAGGAAAATCTCTGTTCATAAAAGATCTCTCCGTACACGACAAACATGTGTCACTGAAAATACACGAATTTAAATCGAGTCAATTAACATTCACAATATAAACGAAGTAGGACATGGTAATGATTTACATACTCTCTTTTTCCATAAATGCACTCCATTTTTTTTTATTGAAATTTTTATGTGTAAATATTTCATTACAAAACAAGAAGTTGAGTGCATTTATAAAAAAAATGAGTGAAAATCATTTTCCATGAACTATTACTCTAAAATAGTATTTTCCAACAAGTTGTACACTATGGTCCATGGAAGCCCAAAAACCTTGATATTGTCACATAGAACTGTTCAAGCCCTACTACCAAGGGCATTATACACGTGTCGGCCACCCATTTGCCGAGTCCAACTGTCTTGACCGCGCAGTAGAAGGTCTCGTGGGGACGTTAAATACCAACGGCAAAGTGCGCGGGTCTGCAGTTACTACTCCCACACCTCTTCCGCCTCTCTCTCTCTCCAAAACTTTCTCTCACTAGTCTAGACTTCCTATCTAGTGTTTCAATGGCAGATGATCCAACAATACCAATCTAAAGTGGAAAGCAATCGCAGAACAATTCTAAGATCATTTCCAGGTTTGATTCTTGTTATTTCCCTTCAAATAGTATAGGCATCCCGTATCCGTATGTATTTTATGTATGTATACATATATATGTCGGTTTGATCGTAGAATTTCATTTATGTGAATATATTATGGATGATAGGAGGTTGTCAAATCGGCCTGCAATGGGAAAGAAAGGAAGCGGCTGGTTTTCTACGGTGAAGAGAGTTTTCAAACCGCCGGCCAAAGACTCGCCGGAGAAGAAGGTCAGATCATAGCATCATAGAGATATATATAGATACTTGTATACACATTATACATGTATACATAAGCATTCATGGTACAATTTATCCGAATAATGTGAAGTAAATAACCAAAAACAGAGTAATTCCTTATGTCCTGTTTCTTACTGTAATTGTTCAATTTCTTGTACCAGGTTGTCCTGATCTCCTTCCTCCTGTCATTTATGAATAGATAGAAGTATTAGATCAATGATTAAATTTGATTTCTTGGTACATATATACATTCCAAGCAAATGATACCGAATTCTGCGGTATTAATTTGTTTTCTAGGCAAATCCCATTATCACGATTAGGTAAATGCTAACCATAACGCATTCTTGTATGTAAATTAATGCGAACATTATGTAGAGATACTGTAAACAAATTTCTTCACCAATAGTAAAATTTTTGTGAAGAATATGATCTGAAACGGCTCACTCATAGTATTAAAATTTCTATCTACACTCGTTTGGGGACCTCTGAGTAATGATGAGGCTTAGTTTCCCAAAAAAAAAAGCAGGCATTTTTCTGTTTTATCTTTATTTAATTTTTTTTTCCATTTGAAAGTTTGGTGGAAATTTTATGTACAACTCAAAACCAATTGACAATAACTAGAGAGGCCTCAAATGTTATTAAGTGATCACTTATTTCACTCCCAAATAATGTGAGACTCTATTTCGTTAACATCTTGCGTTTGAGGTCTGCCACGTGTGATCACTTTTTGGGTCATATCATCGTACAATATTTTTGTTGGTATGTCGTCGTGGGGTGTGGATTGTGAATTTTTAAAATATGGTGAAATGGACCTAGTTCTGATACCACGTGAAATCTTTATATCCATCTCAAAACTTGTGGCCGGTTTTGTGTCAAGATTTTTTTGGATTGTCGGGCAATACTCGTGAAACCACATTAAGACCTTGTTCAATTTAGATTTTGAGGGAGGTTAATTTTTTGGGATAATGAATAGAGAGATAGATAGAAAAAACCGTAATTTTGAGACCCAGCGAACAAGCTCTAAAGAGATTTCGCACTTTTGGATTACATCTATGACCCATTTGCATGTAAATGGGAATATGGTCCCCCCTTGAACATGCAAAATAAAGATCGGAGAGACACATAGTTATCATGCTACCCAAGCCATCACATCTTGCATGTTGATCATCATGTGGTCATTGCGTTATATCCCCATCACCCCCTTAAGTTTTTTTTTTTTTTTTTTATTATATAGGAAACACAAATTTTATTAAGAACATCTGACCCCATCACCCCATTAAGTTACGAGTACATGGTATGATGTATCCCTCTTCGAGATTTATAAAAATATTTCGTTTGCCGAGCAAAAAAAAGTTACGAGTACATGGTAATCACCTTCATGATATATTGATCTACATTTTGTATTATCTGATACTTTCACATCACTTGATGAGCCTACATAACACGACTCCGGCATGGTATGTGGTGGATAGCAACCCACTGAGTTAGTGAAAAAAAATCCTCAGGGCATGCATAAATTCTATGTCTATTTTACAAAATTTTCCCGACAAATATTAGACAGTAGTCTCATTGACCTGAAATTATAATCGTTGCCCGAGGTCACCGGGAGCGCTTTGTATTTGATTTCATTGTTAATCGTATTTGATTTCATTGTTAATAAGTTTTGACTCTGAGCGTGATCTTTTCATAATATAATAATCCTATATCAGTATAAAAATAGTCAAATTTGGTACGTAAATGTAGTCATCATAACTTGAGTGATTCGATTAACCCTGCCTATTTTGACAAGCAATGTACTACTTTCAGAAGGACAGCGTGGATAAATGGCAAAATCAGGCGCCAGAGGTTTTGTCATTTGAACATTTTCCGGCAGAAAGTTCTCCGGATGTCACGAATATTGAGGAGAGTGATGGTGGGTCATCTCCGGTGACTGAAGATCGGAATCATGCCATTGCTGTTGCAGTTGCAACCGCCGCAGCTGCTGAAGCCGCGGTTGCAGCTGCACAAGCAGCGGCCAAAGTTGTCCGGCTGGCTGGATATGGACGCCAAAATTCAAAGGAAGAAAGGGCTGCAACTCTCATACAAGCACATTACAGAGGATACCTGGTATCATCTCTCTCTCTCTCTCTCTCTCTCTAGCCACAGCACGCACTAATAGTAGTTTGAAAGTTGATGATAATGTAAAGAAAAAAAAAGGGGCTGCATATTTTTCCCCCCCAGAAATGGAGTTACCAACAAACACCATTATAAAGTTGTGTTCCTAAACCATTTTCTTAGTATAGTATTTGTTTCATAATAGGTACATGTTAAGAGATCGTAGCTTCATACATCAATCAAAGTGAATTAATACTTTTGACTATAATGAGATGAACTGCCTCACTCAGAGGGCATTCTGTCACCTAATAATTAATGCCACGGTCCAACATTTCCAACCAACTGATGTGACTATGCCACTGCTCTCACAGGCTAGACGCGCCTTGCGTGCTTTGAAAGGACTAGTAAGGCTACAAGCACTAGTCAGGGGACACAACGTGCGAAAACAAGCCCAAATGACGATGCGGTGCATGCAAGCGTTGGTTCGAGTCCAGGCACGAGTAAGGACACGTCGGCTCCAATTAGTGCGCGAGAAGCTTCAGAAGAGGGCTGAGGACAGAGAAGAAGAGGAAGAAGAAAAGGTAGCAGCAGCAGCAGAGGAGGAAGAAGAAAAGCAGAAACCAAGGAATTTATGGGATGGTGGAAGCCAACGCCTAGAGAAGATTGTGGAAAGCAGTGTGAGGAAACATGATGGGGTGGTGAAGAGGGAGAGGGCTCTTGCTTATGCTTTCAGCTACCAGGTTAGTTGTTGGTCAGTTATTGTCGTTGCTGTGTTTTAAAAAAGTAGGAGTACTACCTTTCACCTTTGTGTATTATTTACTTGTATAGCTTTACCAAGAAGCTGAAGCTGCATTCCAAATGAGGTCTTAAATAGACGTACAAAGAACAAAAATGATGTGTGTCACCGGATAGGAGAGGGGATTGGTTAGAGGTGTGCGTAATTTGATCCGAACACCCTTGACCGTCAAACTCAGGAAAAAAAAAAAAAAACTTCAATGGCGAAAGTCTTGAGCAATGAACCAACAGTGAGAGAGGGCAAAAATGTAATTTCTCAAAAGTCAATGGGACGACCAGTCCCCACATCAGTCCCTTGGTAGGTCTGCTTGATATTGAGGCTTCGGCCAAACATTAAAGAGAAGAATATGTTGGCATATGAGTCATGACCAATGAGAAACAAAAAAGACGCGAAAGAGAAATTGTTGGCGCTGATGCATGTTAGTGACGCACTTCTATTTATATAGCTGGAAAAGCTTTCACTTTTATGGATTATGTACTCCTATAATGTGATCAGTCTGTCCAATTTTCAAATTAAGCAGCAGCAGCAACAACGACAACAATTATTGCGTGCGGATGCAACCCTTAATGAAGTCGGATTCTACCCAGATGAGCGTGAAAAGGCAAGGTGGGGATGGAATTGGCTCGAACATTGGATGGCTTCACAACCCTACCCTGTCCGTAACTTGGGACCAATGGAGGCCTCCTATACGACGCTAACCACCACCGATGACACCTCCGAAAAGACCGTTGAAATGGACTCCGAAAACATCAACACGGGTCGCACCAGTGGGGACCCGATTGAATCAGTCTTGTACCCTACACGACGCTCGGGCTTCGACGGTGTCCCAAGCTATATGGCTCCGACCAAATCCGCGAAAGCAAAGGCGCGGAATCAGGCCTTGGGCCGGCAGCGTAGCCCATCAGTTGTCCACTGGAACTCCTCTACAAAGAGAGGTACAATTGTTGGGTCGGGTTGTGACTCGTCGAGCTCGGGCGGAGGAACGACGGTTTATCAGGCCCCAAGAAGCCCAAGCCCAAAGGGTAATGGCCCGAGTTTTCAGGCTAAATGGAATGCGGGCTATAGTCCAGATTCCAGCAACGATGACAGGGCCCTGCCTTTGGGAGGTCATGGCTGGAGACATAATTTTGGTTAGTTGTGTTGAGTGTCCTTTAATAAAGTGTGTTACTTTCAAGGACCCTTATTTTTAATCCTTTCCCTTGTTATGTGTGTCATGAGATCCCTGATGTGTCATAAATTTGTATAATTTATGGGTAATTTGGTTGGTACAATGTGAGGCATTTGCCTTTGACTTTGTGATAATCTCTATTTTCTATGTAACGAATTCGTTTGTTTTTGAACAGCCTAGGTAACGAATACATTGACATTCTGCAATCAGTTTTCCATCACAGTGAGCTGACTTTGGATATTAGACATTATTTTTTTTTGATCCGCGGATATTAGACATTTGATTGGTCAAAGTTATACTAGAAATCATCGACCAGATTTGGAATTATGATTACAACTTAGGAGGTCAAAGTAAGAAGGAAAAAAATTTGTAGTATCAAATACGAAAAAAATGAAACAAATATGGTCTGCAACGGTACCAAAAAATGGAACATCAAGATTGCAAAATTTGTTTGATGATCCATGAGTTATATGTATTTTTAAGACCTAAAAGACAAAATTTGAAATGCAATTCTAAAAAAATGTAATGCAAAACAACAATATCCTCCAAATGCAAACCAAACAAGGTTATACAAAGCCTATGGGATTGTTATAATCCAATTCCCTCCCCTACCACCAATCTCAAACATGCCCAAAAAGTAAGATAATTGATTTTCACATTACCTTTTTTCACAAATATCTTACTGATAATGTCAATTCACAAATTTATCCTTTTAAGTGTGCAAGAGTATAATACTAAGATTTTAACTAAGATTTTAAAAATCATTATCAAAAATTAAATTGACAGTCCTACCTTCTATGAACCCAACCCACAATGTAAACTTTACTATACAATTTTCTTTGGTATAGATGGGGAAAAAAACCTGTAACTCGGCTAGGGTGGGTGGGATGGAACTTATCCCCAAATAAACCGCTAAAGATGATTTAACCTTATCCTCTACACCTCTACCCCCAATACAGCAAAATTCAGTTTTTCTTGCCCTCTTTCGGACCATGGCTCCAAAAAGCTCTTCTTTTGAGAACAGAACCACCTCCTCTCTTCTTTCTCCCAAACCCTAGATCTCATTTACCCAGAAAACTTCCTCTGAATCACAGTATACACGTCCTAAATTCCATATGTTATTGACATTTTGGAATAAGTTGATATATATGTCGTTTCCCCAATTCGATTCAACATTCCACGAATTCCCCCCATTCAAACGATGATTTCAAACCCCAATTCCATCTTCTACGCCTGTATTGCGAGCAAAACCACGATCTTGGCCGAATTCAACACGCACGACGCCGATCTCGCAACCCTAGCTCTCAAATGCCTCGAAAAGGCCCCACCTTTACACACCTCCTTCTCCCATACGATCAGAAACAAAACATACACTTTCTTGATCGAAGAACCCTTCGTATATTTCTCAATCTCTGATGAAGCCCTAGAAAACCCAGAAGTCCTTTTCTTCCTCAAAAGCGTCAAGGAAGCGTTTGATCAGATAGTTGGTCATATGACTGACTTAGCGTTTGTTGAGAATTTGAGTTCCCATTGCTTTCAAGGGGAATTCAATCCGATTTTCCACCAATTGTTGGCACCTCACGCAGCGGACTTGGAAGGCCCGAATTCGAGAAGGGAGGTGTTGTACCATGAGCGTAGTGGGAGTTTGGATTCGCCGAGGGGGAAGAGGATTGGATCGGTGCCTTTGCTTGGGGGAGGGGCGGATTCGGCTATGAGCTTGAAGAAGAAGAAAAAGAGAAGGAATAATGTCAATGATGGTGAATCCAATGGGGAAGAGAAAGATGTGTTTGGTGAGAACAAGGTTGATGTGTTTGATGATGGTGGTGGTGGTGGTGGTGTTTTGAGCAGGGACTTTTCGGTGTCGATGGCGAAGAGCAGCGGGTTGTTTGCCGGGGATTTGGGGCAGCAGAAGGCCAAGAAGGTTTGGAAGAAGCATGTTTGGGTGGTTTTGTCGTTTGATTTGATTGTGTGCACCATCTTGTTTGGGGTGTGGTTGTGGGTTTGCAGGGGATTCAAGTGCATTGATGGTTGAATTGAATTGGGTCTGGGTGTTGTTCTGCCCTGGTTTTTGGGTAATATTGATTTCTCTGGATTGAAGTTCAATTCTATACTCTTGTACGTGTCGAATTGTTGTTGAGTTTCTACTGGTAACGTCTGTGTTTTCTGGCTAGGGAATGCAGTCTTAAGGTTATAGTTTTCTCTTTATACGATTCCTATTATGCCTCGAGGATACTGGGATTTTGTGGTCTACATATGCAAATATTGTTTCTTTTATGGTAATTTTGTACTCCCAAGTGATATGGTGGATTTGAATTGAATGTTTTGGAGCATCTGGCAAGCTGTAAAAATTGGTTGGTTATTGATGAAAGTCACAAGCAGGGTATGTTGAAATTGTAATATTGACACTTTCCTTTTGTGAAGGTTTTTCCCTTGATAGTGACACCGTCGTCTTAACAGATTGTAGATCATTTTTATTTTTTTTGTCACTTCAAATTTCTTGAGATTTGTAAGCACCCTTTTTCCCCAAATATTTCCAATCTGAACAAACTGCATTTGCTGTGTGGAACCATATTTCAGAAACTAAAATTTAGGGTGTTAAAACAAATACTGAGGACAGCCTCGCAAAGGTTATTTCATGATCATTCACTGAATATCTTGATCAAGCCAAGATTGGGTGTTGGTAACACAAAATCAATCTGAATGTGGTCACACAGGATCCGTGTCTGACAGTCTCTGCTGAAATACAAGGCCATTCAGTTTATGTATTACTTGGTGTGACATGAGATTCCCAGAAAATGTGGTTGATGTCAAAGGAAACCATACGGACTCAGTGTTGCATCTTTTCTAACATTGATCATTTGTTCTTCTCTTCTGGGATACGCAAAACTGTTGCCATGCTCCATTAGAATGCAATGCCGAATAGAATCACTCGTTTGCTATTCAGAACCGTGCTCTGCATCACAACAGTTTTCAGGGCAGTGCCCCCTCCCTCCCTCCCTTCCTCCATCTCTTCAAGAGCCTATTTTGAGAATTTCTCATCTGTTTTTTATCGTTTTTTATCGTCAGCCCAGTGGATTGACAATAGCAAGACCGTTTTATCTTCACAGAGGTTCGTTCAAGATACTCTCTTTTTTGTGTTCACATGTCCACTTAACAAAGTTCTCTCATAGCTACACAAGCATGCCCAATTTTATAGATAGCTACACCACTTGCTGCGTCAATTACTACAAGAGGAAGAAAAAAAAAACATGATTCAAGATGGATATCAAACTCTCAGAAAAAGAGAGAAACATGGATATCAAACAACTGCCAACAAAATAAGTACATAACAAAACATCTAACTTAGATTTTGATAGTATACATAGCTACAGCAGCTCTTATCTGCAAATTGGGAACTCAAATATTCCCCCCTCGTCGTGCTGGAACTACACATGCAAAATTTCCTTATATTTAAAACCATAAGTTCTCAAAAAAAAAAATACTAAAAAACAAATTTTGGCATAACAAAAACATCCATTAACAGGGATTTGATACTTTTCACGAAAAATGGACTTATTCAATGTCTGGAAGTGTACAACGGACAGAGAGCTAGAATGTTGCTCTTTACCCACAAGGGGTGAGCTTCTTGTTACCAGCACCACGAGGATTGTCATCTTTCCAGTCATCCCATGCCCTTGCCTTGTCTTGGGCGGCATCGTCGTCTTCATCTTCATCTTCTTCTTGACCAGGCCTCAACTTTGCATTGTCCTTGTACCATGCCGAATTGGCTTCTTCCATAAGCTTGGCATTTCTCTCCTGAAACTTATTCATCATCTCCATCTCTCTTAACCCGGCCTCCTCAATACTCATGGTCGGCAATCTATTCAAACAACATAAATGGTAAACTAGATAAATACATAAATATAACAATAATTGGACTTTTCATCACTAACTTGCTCTTGTAGCTGCTCAAAAGGGGTTACCCCTGGTTCAGTAGTCAAACACTCAACCTACAAACCTAGAGTCATGGGTTCAAGTATGAGAACAACCACTTTGTGCATTTTATCCCTATAATTAGACCTGTAACTAATCAACCCCTCCTGACACCCATTAGTGGGCACAAACGGGGTTATTCTTTTTCTTATCTGCTCAAATTTTCTTTTGCCAAGGGCATGCAAATATACCTGTAACTAGGTTGGAAAACCTGTGCTGCCATCCTTTCCCTTTCACTTGTTGGGTTTCCACCCACAAGACTCGCTGGTCCAAATATCAGTGGCTGATGTTTGTGTTCATGAGCTTGTGAAACCTGTGCTCTCCCTTCTATAACATCTTGAGCAAAAGTAGCGCATGTTATAGGTTGAGCGGGTATAGTATATCGAACTCGAGCTGCAGCGTCACGATGCCGGGCTTCTGCCATCTTGGTGCGGTCGTCAAGAATTGCCTGTGAAACTTCCTTCTCCCCTTCCTGCAAAAGAAATAGCCATAAACAAAAAAGCAAATTATTGCCAGCTCCATACCCTTGCACGTTTACCCAGCTGATTGCGCAAGATTCACAATGTATGAGTCACATAGAAAAGGACAGTTGAGGAGTTCACAGAATAAAACGCAAATACAACAACAGAAAAAAACTATTAAAACAAGGAATAGTATGAAACAACTACAGCAGCGAACTGGGTATGTTCATGTCGAACACTACACAACAATCAGACTCCTCTCTAGTCTCCACAGATATTTCACGTAAATTGGACATAGATGGCTTAGACTCCATTCCACAGAAACTTCACCCTCACAACAATTCTCACCCAAAAGGACTATACTTTGAACATCCTAACAAAAACGATCACGATCAATCTCTACCTTCTCCTACACCCTACATGAAACAAACTTCAGGAGATCAGTCAGCTTGTCCATTGCCTCTTTGTATATACCTTATCAAATTTCGACACAATCCCCCACCCGCCAACCATCACCCAAAAAAAAAAAATGCCGCAACCCACCTCCTGGACGTAATCGCCACTGAAGCCTTTTTCTTTGCAGCAAGGAGAAGGAAAGGTTTTCTCCCCCCTCCCTACCCTAAATCTTGTGAATTCTTTAAGTTAACCCACAATCAATATCTGCAAGAGTACTCAAATTTGGCCATCACTACACCCCTCTAAATGTCTGTCCACTGATTTAACAGAACCTGGTCTCCTAACACCCCACACCCCCTTTCTCCCCCAACACCATCACTGGGTCCATATCCTATCCAGATCAACAACTCAATCTTCAAATCTTACGCCATGCCGCATTTGACATAGAGACTGGCATAGAGTATTAGGGTGCAAGACCCCAAGCAAATGCTGCCTCTGCCATCCTGTTAACCTCAGTGCATAATGGTTAAGGATTCGAAGCATCTGTTTCTTTAATGTATCCAGAGAGAGAAAGGGAAATGGAAGCGAATAGAAGAGTGTGGGGGGGTGGGGGGCGGTATCTTAGGGGGCTGAATGATATCTAGAACAACCCCAATCAAACCAATTGATGGCCGGATGGTTCCATAGTGTTGCTGTCCATCAGTTTCAAAATCAATGTTTATCTCTTACTAGTCATGTTTGAAGTGCAAACAAAATTATACAGAAGTACTATGCAAAAAATTGTCAATTTGTCATGTCAAGCAGAATGGACATTTTTCATGGGAAAACAATCCATCCTATAACTCAAAATACTGACTACAATCATGACTTTCATGTTCAAGCAGATTAGAGAGAAAGCAGCTCAGATTCAAAAAATTGTCATCTCAACCAGAATGCCAATTCAAAAAAAGTTGCTTCATATTGAATGGGCATCTTTGCAAAGGATCCACATTAAAAGAACTGAAACAGGAGAAATAAAATGAATAAAAACCCATTGTGTAAAGTTTAGTTGTTAGGGTTGCGTTTCCGCTGAACTAAATGGACTATAGGCTAATTGCAATAGTCAAGTTGTTTCCGCTAAAAAGTATATTAGTTGATGTAAGTGAAGAGAATGACCTACCTAGAAATCCGTGAAAATATGGGCTCCATTTAGTTTAGCAGAAACGCACCCAAATTGTTCTATCCAGAACAACAAAATAACTTAGCACATCTTCTACTTGGAATTAGGAACAAATGTATGTTTAACGTAGAATCATTCAGCTTTTGTTCAGGGGGATGCATTCTAGAAATGAACACCAATTCCAACTCGCTAAAACCCAAAAGAAAAGGTAGAAAAAGTGTCAAGAGAGTCAAGACTAGCACCAGTCCTATTTAATTTGAAAACTTCCAATCCATCAAAATATATTCAGCTAGCTAAACCTTACCTGTAATTGCTTCTCCTTTATTGCTGAAAGGATTTCTTCTTCTTTCTTTAGCATTTCAAGGAGGTCAAAAGCCTGTATCGTGTAATATATGGCAGGGAGTATTATTCAACACGGGATATTGCCATAGCGGGAAATCTCAAACATCCAAAACATGGGAAAGTTTTAAGACCAACCTTACAAATAGCCAAAGAAATGGTAGTAAGCCAGGCCTGCGCAAAATCAGTTATATGATTTCAGAAAAGGTGAAAGCCTCAAACTACCACAAAAGTCCTTTGACACAACTAAAGTTAAGAGGCCATACAAAGAGATCCTTGTACATTCATTGCACTTAATAAATTCCAAATATGACATCCTTCAACAGCAGAAAGAGTGTTGCACATAATGTCATCGAAAGAATTAAGGACACTCAAAGTGAATGTGAATACTCATCAACTTGTAGGTTTCAGCAGTGTTGGGTGATAAGGCTGTTGAAAGAAGTAAGGGCACTTCCTCGTGGAAAGTGAATTCATCAAGCTGAAGGTTGGTTTTACTTCGATTACATGCATGATGTACTGACCTCCTTGTAGATTTATCAACTGACAATCAAATTTACGCTGATAGAAGTCTTTGAAAATGTCTTGACGTAATGATAAACTCAAATTATGATTTTTATGGATTGCAATCTAAGCAACTATCTTATGAACACATAAATTCTCAAACCACAAAATATAATTCAATTTTAAAATGGTATAATTTGGTATCTGTTGGGATTAGGTTCCAAGCCATTCTCAACACATAATCATGATTACTACAGTTAACAACCAACCTCCCTTTCTTCCTCTCCATCATCATCCAACACATCTTCCTCTACTGCCTCCACAGGTGTAGATAAGGCGGTTGCTTTAGTCGAACGCCCACGTCGCTCCTTCCGCTCCTTTATCTCGAGCAGCTTGGATTCTGCAGCTCTCTGGCGTTTAAACCGAGCAATCTAGAGTACCACATTTACAATCAGGAAACAATCGAAACTAGCTGGTTCAATTAAAATGAATTTTACTGTTATAAACTTATAAAGCTTCCAGATGATATAATCATAAGTTGATCCGCATAATCACAACTGGCATGAGGTTAACGGAATTATGGCTGAAGATTACTACTTCACCTTCTTTGCCCTTCGGTCAGCAGATGAATTTGGACCACCTTGTACAAATGACTCTAACTCTTCTTCAGGCACAAGCTCCATCGCTTCGCAAAACGACATAAATTCCTACAGAAGAATACCACAAAATTCAATAGCCAAGAGACGGTACTTGAAAACATCAGTTGGATACACACAAAGAATAAAAGAAATGTAATGCACACAGACTCAAATTATTATTTTTCACATAAATTTAGAACTATGACTTTGGCATAATACAACAAATACCTTTAACTTTGCCTGTGAAGCCTTAACAACTTGAATTCTGTCATCCTGTGCAATTTTTTCTGTGAGTTCAGCAAGATAATACGGCACCTGCAGAAAAGAATTGTAAGCATTTTCTCATACAGAAACATATAAAATTAAGAGACTGATTTCAAGCTGCCTATCAAAGACAGATGTTTGGAAAACTAAAACTTTCAATCCTCACATGTATATTATTTGTAGCCCTGAATCAAAAAAATAAAGAACAAAGGGAAGAAAGGTGGAAGTGCACACATCTCATCTTGTTGTCAAACCACAAAGATGTAATGAACTATAAAAGGTGATCAAGCATGATTAAAATCAGAGAGACTAAGTGAACAAGTATATACAAACCAAGTTCAATTGGAAACAAGAGGATATGTTAAAAAATCATGCGACTTAAAATTTATAACTGTTTGGCACCCAAAATAATCCCCGGCCACTAATGTTTTTTTCCTGCCTTTCGGTTAGACAAGGGAAATCAAGTGAGTTGTTATCCTCCACAGTGAGGCAAAAACTTGGGACTTTTGAATCCTAAAGTGTGGTCCGAAGCCGCAAACGGTTAAACTTGGCCTTCTGATCAAGTACTGCTATAGCCTCCAAGTTTAAAGGATACAATACTACTTGTTAATTTCAGAAATGTCTAAACATGCCATAAGGCCCTGTTCTATAGCGTGAATTTCTATTTCCAAATGACAATTCAACCACAAAATTTAACGTGCGTTACATGATCTGAAGATTGACAAGTTTATCTCATCCCACAACAATCAAGAAGCCAGAAGTTAATGAGTAAAAACATGAACCCTGAGCTTTCCAAGGCCAACTAGGGTGGAAAATTAAGCCTCACATATTGTACCTGAGTGTTGGTTTCGCATTACTCCCTTACCAACTACTCACTTATTAGAAAAACGAAAAGATGATTCCTTTAGCTACAGTTTATTTCCTTTCCCACGTGTAACTCATCATTAAAAGAGAAAACAACACTAAATAAAACTTCATCAGCATTCATTCAGTTCCAAAGGAAACAACTACTTTTCAATACAAATATAATTCAAAACTGTGATTACCAAAATATATTTGAGGTTGGTTGTGCTTATATCATCTTTCGTCTCGTTCGACGAAAACAGCCCTAGTTTGCCAACCATTTCCTCGCATCGTTTCAAAGCTTCACATCCCTTTCTCACTGTTTCCTGCAAACCACAAACACTCACTTACATGAACGCGTCCACACACACACGGAAATACTGAATGCGAAATGATTACCTGATCGACGGCAGATTCGGAAGCTGTAAGATGAATCCTCCGAGCCTGTTCGAACAGAGCAGGGAGAGACATATCTTCCATCGTCCGTTCACCCAGCGGAGGGAATAGAAAGAGAAAAAGGCGAGAATTCGAATTAGAGACCGAAAAGTTAGGGTTTTGTTCTTCTGAGCTGAGAAAGATTGGCGAAATGGAAGACGAGACGAGAGGTGATACTGCGACAAATCGTAAGCCCCAAGCGCACGTTAGCGCCAGTCCCGATTATAAATGGAAAACCGCCACGACGGATGTTGTAAAAGAGGACAGATAATCTTATTTTTTGTGCGGATCAAAAAAAAAATCTTATTTTTTGTGGTTAATGATTTTGGTACTCCTGTCTGTTAATATCACTTTCATATTTTTGTTTTTAATATGATGAATTTACTAAAACATCTTTGTACTTTATGATGAAATGGTGTTTTAGTAAATTTATCCTATTAAAAAAAAAAGAAGTGACAAAATCAGTTGCTTATTTTGTTTCTTAATTTATCAACACAGTTAGAACCGTTTGATTCATTGACCAACGACTAATCAACGGCAATTAATTGACATTCAGTGACAAATGGGGTTAAATTCTATCCGCCATAGGTGGGAACTCCACGTTTTCCACCACCACTGTGGGCCCGCCTATACTTTTTTCTTATAATAATTTGAATCGCTCATATTGTAGATCCCGCAAAGTAGTATACCTATGCAAAAAATTAATTTGATCGGATATGGATATAAGTTTATTAAAAGTTTGAATTTTGGTTTACAAAATAGACGATCATATATTTTGAAGTTAAACTATCCATGATCGTTAATTTTTATAAATAAAAGTTCAATATTTGATATACCTATTGATATCCGATCAAACTGATTTTTTGCATGGATATTCTACTCTATGAGCTCTACAATATAAACAGTTCAGAATGTAATAAAAATGCACAACGCAACCCACAAGAAGCAATAAAACCAAGGTTTCCACCACAAGTGAAAAGAATTTAAAACAAAATACACATACTAAAGATGAGTATGTATAATACACACATATTACCCGGAACGGATTCATAAATCTAGCCTAGTGGGGGCGCCTTATTAATCATGGATTTTTTTTCCTAGTCAACCACAGTAAGATCATGCTAAATTAAGACATTCATTATTGACTATAAAATTTGTAATGCAAATTTTTTATAAAAAGATTCAAAACTATGCACACAATCTTAGACAAAACTTTTAGAGTATGTTTTACATTGACAAGTCTTTAAAATGATCGAGATGGTTTATTGATCCTTTTTTTTACTATATTTCTCCATTTTCAGATAAAAATAAAGAGAATTAAGAGCTAAAATCTTTAAATAAACGAACTGTTTATAAAACAACAATAATAAATGAATTAGTCAGCAAAAGTTGAAGCACATAACTTATTCTACGTTCCTATTTTTTAGATATTTATAAGTGTGTATGCTAAAAATAGTATTACATTATATAATTATGCTATTTAATTTTTTATTTTTATTTTTTTAGTTTTGAGCGAGAGCACGTGCCCCGCTTGAATTTGTCCCTGCATATTACATGTATAATAATACGTTAGTACTAAAGAGTAATTCTATTGTAATACTCTTTTCTTAAAGTTTATCTACTCGTGCCAATAGAGCTCATTAATTCTCTATTTTCACTACGCAAAAAAGGTGATTGTTTATGGTTAGTGTGTTAAAACTATAGTTTGGTGTAAGATGATTCGAACACATTGTTGTGCGTAAATTGACTAGAATATCTGCGTTATCAAAAACAATACTTGCCAAAAAGATAAATAAGATCAATGACAGAATTCTTGACAGGCAGATCAATATCACGTAAGAGGATTTAGTTACCTATGACAAAAGAAAATAACAATTAATCAGAAGTCCGTGCTCACAAATTAATAGAAATAAATCTTATTTCCAAGGGAAAATGATGTCTAAGGACGTGTTTTGATAATTAATACCCGCCAAGGATATTTTCAACATTAACAAATGTTCTTAGCATGTCCTTGGCGGGTATTAATTATCAAAATACGTCTTGTGCCGCCATTTTCCATATTTCGAAGCATTTCACCACGTGATTAAACCCGTATTACAAGTGGAGTGGCAGCTAAGTAATGAATATCATGTACTTTTATGCATTTGACCCAGTTCAAATATCTCCGACTAAAATTAACACTACCGACTTATGCATTTGACCCAATTCAAATATCTCCGACTAAAATTTTAACACTACCGACTTTCACTCAGCAGGAGACTATACCAACCCCTGTATCTTCTTGAATCCTAGTTTTACTCCTATCAGATCAACGAGAGTAGTCACCAAGCATGCCACCAAAACTCAGCACTTTCAACTTTGCATTCAATAGTGGGATTCGTGGGGGACATTTTGCTAGGTTTCGTTTTAAAAAATGCTACGCGTACAACCGTTGTGTTAGTTGTACATGTAATTCTGACCGTCCAGATACATTTAAACGATCTAGATTTTAAAAAAAAAATCTAGGAAAAAGTTTAACTTTTCTAGGAAAGAGTTTGAGCGAATCCTGACAATTTATTACAGCGGTTAAAAATTAATAATGTGTTATGTTTTACACGTGTAGCATTTTGGTTTCGTTTTATGGTTGCTTAAGTTGCACTGAAAGAAAAGCTGGATCAGAAAGGGCGAAAAAGGTTACACTGAAAAGGAGACCAAGCCTCGTCACCAAGCCCCAATTCCAAGGGCCGATCTCTCAATCTAGAAACTAAAAAATGAGTGGAGTTGGGTGTTCATTCGTTCGCTTTTCTTCAAAAAAGACACTTGCTTTACAGGTCTCATCTGAACCCAAAGAAGCAAAAAGTCTTTAAGCAAATCTCTCTCTTTGGCCGAACCCATCAAGTTTATCAACCAAACAGTTGGCTTCTTTGGTGGCCTGGCTGCCTCTTATCATAATAATGACGATGAACTGGCATTGAATGTTTTTGCATTCACATTGCCGGCAGCTCTCACTATCATCACAAAAATGCCAATTGGCCCCTCAAAGGTACAAGGGATATATTTATTTATTACTGATGTATTGTTGTGGGATTGCTCTAGCTTTAAATTCAGACTCCCATGAGTGGACGGTGGAATTGGTCTATGCGTCGAGGGTGGGTAAACTGAACCGGAGCACCTGAGATATCAAAGAATGTTATCTTTGTGAGTTACTCCTTCAATTCAACTCGGATTATAATCACTGCCTGCTCGTCGTATGGGGTATTTGGAATCATTTCACCACGTAGAGTTTTTCAATATTTGGGAGCTCTAGAATTTAGGGATGTCACTGAATTCTTGAGATTCCTCACCTTAGAGCAAGTCCACTCATTGCCATTTAGTTCTCAAAGTCATAATTTTGATAGACTTTTCCTCTTTTTTATTTGGACAAAATTCAAGCCCGCTCATTGTCATTTGTTGATGCCGAAAAAATGACATTTTGATGGTCTTGATTTGATATTGTGCCAAAATAGCGCCAAACCAGTGCAGTAACATTGCTGTTTTTTTACCTTTTGATACCGTGCAAGAAAAAAAATGACTTTGACAATCTAAGGCTTCAAGTCAAATTGAGAAACTCTTGTGGGTTCTTGTGATTGCTCTGTGTTATGTTATCAGTTATCATTTCTGTATTTCATTATGGAATAACTATAAATGGTTTGAATACCAAGTGGATATTTCCGTACTGCTGATTTGGATTGTGAATTGTGATAGATTCCTGTGGGGGGTTATTTCCGGAATGGGTTGCACAGCTGCAATCATAGAAGGCCATTCATTGATGCAATTGTTCTTGTTTCTGTTGTTTTCGTGGTGCGGGTCCCCTCGAACTGACTGAGCTTGATAGGGGTTGAATGTAATGCAGTAGCACACCCAAAATCATCATGGCTTTATTAGAGGTGGGTGAGACACTGAGACTTAACAATCAACCTCTCCTCTTGCCATTTGGGGAGAAGGATTCCATAAAACCAAATGAAAACTGTTAATGATATGTGAAAATACCTGAAATAGAGTCATAAATCAACACTCACTATTACAGTATTACAGTGCTTGTTTGAGGAATTGTCTAATATTTGTGGGACACACACACATGTTAGCCAGTCTGGCAAAATACAAATATATTCAATGGAACTGTCTGATAAAGATATGCCTCTTTTCTTAAGTATTTTTTCAACTTTCCCCTTTATTTCTCCATAGAAGTAATGGTGACAAACCCCCCCAGGAATCTAGTGCTTTTTCTTCCAACAGTCATGGCCAGAAGTGAAGAAGAAAAAGGATGGGAGGAAAAGGGTTTCAAGTGGGGTCAGATGGGTCTATCTTCCACTGAAAATCAGGGAACAATCTTCATGATTTTTCTCTTCAGTTACAGCTTTTTTTAACTGATTTTGGCAGTCTTACACGTGTGAAACCCATTCTATTAGCATTCTCTGACCCTATATAGGGGATAACTTATAGTAGTACAAGCACACATGGTATGACTTCTTCCGGCCATTTGGGTATGGCCGGTATCTTTAGATCTCCTTCAGAACTCACTTCCATCTGAGCTGCAATGCATTCTCAAAAGCCTCTTTTCTTGGTTTTGATTTGAAGATTCCATAAGCCCCATAACTATTGTAAGTTTTGCATATTGTTTTCATTCGACTTCTTTTGAATTTCATAAAGTAGAGGAAAATGACTTTCTCTTTCCCAAGGAATTATTATGTCTCAGAGTTGAAAAACCTTTATCCTAGTTTGTTTGAGGTTGTTATTCCTTTGGTTATCATCCATTTTGCAATTTCATTGTTTATTGGTTTCTGTGTCATAAGTATTACTTTGCCAATTGCTTCCCATGTTTATCCTGTCCTTCCATTAAATTTGACTTAGTAGGTTGAGTTTTCTTTTTCTGTAATCATTGAATAAAACTTATTTGAATGGTTCAACATGATTGAGACCTCAAAATTCCCAGGAAATTCTAATTTTTGATTCCCCTTTTTCGATAGTTTCAAGAGGAGGAACATAGTTCTTGACTAATGGATGAAAAGGGGGTCTTAAATTCATGTGCGGTTGTATCTGAAGACCAAAGTGATACCTTGTATCCAATGTTCTTTGGTGTTTCTTGTGCATTCTTTGCGCTTAGGCTCCTATCAGAGTCGGAAATGAACGATGAGAAATTGTCAGAAATAAGGGACGGATTACGTAAAGGGAGTGCTCACCTCTTAGGACTACTTGTTTGGAGAGTTCAGAGAGATGAGGCGAACAGTGGAAAGAGTGAGATCATTCATAAGCTTGAGAGAGAGATTGAAGAGTTAAAGAGAAGGAGAAGTGAAGATGCAAAGGCCAATGAGAAAGTTGTAGGAATCTTTGCTGCCCAAGAGCAGATCTGGTTATCTGAAAGAAAGAAGCTTCGGCAGCAAATTGGAGCTCTTTTAAATGAATTCAGAGTTCAACAATCAAAAATGGATGAAGCTATTTCAGAATTCAATGATAACTTAGAGGAAAAGGAGCATTTGTTGCAATCAAAAGATGGTATGTTGGAACTGGAAGGAAAGAAGATAAGAGAGTTAGAAGAGAAACTGGATGAGTCTAAAAATGTTGCAGAGGAGTTGAGAGAGACTGCAAAACGCGAAGCGCAGGAGCATTCCTCAGAGATTTGGAAACACAAAACTGCTTTCATTGAGCTTGTTTCTAACCAACGACAGCTTGAAGCTGAGATGGGTCGAGCCCTAAGGCAAGTTGAATCGATGAAAATAGAACTTGATTCGGTTATGGAGGAAAAGGAGGAGTCCCTTTTGATGGTCCAGAAGATTTCAGTGGAGCTGATTAAAGCGCGGAAGGATTTGGAACAGAAAGACAAGATTCTTTCAGCTATGCTTAGGAAATCGAAATTGGACACCACAGAAAAGCAAATGCTTTTGAAGGAAGTGAAGTTATCTAAGGTCAAGAGGAAGGAAGCTGAGACAGAAACGGAAAGGTTGAGAGCAGTTTCCGAGTCTAGACGCGAGAGGCATTCATTGAAAAGCATGTTGGCTAAGCATTCTGTCTCAAAATCAGAGGCTTTCTCTGATGGAAGAGGGGTGCGTTCTCATGCAACAGTGTCATCACAGAGTGGAAGAAGTAGATCACAGTCTACTGACTTTGTTATAGAGTACGAGGAATCTGAGCAACAAAAGGAACCGGAAGGTTTTTCTCCACTTTATGATCAGTATTCACATGAAGGAAGTGGGGAACGAAGTAAGTTCTCATCTTCGTTATGTGTGTCCCTTTAAATTTCTGGTATCATTAATTTTCCTTTTTACCAGCAATTGACATTATGAGTTTCTTTTTTCTAAATGGTAAACATAAGACTTCATTTTGAAAATAAATGAAGTAAAGTTCGACCTGCATAGTGATAATAAAACAAAGAAGAATTCGTTTGATTTTGATTAGTATGCCCAATGCTAATGCTCATGACAGTAACAAAATGTATGTTCAAATCTTCTTTTGACCCTGAAATGTTCTTGTGAAGTGTTTTCAGCTGATGTTAGACAGTTGGAAGGTTGGATTCGATCCGAAGCTGAAAAGTACAATACATTAGTTGAGCAAAGGCATCGCCTAGAAATAAATGCTTTTGCTGAACAGCTGAGACTGAAGGATGAAAAACTAGAAGCATTTCGTTGGCGTTTCCTAAGCATGGAGATGGAGTTAAAGCAGCTCCAATCACATATCGAAGGGCTTAATCATGATTTATCACAAGTGAGGCAAGACAATACAAAACTTGATGCATTGTTATTGGATCGTGAAGCTGAGATAAATTCCTTGAAGCAGCAGTTTGTCTGGCAGTTAGAGTCCCTAAGTTGCCAAAAGACAAACTTAAACTCACCTTCACACAATCCGGGTTTAGGAAATGAAACCGATTGGTCTAGAGTCAAGATCATGAAGAGAAAACCAGGGGAGAAAGAAGAAGAAACAGAAACAGATTCAACTGAAATTTCTCAAAAAGTGGAGGCTCGAAAGGAAGAGGAAACTTTTAGAACAAGCCAGTCCAAAGATATAATTTTGACCGTCCAATCGCCAGGAAAGGAATTCGAGGAAGAAAAAGATGTCCTGGTGGACACGGTTTCCATTCCAGAAGAGGTTGAGATTGGTGAAAAATCACCATTATCTGGGCAATGTTCGAGTAAGAGCAGTATTACAGGATGGAAGCTGGACCTTCATGCTCTTGGAGTTTCTTACAAGGTGAAAAGGCTCAAGCAGCAGCTTCTAATGCTTGAGAGATTGACAGGAAAGCGAGAAAGTTGTGAAGATGGGGAAGGTGATGATAAGGATAAGCGGGTTGGGATAAAGGGATTGTACACGGTGATATCATTGTTGAATAAACAAGCTACTAGGTATCAGTCACTCCAATCGAAGATTGATGAACTTTGCAAGCGAATGGTTAGCCACTTTTCTCACTTTCAATGGAAACTACATTCTACTAGATTCATAGTTATGTAGAGTTTGATACATGTAAAAAATTCCTATTGTTGTAAAGCATTCATGCCACTGTGATGACAAACAAGCGTAACTCATATCCAAATAAACATGGAATTGCTCCCAAGTCCAATTGGCACTATGTAGCTGTTACTTAACCATTCTGCAATTTGATGCGTGCATTTGCTCAAGGTTTTCCTTTTTGTTCCTCTATGACTTTCAGCATGACATTTTCATGCTGTAACCAAAGTGTGTATTTGCTTAGTTGGATAGAGTTTGTTTACATTTTAAAGCTTTCGCTCACAATAGCTAGTGTCAAAGGTTTTCAAATCTTTTCATGTTTACTTACATCTGATTTCATAAGTTACCGTTTAACATTCTGCTACCAAAGTGTGTACTTGCTTACTACAACTTCCCTGTTGATTTTCAGCATGAAAATGATTTGGATGTGGGCCATGGTGGTTCCAGTATCCCCAAGACAAAGGAGGAAACAAAAACACTTGAGCACTTTCTTGAGGAAACGTTTCAGCTTCAGAGGTACATGGTTGCAACAGGGCAGAAGTTGATGGAAATACAATCCAAGATAGCATCTGGATTTGTTGAAGCTGGAGAGGAGCTAGATGAATCCGCCAGCTTTGACTTGAAGCGCTTCGCGGATAGTGTAAGAACCCTTTTTAAGGAAATCCAAAGGGGTCTTGAAATTCGAATAGCTAGAATCATTGGGGATCTTGGGGGTACCCTGGCTTGTGATGGGATCATACATCTGAGAAAGTAGGAATGTTTGGATTCTGAAATTGAGAATGAGGCTGAAGATGATAGGAGAGCTTTGATTCATTTGAACTATGGTTTTGGCGGAGTGTCTATAGTAAATTTGTATAGTCAATATGCTCAGTTTGGTTATGCAATAGAAATTCCATCTTTTACGAATGTCCCTCTCTCTCTCTCTATATATATTTGTCGGTATCTATCCTGTACATATGCCACGGTAAACTCAGAGTTGAGTAATTTTTAATGTATGACGTTTCAAATTGGAATTCAGAAAAAAAGAAATGAAGAATTTGTTACGCAATTGTCAAGTCTAAGCTTAGCAAAATCAAGCCCATTGCTATTTCTTTGGAACAATGGTTGTTTGTGAGTTGGCATTGCTAGTACATGGACTCATCTCAATTCTTATCTGTGACGTCCAAATTGCAATGGATATCAAACAAAGTTATGAAATATTGCTGCATTAAACGTTTAAATCTGAAGCATTAATTTCAATGGATGGAAAAACCAGTAACAAGCAATAACAGGAGGGTACTAAGAAGAATGCAATAATTCCATTCCTTGTCCAAATTCTTCAATTGTTTTTGTAGCAAGTGTGAGAATGTCCATGAAAGAACTGAAGGATGTGCGAAGAAATCTTGCTTCAACAGCTTCAAAATGCCTGCAAAATAGTGAGGATAAAAGGTCGAACAACTGGTGGTAGATAACCAGGATGTAATTTCTAGGATAGATGCACCAAACTGCAACTCTGATATGATAAAGAGAACTCACACAGAGAGCTTGCCATTAGATACCAACATCTGCCTTTTTCACTTTGTCCGGCTGCAAATATAGATGAACAGAACATTTAGCGCCATCTAACTAAAGAAGTTTTAACACAAGAAAATTGGTATAAATTGGAGCATCACGAAGCAAAACCTCCTTATCGACAGCCAATGCCGAGTAGACAACTTGAACATTTTCTTCAGACTCATAATCTACTTCAAAATCACTGCCCAAAAATGAAAAAAAAAAATCATGTATGGGCCTTTAAAAAGAACCTTCAGAAAAACTTTCACAGCATTATAATTTGCAGCCATGGAGGTGAGATGCGGAGACTCTAATCACGCTTTCTCGATCATATTCATAAGTAGTAGCTTTCTCCATACATAATTATTAGGCTCTCAGTCCACTTTGTTCCATTTAAGTCCTCTCATAGGTACGTATTCTCCGCACACATATGTTGAACAAAGATAACACAATGCACTGCGAGCCTTAAACATCAGTGCTAGTGCTTCTTCTCATAATTAGCAAATACATACCCCATGCTTAATCACATTCGACAATCCTTCGTTAAAAAGCATTCACCAGATCAAGGATGAACCGAATCATTCATCAACTTGCCAAAGAGTAATTTCCTAATCAGATTCGATGAAGTTCTAGGGAGAGCAAGGGTGGGCAAATGTTAAAGATGTTTCAGCGAGAAGACGAGATGTTTGGAGATGTTCAGATATAGATACACACTAAAACATACACGTGTGTGTACCCATAGGCAAAGAAATCCAAAGAAATTCGCCTCTACAACAATTATCTAACACACGAAACAGAGGCAGAATCTAAGAGGTTTTTACCACCACAAAGTTTCTGAACAAATGGCAACATTTGAATTTTAGTAGGATCAATAAAGCAGGAAAAAGAAGTCAACCAAATTAAGTCAATGGAACTTATCTAAGATTATAAACCAGAAGTAAATGATTAAATCATTAAACAGAAACAAACCAAAAGTTCCTCCCTGATGAAACCAAAGATATATGAGCCCTATATAAAACCCTCAGAAAAACTTATTTACGGATCTTTCAGTGTATTCGCGTTTTGAGGAGCCAAATCGCGTGAGTCCAAAGTGTATTGGATGGTCTGGATTTTAAAAAAACTCTCCGCGCGAAGAGTTCTTGTAAAATCCGGACCGTGTAACACAGAAATGGACGGTTGTGAGTGAAAAAGTTTCTACATGACATCTAACACTTGGTGTATCTTTTTTCATATACAGAGAGAGAGAGAGAGAGAGAGAGAGAGAGAGAGAGAGAGAGAGAGAGAGAGAGAGAGAGAGAGAGAGAGAGAGAGAGTATAACCAGCTGAATTCCCAGAGAGAGGAAAGATTTTTGCCATCTGCTGCTGTGGTGTGTGAGAGGCTATGCTTATTATATCCATCTTCATCTTCTCTAACGACAGAGAGTTGTCTGTTTGGTCTCTGTACAGGACGACCAACTGACCAAACCAACAGTTTGGATCCTCCGTGGGTGAACCCAGATTAAGAATTCAACCCGACTTGTCTGGGCATGATATCGGGTTCGTAGTCGATGGTTCTTCGTGGCTAGGAGCAATTTCTATACGGCTAGGAGTAATTCTATGCTGCCAGAAGTAATTCTATGCAGTCAGGAGCAATTCTATGCAATTCTATGTAGCCAAGAGCAATTATATGCGGCCAGGAGCAATTATATGCGGTCATGAGTAATTCTTTGCGGTGAGGCCAATTGTAGAGTGAAGTGTCGTCCAGGTATAAAAATGTTATGTGACCCTTGTTGAGTATTAAGAAAATAAATTATATACACCGGCAATATAAATATTTGTTTCCTCTAAATCAATTACATTGTCTCATGTCATCAAATTGTGGTTTCAGTTAATAGAACATAGTGACGTGGCGCAATGTAATTGATTAGGAGGAAACAAATGTTTACACCGCCGGTGTATATAATTTAATCTCTTATTATAAAGCGCAATAAAGTTATTTTCATCTTGGGTCTGACCCGTTATATAAAATCAAGTTATGAACTCTTTAATTTCTTGAACTTGGTTGGAACTAATAGCATACTGAAAGTATTCAAAATAATGAGAACCCGACTTGATCAAATCTTGTCTGAAATCAACTGGCCACAAAAAGTAAAGCTGAATATCTTTTTTGAAATCGTTAAAACTCTTATAATTGAATTGGAACTACTCAACAAGCAGTTTGTTTCATGTACATGATTAATTAAAAATTACGTAAAATTTAATTCTGGAGCCTTAAGTTAAATACCGGACATGCCTCCAGAGTTTGAAGTGTTTGACTTTCATGGGTGGTAACTTGTCCTTGAATTTCTTAGTTTGAATCCATCTAACCTCTTAATAATATAACTCGTAAAATACTAAACATGGCTTTGGGTTGGCTGGTGGTTATCCTAGAGTATGTTCTTCTCCTTCAATGAAAAGGAGAGGGAAAAATATTGTGGAGCCAAACTAAGCTTACTTGTTAGGCTGACATAGCGCCCTCAGTTTTCGCAAGGGATGGGGATAAGGATGGGTTAGGGGGTATCTTGTTTGGCATAAATTCCCTGGGATTTCGTAAGCACATTGGTATATTCACTCGCATATTACTCATCATTAGACCTGGGTAAAAGGTCGTGTCGGGTCGTGTTCGTGTCGTGTCAGTCGGGTTCATGTCACAAATCACCCAATCCTAACCCTAACCCAACCCATTTAGAATTCGTGTTTCTCGAGTCGTGTCATTTTCGTGTTTCGTGTCAGAAATGCTCAACCCTAACCCGTTAACTTCGTGTCCGGTTCGTGTCGTGTTATCGTGTCTGTTGCTTAACTCTATATAGAATTGCAGATATACCATATATTATGTATATATGTTCGTGAAAATGGGTGACACAGATTCGTAAGCGTGTTGGTCGTGTCAATTTCGTGTCTCGCGTGTTCAACCCGAACCCGACCCATTTAGAATTCGTGCTCTCGAGTCGTGTCATTTTCGTGTTTCGTGTCAGAAATGTTCAACCCTAACCCGCTAATTTCGTGTTCGGTTCGTGTCGTGTTATCGTGTCTCGTGTCTGTTGCCCAGCTCTACTCATCATTGGGCCATCTACTTTTTTTTTACCAAGTACTATTAATATAGACTTAAGACCCTGATTTCCTCTGCTTTCTTCTCTCTCTAAACCACCTCCTTTAATCCTCTCTCTCTCTCTCTCTCTCTCTCTCTCCACCACGAATCGATGTTGTTCCCCAAAACAGTTTACCGGCAAGTCTCTCTTTCTCTGCTTTGGTATGCTTTTGGTTTCTGTCATGTTTTCTGGGTTCTTCTTTCCATTGGTATCTGTAGAAACTTTTACTTGATGAGTAGCAAGGAGATATAGCAACCTCAACCTATATAGCATACGAACAATATCTAATTATTTTATGCAGTAACTAATGCTGGGAGCATTCTGTTTTTGCTAGTTTTTCATGATGGAGTTTGCTTAGCTGGGATTTTGACCACTGCAAGTCTGTAACTAGGAATTCAGTGTTGCAAAGATTGGCATCAGCTATGGATACAACTCCTCATCAGGTCAGGTAATCAAGTCTGGTATTTGACTTCTTAAAGCCTTACTAACTCTCTATTTTTGTTTTTGAATTCTGCATACTTTCTACTTTTACTCCGTCTCCGTGATCTTGTTTGCTTTCCTTTCTGTTGTTTCATCCCTATTTATTTGTCACACACACAATATTCACCAGGACGAAAATATTGGGAGGATATTAGTTATGTCCTGTTTTTTGAAGAGTCAAAAAGCTGGATTTTTCCTGCTATTTTTGGTTTTCTTGATAGGTTCCTCCTAAAACTGCGATCTAAATACCGTCAAAGTGTTCTAAAGAAAACTAAACAAAGAAGCCTAAGAGCCCATTCCAGAACACCTTCTTAAAAAATAAGTACTTATTTCACATTTTCAAACTAAAAAATAATGTAAATGAAAAATAATTTTTTGATTTTTTTTTTGCACCTTATTAAAGATCTCAATGAGATCTTTCAAACTAGATCCATATTGCATATTTTTAGATTTTAATAAACCCATTATTTTTTATCTTGAAATTGCCTTCTTAAAAAATAAGTACTTATTTTACGTTTCGGAACGGGGCCTAAGAGACCTTACCCTTGCAACACAAAGGCCGATGGCTATAGGCATTCGTCTGTTTCGCATGCCATCTAGGAATCCTTCTGTCAAGGAGTAGTAAACTTGGTAACCTTCTAGTTCAATGTAATTTGCATATGACTGGGATTAGTTAACATTCCAGGCTTTCCAGCCTCCCACGCTCTCTGCTGTTCCCTGTCAAAACCCTGTGATATGCTCCTTTTGGCTTGAGCTTAAAAGCCAACATTTTAACTAACAAGGAAATCCAAATCCATTTCAAAAAATAAATACAGTATATAACTAACTAACAAGGAAATAATAAAAATGTGCAGTATTATTGTTTGCAATTTTAAAGACTTTTCAGTGCTTTGTATTTACAATTTTTGTTGTCTCACACAAAAAGCAAATAAGGCTTTTGCATATGCCCAAGTTTGTAAGCCTCCACCCAAACAACGCATTGGGCTTTCATGGCTTAGGCCTGAGCCGTATAGTCCATAAAAGCATACAACTTTGGTGGAAGCCATCCAAGCGGTATAACATTACAACCTATTTGAAAATTGAAAGTACAACACAGTTGCACAAACATTTGCTTGTGCAATGATAAATAAAAAAACCCCGCTTGTGTACTGATACAAATACAACTAAAGGGCAAGAAGAAAACATGCTAGCCATCCACTTTGTGTTGGCCTTCTAGTTCAGATAGAAGAATCCGCTTTACTGTTGGCTCTTTTATCTACTTCCACGTCCGAATGTTACCCTTCCATAAGTACCCGTATCAGCCTTGTGTATTATTCTCAAGACATAACTTTTGGTTATAATATTAGAGGACTGGTTATGTCCCCAAAGAGTCGCACCACTGGGGTGACATGCTAAAAAGACCCCCTGCAGAAATAATGGACACCAGCAGTTAGATCCTTAATCTTCTTAGTTAGGTCCTCAAAAGAGAAGTGAGTGAAATTGCTAGTTGTTGGAAAGTATGACTTTACCAGTAGCAAACGATTATAGCTCAATGGCAGGTCCAACTTTAACTGGTTTTAGACTCCTTAAAGCCCTTCGTATATACTCAAACAGCAACACAACAAGGCTCAAGAGGTATAACAGAAATATGTGCATCTTTTCTACAGCGACAACCACAATAGAAAGCTTGCTTCCTCCTTCGAAGTTAGTTCTGCCTAAAGATATCCTTGTCATCGCCCACCCTGCCAAAAGAACGAAAATATGTACATTAGCACATTGAGATTTGCTGAAAATGATTGTAAACCCAGAAGTGACATTCAGGCTATTGGGCCACACTAGGTGATGATTCTGCTATTTAGTCAGTTGTCACTTACCAGGGCTTCTCTTGGGTGTGGTTCCCCAGTCACATGGGCTTACATTTGCCTCTGATGCGTTGATTAATTCAGCAAGGGCTTGGTTGACCTGAAATTTGGAATGAAATCAACATATTGGTTCTAGAAAGTGCACACTCATCACACATTTGCCAGAATACAGCACTATAGGCACACCAAGCCGGACTTCAGGGTATTATTTGGCAGTAGAAAAACGTAGAAACTGATGTTAATGAGTACATGGAGAATTCACTCATAAAATTGAGTATCACACTAATTAGACCCCTGCATCCTGCCTGGATGTATGGTGCTTGCCCTTCATGCATTACTACTAGATATGAACCGTCCTTGGAAGCATAGCAGGTTAAGTTGCAGATAATCTGTATCCAAAGACCAAATCTATTGTGCTGCATTAAACATTTCCGAGTAATAATTCATCTCTAATAGGGGCATTAAACTTCCAGTTCACTATTTCGTCGATCATTTGCAGATTGCAGACATCCTGGATTTCTCGATTTAGTTATGGCCTGTCCTAAAGCTTTGGATATGAACTTCTTGTCTAGAAAGTAGAAACCATTTTAAATTTTTTAATCAATTTAGTTTGGAATGATTATGATTTCTTTAGAGGCTTCTCACTATTATCCAAACCCTTCATTATTTCAAACTATGATCCAAACCCTTCATAAACTATTTAAAGGTAATCCTGACTAAGGAGTAGCCACCAACCAATTTTTTTAAACCAACTTTCCGTATCTGAATTCATCACAAAAAGATCAAGTACCTCGTCGGTCCTCTCATGACTCACTAGATGTCCTCCGCGGAGTTCTATCATTCTAGCACAAGGCTGCAGCTTCTCAGCAAGTCTCCTTGCATAGTACAATTGAGCAATGATATCACTCCTAACCATTCACGAAAAGACTGGTAAGTTTCTAAGCAGGAATATAACCCGAAGATGATAAGCAAAAGAAGTGAAATGGTGCTTTTGGTTTGAGAAAGTACCTGCCATGAATCACTGATGTCAGAAATCCTGCAGAGCAGATTGATTCAAGTTCTTTTGTTGACATTTCATGTCTCCAGCATGCGTTAGCTTGCCCATCAAAACCATGATTCGACTGCATGCCACTTGCTGATATACCTTTCACATATTCCTGCATAAATGTGATCCAGGCTATTAAAACCAGCTCCACTCATCTGAATGATATTAGAACTGCAAAACCACCTCCACACCGGACACAAATCTTACAGCCGACAACAGTCAGATCCTTCAAGTTTTCCATACCAATTTTCTTTCCTTACACAAGTCATGGGCACAAATGCAGCCCAGGAATACCATGGCAAAATGCAAAGAGAAATAGAAGGTATTCTAAAGAAATTTGAGCAATTTGAGCATCATGATGAGACAAAGTATAGTGGGAGGTAAATTATAAACGATGGTCAATTGTTGAGAGGAAGAACAATCCTATATCTGGGGCATTTATATTTCTGGCAAGAGGGATTCTCGTGACTGAAATTTCCCTGAGAAGCAAGCCTGACAAGATCAGCGCTTGAGACCACCAAATATAGATTGATCATTCGTATTTCTTTCAATCCCGAGTGTTTGTATTTCACTTGTTTATTTCTCCTGGATGTGATTTTCCATTTTTAACATTATCAACAATGTAAAGGAAAGTTGGATAGCTGACTGAAGCTGATGGTTTTATCTACATTATGGAAAAGTTGGGAAGAGAAAAAAGAAGCTATATTTGGCTTTTGTATCCCACTGAGAATGTGAAGGAAAATCAATTAGGTTCTATCGCTTGGCATTCCTTACTTGAAACAAAATTGATCTTCTTGTATTACGTCCAACATATTCCTCAAGATATTCCTGCACAGCAAATAGAACATGAAACCTCATAAGTTGTCACATACCAGCATAAAGCGTGCAAGAAAATATGATTGCTTCAATTGCAGAGATTATAACATCTACGTATATTTCAAACACGAAAGAATCGTTCACGTATCACCATACCCACTTTAGATCATGAAACAGGATAGAACTCTCAAGTCTCAACAAAACACGCATGCTGAAGCACACCCCAAAGGAGAGAGAGAGAGAGAGAGAGAGAGAGAGAGAGAGAATTTCATCTGTGACTTAATCCAATTTTCCTCATCATAAATATGGCTTGCGAAAAACCAGTGATAGGCAAGATGAAGAAAATATTAACCTTGCTGTAATGAGTGTCTAAATCGACAGCAGCCCTCTGCTCAGGAGTTTTTGCCCTCCAGAAACGGATTGCAATGGATAATGTTTGACGGTCAAGCTACAAAAAAGAAAATGATGCGAACCTCAACAATGATATCTGGCTTCAATTGTAAAAAAATAGGGAAATTATCTCAGATGAATAAGTAAAATGTTCTCTGTGCCACTTCATGTTTTACGTGTAATGATAACTGGAAAATGTAAGCTCTATGAAATGGGAAAATTTAGCATATAATGACAGATGACTACAGAAGCAAAAACTATCATACTCGCAAGATGCCATACTACATGCACAAGGAATGAGGACGTCCAAATGATTCGGAAAACAAATAAACAAAATTGTGCCACTTGAAGCGAGAATTAATTTTCTAGTTACTTTTTGGCAAGGAGGTCAGAGGAAAAAATATTTTCCCTGAGAAGCAAAGTGAATAGAAACTGACCAAAACACATGAAAATTGCTTGCTCATTGTGAGTGAGACATTCAATTACGCACAAGGGTGCAGATCTTCCTCTGATACAAAAATAAAACCTTGACACATAGTGTACATAATCTGTAACGAATAGTGAAAACAAAATGATACCTTAGGAAAACATTCATAACCTCCACCAGTTACATTCAGTAGAGCCAAAGACAGAACTCTATCCGGCACCAATGCTGCCAATTTACAAGCTATCATAGCTCCTGTGTAGTAGAAAAAAATGAGTTTAGTACCTCCATTGCATAATACATTACACTCCAAATGATAAGATTATTTACATGAAGTGGTATGGGCCAATCAAGGCCTCAGTTCGTGTGGCCCCACAAATCAATCACGAAACTACTGATTATAGCATCCATTTCTTTCTTATGACCATTTCTTCTTAGTTGAAGAGTAATGCAAAGTCTGAAAACTGCTAGTCAATAATGTCAACTGAATGGAGACTCACCCATTGAATGGCCAAAAACATGGGCTTTTCTCCAACTTAAATGATCCATTAGTGCTATTGCATCTTTTGCCATGATTCTTGTTCTGCATCCAGAAACACAAAACAACAATTTTTTAGGTACTTTTAGAACTAAATCCACTGTTAGCTAGCTTGGGAAAAAAAAAATCATTCAACAGAATCAACTTGCTGTAGATCCTCATCTCTTCCCAAACCAAATAATCCAGACCACAAAATTTTGACTTTTCCAGACCACAAAATTTTCTCAGCGGCCAAACAGAGCCAAAAAAAGGTAAAAAGACCAGAAAGGTCAAAACTTTCCAGTAGCTTTGAAATAAACATCATTAAAGTGACCCCACTACCTGAAAATAGGCCAAGCTAACTGCAAACCACCTAATTTAGACAACCACGTTTTCTCTACTTTTAACCACACATTTCCTTATCAGCCAAACATAGCGATAAAGGTTCATAACATTAGAAAGATCAACATTCTCGAATTCTCAAAATGCAATTGGGGATTAATTTCAACACTTTACAGGGTAGAAAGAATAACAATTACGGGTTCAAAGCCTATTTTTCCGCAATTAATTGACAACTAGTAGTACAACATGAGGGGTTTTAGATTATGGGGCTGTGGGGGTCCCCGAAGCCCTCTTGGATCAATCACTACCCAGAAGCCATATCACAACAAAATAATTAACCAATCAATAGAAAGCATATATCCATCATACAAATCCTTATACCCCAACCAAGGGCTTTGGCCGAGTGGGTATGAGAAGCCCCAGAAAGTCGCAACCTTGAACCTTTGCCCACAAAAGCCAAACGTTCCAAACCTTGGGCACTGGATATTTGCCCGATTATTAACTTTAGCAACCCAAATAGTCAAGGTGTGGACAAGCTAGCCATACATTCAATTATCTTAAAAGCATACAAATCATTATCAATGAGACTCACGTGTATTCTGATTTTGTGGTGGGAACAGAGCTACGACCAACTCCTCGATTATCAAAAGCACAAACCTCCACACCATTGTTTCCCGCATCGGCAGCCGGAAATTGGTCATCGTCATTGGGCGTGACGGTGCCCGTGAGCCCCTTGATTTGCGGATGCCATGAATCGTGGGTCCCAGCCAATCCTGATCATCACCCACCAAAAATAAGTAAATAAATCCCATACCCATCAAAACTTACCAAAACCCAAATCAGAAAACAGGTGAATTAAACGGAGATTGATGTGGGCAGTGGAGGAGTACCAATGATCATTAGGACTTTGACCGGTCCGTGGCCGTACGTTCTGTAAAAAATCTTGGTTCCATTGTTGTTTAATGAATCTCCTCCGGCCTGGTATGAACCCACGTAACAGAACGGCATCGCTGTGAATTCTAGTGAGAGAATTGGAAGAGAGAGAGGAGGAGGAGGAGATGTTGAGCTGTGTTCCTGATCCTCCTCCAATCCGGAATTTAGAACGATGGGAACGAGTTATTACAGGTCCAATTAGTTATACCCCTTTTTGTTTTTGTTTTTTAATTTCTGTGGTAGTAGTAAGTATTTATATATTCGTTTGTTTAGACTTTTTGCCGTGTTCATTTCAAGGGATAGATAGGGACGCGTAGGACGGTAGGCTTTGGCCGCTGGCTGGGGTCAAAGTCCAAATTTATGCATATGGGGAAAATAAAGAAAAGAAAAGAAAAAAGAGCAGTTCAACTATGGGTACCGATGAGATTACACCTATGTGCACAGATTGGCGAGTGAGACTAGTTACGGGTCTTATATAAATAATTTGAATTGTTTATTTATAATTTTTTTTATTTTTCATTCAAAATGTAGAATTCTGAATAAAAAATTGAGTACATTAGTTCAAGAATTTATAGTTATCCAATGGGGTTAATTATTCTCAAGGCCAATTAAAAAATTATTTTAAACTTAATAACTATTTAGATTATTTTTGTGAGACCCGTAATGGATGTCACGTGCCAAGATGAACCCTTCATCGGTACCTACGGAATTATTGAGAAAAGATGGTGTGAGAGAGGTTACCTATAACCTACGTAGTACTTCCTTATTTAATTATGGAGTGGTTAACAGTTATTACACTTTTTCCTTTTACGAAGCTTCCAATTTAAAGTGGTGAATTGAACAAGCCGCATTTTTTGTACTTTCTTTGGAATCCCATTAGTGGTATGTTTCCTTTTTATATAGAAGGGGAGTGATTTTGCCGCTCCTATTTTTGTTTATATAAGATGATTTATTTTGTGAAAGGATGAGAGTTGACATTAACAAAAAGGAAAGTAGCAAAATCAATTCTCAAAAATTGACAGTTTTGTTGTTTCATCCTATACAAACAAATGTACACATCGGGTATGATAGTGAAACTGTCAAACAAAATACATAAACTATATTTTATCAGTTTTTTTTTTAAACAGAGTGTTTTAGGGTGTATTTCATCAACTAAAATAAGTGTTTATTGTGAGAGAATGACTTGTCTCGTAAAATAAAAAATAAATACTTGAAAAATAAAAATATTAGCGGAACGGGGCCAGACGTTGTTCCCACGGGCAACCATGAATAATGGTATAAACAAATTTTGTTACGCAAACAGTGACACAAATTGGTAGGTTTTATAGTCATCTGGTCACCTCATTAGTAGAGGAGTAGTTAGTATACAATAGAGTAATATTTTGACTCTTTCTCTTGGTGCAAGATAAGATAGAAGCTGTTCAGAAAGAGCTTATGATTCTCTTTTCACACAGTAATGAGTAATGTTTTGACTATTTCTCTTACTGATTGAGATAATACAGCTAAGCTCGCAGAAGATTAATTGGAAGAAGACCCTTTTTTGTATTTATCCACTCCTGTCTGACCTTTTTTATATGCTTCGAAAGTCATATTACCCGTGAAAGTTTCAAACCCAAGAATAATTTTAGCCATTTTTAGCAGGTATGTGAAAAATTATACTCCCAGACAAATCAAATCTGTTATAAGATCAAAAAAAAATCCTTGACTGTTTTTTTTGATCTTCTTCCAGACCTTCAGAATAGTTTTCAATATTCAATGCCACGTGCTTAATAGTTGTATTAATCTATCGAGGTACTATTTTCCTAGTAAAAGTTGAGTTTTTCGCCTTTTAACAAAAAAGAACATGAAAGTAGTAGTAGTGTAGTGGAGTACTAATTATTCCCTTTCACGTGTTGGCCAACTTGACCTGACAATCACTTGTAGCTACTGGAAAACATGCTCAATGTAGTATTTGTTTAAAGCAAATACTCCATTAGAATATCTCAAACGACGCCTGGTCCAGTTACCGTTACAACTCATTTAATTCGCGGATTAGGCGCTTGAGATTTGATTACTGTGCCTAATCCTATCAAATCAGAAAAAATACGGAATTCTAGTTTCCGGAAATTGATAAATTTTATCCGTATATGTGGACATTGTGGAGTACTCTATAATTCCAGGGAAAGATGGGATTGAGCGGGATTAAGGAGAGAGCGTGACAAACTCATTTTAACGAGTTAAGAAAAATTTCAAAAAAAAATCCAAAATGTTCCACAGGAAGTAAAAGTCTTGAAAAATTACGCAAGTACCCTGGAAAATAATAAAAATCCCCGTCCTCTTTCGCGAGGTAATCTCGCGTGCATCAGTCAAACAAGGGATTGGAAAGATTATACACTAAACAACTCATCAACACCTTTGCAGAAAGAAAGTTCCAAGTTTTCGCAGTACAAGATAGATAAATATACGCCGTGCATGCACAATCACACAAGAGTCAAGACGAAAGCACCAGCAATCTACGAACTTACCCTAGTAGCTGAATTTACAGAGCTAAGATCATATCCAATCCCAAGTCCCAACAAGGATAACAGACCAAACAAGACCAGGTAGGCTGTGTCTGGACTACAATTTGCGAAGAAAGTTACCCAGAGAAATGAAAACAAGACGAGATTTACCGAGGGAAAGGGAAAAGATAGGGAAACCCAAGAATAAATTCAACATCTTCACTTCCATCATCTGCTCATATCTTCTTTTATCCTTTCCTCCCCCTTGATAAATCCCTCGATAATTTCATAATCACCGATGTTAAAGAGAAGGAAAGAACCACCCCATGGTCCAACCAAGGAACAACCCTGCACCAGCAAGACTCAATCCCACTGCAAAAGCAACAACACACTTGGATATTTTATGCCCAGGTGGACTGCCCTTCGGCCCCTTCCGCTTTGCAGCCTTGTGTCTACCCTTCCTTGATCGTCTTCGTTTGAAAGGGGCCCACGGTAAGAAACCGGGGAACTGTACAGAGGTCAGGTGGTTGTGATTCTTAAGCTGGAGGCAGAAGTTCTCCAGCTGCAGTATTTGGAACCACTGCCTGTAAGCAAATAGGTGAGATGCTTGCCTGAAAAAGAGCTTGACAATATGATCCTTCTCATTGGATGCTTCTTGTGCCGCTTTCTCGGCCTCCCTTGCTCGGGTTTGAGAATGGCAGAGTGCTTCTAAGAGCTCGTCTTTACTGAGGTCAGCACCAGGTTGTTGAGGAGTTTCTCTCTTATCCATATTGGTTTTGTTAGGATCACTGTTGCTAAAGGAGGTGGGCCTGTAAAAGGTTCGTCAACAAATATGAGTAGCAAGCAGTACTTCAGTCCAGCAAATCGCTGCATCATAGATGCTAGAGTTCATGAGTATAAGCATCGAAATGACATGGCCATAAACCTTAAACTTTTAGGCTAAGCAAAAAAACGACAATAGCCTAAATCATAGACATCTTGTGAATGTATGGAGAAGATGCAGCAACACAAGTTTTACAGTATTGGAATCAAGAGTAAAAGTTTCACCAACAAGCTATATATAGTCCTTTAAGAGGTACTGTAAGTATAACATTGTCATTGAGTGGTGAAAGGATTTTCTTGTATTTTACATCTGTGGTACAATTAATTACACTAACAAACGCTCCTTTACTTTGCATTAAAAAGTAAAAGAAAAAAGACCGTATAATACACAAAGAAGTTAAGATGATTTTAGAGGATTCCTCCGTAAACCTGCTTTTTTACAACAAAAGACAAAAGCAAAAGAAAGAACAGAAAGTGGGATTTTGGCTGCCAGGTGGATGGTGGAGAAGGCCACTCAGTTTTACACACTCAAAATGGGTCATTTTGGTCCCAAGCGCAACAAGTGACTGTGTGCATCATCTTTTTAATTAAGACAATGTATGATATCGCTTCTATTACTCCGCAGTGGTTATGGTACTGATATTGCCTAATCAATATCAGTATACAAAGAAATAACTATCCAATGCAAAATGAAAGGAAGATAAAATATTTACACATAAAAAGCAATTACCTGAATGGGTCGTCTAGCCCAAGAGGTAAACCACCAAAATCGCTCAGAGTGCAGTGTGTTTCATCCATGCTTCCTGAATTGGGGCTTACCTGCGCATAGTAAGCCAAATTGGAGATCCCTTTGTCAGCCACTTGATCTAAAAATGAATCCACATTCTTTCTGTGGTAAAAACAGTGGGGACGAGCTGATGCTGCCCTCCCAAATTTCTCGGTCTGGGGTGGAAGATCACAGTTTTCAACATTCTCAAGTGACTTGAGAAAAACCAAGGAAGCTAACTCATCTTTACCAGCTTTTCGCCACCAAGGTCCAGTCTTCTCAGCTCCAATCCAATGGGACTCCAATTCAGAACCAAGCTTCTTGGGTTCTTCACAGGTCAAATCAAAAGAGTCTAAATTCATCAATTGATCATCGATATGCCAGAACTCCCCCATGTCCTTATTCTTTGGTACCCCAAACTTGACAATTTCATCAAAACAGTTCGCACTCAAAGTTTCAAGCTCTAAGGCATTTAGCTGTTCATGCGAAAAGTCTTTCTGGTGTCCACAAGTGGGTTGGAGGTGTGGCCACATATTTGACTCAGATTTACAGTTACAGGGCATCTTTGGCATGCAACCTGGGATGGTCTGGTCAGATTTAATAGCTGCATCACCAGGTCCAACGTAAGACTCTGGGTTTGATGAAGATGATGGGGAGCAAGAAAAATCTGAAGCATTCCTCATATCTTCTTGGACAAACTCACAAGTAGAGCTCCACCGTCTGGCCCTTGCCCTACTGAAGCCAGGGGCTATAGGTTCTGATAGTTTTACAAAAGAATTAAGTACCCCATATAGGCAACATGATGTAGAAAAAAACATCTTAGCTGATAAAAGAACCAAGAAGACACTTGGAAGCTTAAGCAAATTGGTGTTACGACTACCAAATAAAGGCAAACATAAATCCAAATGAATTTACAGTCTTGTTTCAGTAAATGAGACTGGTCCACAACTGCAAATCATAATTGTCAAGTGAGTGACAATGGAGAATCTACTCTGCAAGTGTCATAAAATTCTCTCCCAATTGACTTCGTAGACAAAGCGAGTATCTTTTATTCCATAAATCATCTTTCACCTCTGTGTTTGCACAAATTCTCCAACTTTCAAACACCCAAAAGGCCATGGAACTAAAAAATTCTGCCTTGGCAGATCTTATTCAGAATTTATGCTTTTTAAAGAACTTCCATACTTTAGAATCAATAACGTTTAATCAAGTGATGCAAAAAAAACAGGAATATAAATTAGTATGCCTCTTGTTGTCTTTTATTCCAACCACTTTGTTTTGGGCACGGATTCCACAAGTACTCCCCGAAGGGATTTGAAACCTATAGGCCTGGGTTTGCTCCTCCATGTCCCAAGTTCGAGTCCCCTAAGGGCCACTCCATGGGGGCCGTAGAGATTTAGTCCCGTGGTGCGCGTAAGCTGGCCTGGGGATGCTCTGCGTTATCAAAAATAAATAAATAATAATAATAATAATAATCACGAGGGTTGCACTCGTTGCAGAACTCAACCCAACATTTTACAGCACAAGCTGACAACAGACATCGGTTGGGTGATATATATAGCGTGTTTAATTTGATGCATAATCATGTAAAGTTATAGCCAACCCCTTCTTCCCGTCTAAAAAATCACTGAAAGTGCTCTAGTGTTTGTATGCTAGTGCTTTGATTCTGATAAGAATTACTAATCCCAAACAGTCGAATATACGCAGGCATGCAAGAGTTATTCGGAAGAAATATAGAAACAAAAAATCAGGATTCACAGATCAAGGAACATGGAAAACTCAGATCAGGAAGAAGAAGAAGAAGAGTTTCCGCGCGTATAGAATATGGATTATTCATTCATGTATGGCCATGGGATGAAGATTAAGAAGAATTTGACATACCTGAACAACATAATTGGGAGATTGGATTGTGGGTATTATTAGAAAGGAAAAAAAGGAGACAGAAGAATCTCTCTCCCAAGGAAGAATTCTGACTGAATCAGGACACCGATATAGTAGTAAATTCAGTCTCCATCGGAGTACTATTTTGTAATGGCATTGGGGAAGGATAGTGTGAGGGCGGCCTCACGTCGTATTCATTGGCCCTCCCCCGTTTTCGGGTCCCATTCCCCGTTATTTTCCTTGTCTAATTCCTTTTAATTGGCAATTCACGTTATTTGTATGTTGTTTCGTATGTTGAATAACATATTAACACCCCGCTAATGTATGTAATATTGGCAAAAAAAATATTCTTTTGATTTATCTATTTTGTTTGTCTATTCTTTTATCATACCCAAACAAGTTAAACTTCGTTAATATTATGAATATAGAGTATGCTGGATAAACACGTGTTTATTATTATTAAGCGTGGAATCCGTGTTATGCATGAGTGGGGTGGATGAAAAACATCTACGTTAGTTTATCCTTATTGATCTACGATTTAGTAGTAATTGTAAAGAATTTACTATTGAGGAAGATAATTTGAGAGTGAGGGGAATCCTTAAGGGAAGTTTCAAAGTTTTTTTTCTTTCATGTTATTAAATGGAAAAAATCATCTAAGGGAGAAATGAATATTACAGTGGTTAAGGTGGATTTTGGTGAATTCTTTTTAATTTCATTATTGAAAAAAATAGAAAGTGTACCTGGTCTCTTATCAATAAGTACGATTTAACAGCTGTTTGGAAGGAGACATGATGTCTTTGGCGAGGTAATCCGTGGCGGCTTGGCAGATTTGTAGTTTTTGGGAGTTCATTGGTGTGTTCATACTTGGTTGTAGTACATCTGATCGTCTGGGTATTTGGTGTCTTTTATCCTTAACTTTGCACTTTTTCTCGTTTGAGACTCTTAATTAGTTGTTAGGCAGTTTAAAAGTGTCGCTATTGCGTCAGGTCATGTCTGGGTTAGGATGAAAAGACATCAATTGCCTTGTGATTTACTTGTTTTCTATTTGTTAGACGATTAGTTTGGCTTTGTCCAAGTTCTTTGTAATGATTTCCGTTTTGTAAGTGCCGCTGGGCGTTTATCAATACAATCTTCTCACTTTTGTCAAAAAAAAAAAGAAAGGAAGGGGACTTGATCAATAGAACGGATCCAGATTCTGTACAAGAATTCTCTCTATGAGGATAGTATGAGGGTTTGCATCTGGACAGTCCATTTCGGTAATCAATGATCTGGATTGAAAACAAAACTTTTCCGAGGAAAAATCAAGAAATAGTCAACTATTCCTCGAAAAAAACTTGTTTTGCATCCGGACCATTAATTACTGAAATGGACGATCTGGATCCCATGAAAATCCTCACAAGGAGAAATTCTCATAGAGGATCTCCGGATCCCAATAGAACCTACATTAAATGAAAAATAGTATTTATTTAGAGAGAATTTCAATGTGAGGGTAATCATAAAGGGTAATTTTCAATATATTTTCTCTCCACTTATTACTGTCATCTCTGTCTATCTATTTCCACTTTTTTTTTTTTTTGAAACGTCAATCCATTAAACAATGGAGAAGTCCGAAGGCAAACAGATTACATCACAAAAATACAGGATTGAATCAAAACTAACACAAGCTAGACGTGAGTACATGCCAAAAGACACCACTACTCTTGACACCCCTGCCGGAGCAGGCCTGCAACTCAGTTGCCGGACTAGGAGCCAGTCGTCGAAAGTGATCGTAGAAGTCCCAAGGAACAACAGTCCAATCCCCAAGCTACGCTCAAGATGCAATCTGGTCGGGGACGATGTCCAGAAAGAGCTCAAAAAACGCCGGCACACCCGCATCCGAAAACTTCCCTCAAAATCTTTACCAATCAACCCCTCATGTTTAATTATGGTTTCTTGAAGTTTGTATTCAGCTCTATTTTTGTGGAGTACTGCTATGGGTACCGACGGTACCCATAGGGAAAATGCACCGACGGCCACCGGACGGCCGTCTCCGGTCACCGGACGGCCGATCCGAGCCGTCCAAAAATTTTAAAAAATAAAACCGAGTGGCTTTACGCGAGAATCAATGGCATCCGAGGTGTGTAGGGTACTTGATCCGAGCACCCATTTTTCGTGTATATTTGTATATACGTGTATATACACGAAAAAGGGGTACTCGGATCAAGTACCCTACACACCTCGGATGCCATTGATTCCCGCGCAAGGCCACTCGGTTTTATTTTTTAAAATTTTTGGACGGCTCGGATCGGCCGTCCGGTGACCGGAGACGGCCGTCCGGTGGCCGTCGGTGCATTTTCCCTATGGGTACCGTCGGTACCAATAGGATTTCTGATTTTTGTGCATGGTTTATGTAATTCTCAAGGAGCCAGTACTAACTTACAGTTGGCCCTTAAGGACTTTTGTTTTTATGTTCTTCTTTTAATTATATTAAAGTTGTAAAGGTCTCCAGACTTATGGTTAATGCCGTGAAAAAAAAAAAAAGAGACTTGTGATTAAAGCAGCTCATAATAGAGCTCAGGCTGGTTTAACTTGTGGATGTAATTAGTTTGGTGTTTAATGCTATGATCTTGTTTGTCTAAAAAAAATTTATGGTTTCTTGCAAATGAAATACTATAAAGAAATAAGGCGAGAAATGAAACTAATTTAAATGGGTATTTTCACTATATGTGGTGTTTGGATCCTTCATTCAAAATTTTTTTGGTGTTGTTTCAATAAGGACTTTTTTGAGTTTTGTCTTTATTTAAATTTTTTTCGCGCAAATTGGAAAAGTAAAAAAGTGAGGCGTAAAACTAACAGACACGAAAAAAAATTGAATAAAAAGAAAACCAAAAAAAGTAAAAAAAGTGTTAATGGAATGGGGTCTATAGTTTTGTCACTAGTTCTGCGGAAAGCTTGCGTCGCAATTCCACACATTGGAATTTCAATTCAATTCCAAAACCCAGGCTATTTTTGTCAACACATTAGAATTTCAATTCAATTCCAAAACTCAGGCTATTTTTGTCAACCTGTACACAAATAAGATTGGCAAAAGATACTCCAAAACCAATGCAATTATCTAAAATAAAAATAAAAAACTAGTCGGATTGTCGAGTGCAACAATCAAGGCTGCAGCCTGCAGGAACTAACAAATAAGTTCTCCGAGGTGTCCCGGTTTCTTGGAAAATAAACTTTTAGAAAAGAGAGATAATTTCAAGCTAAAAAATCATGTATTTACGCAAATAATTTTCTATCAATATGGATCTTATTTAATAGATTTCATTGAGATCTTTTAAATGGTGCAAAAAAAATTAAAAAATTATTTTTCATTTTCATTATATTTGAGCTTGAAATTACCATTCTTTTTGAAAAAGAAAGTTTAAAAAGAAAGCGGAACACCCATTGCACATTCGACCATCATGTCAACAAACAAACGAAATGAAAAATACGGCGGTAACCATTAGCAACAAGAGTTTACCAATAATAAAGTCTCAACTTGATTGCAAAACCATGCTGAAAAGAGAAATTTTAGAGCTGCTCCGGGGGGACCATTTTACAGCGCTACCCAGTTTCACTCTGCATTTACAACACGGATACCGATCTATGCTTACAGTAGGAAGCAAAATAGCTTTGCTCTAGGATCATTACACCCAGGGAAGACTGACTATATTGACAAAAAACCCAAAGCAATCTCCCCATTCAGCCCTCAAGTTAAGCCGGACCCAGCACACAAATTGCCACAACTTCAAGGGGCATCTTCTTGGGCTGCATTTATTGGGAAATAACAAACATTAAAGGGATTTTTTTTTGTGTCAATTCTAACAGGGAAAGCTGTGGGAAAATCATAAAGCTTCACAAACAGAGAGAGAGAGAGAGAGAGAGAGAGAGAGAGAGAGAGAGAGAGAGAGAGAGAGAGAGAGAGACTTACTGCTCAAAATAAAACCCTGAAGCAAGCTCTGGGCTCTCTCTGCCTGGTCTGGAGTACCTGAAATTAGGATGGTCTTCTCTGTTGTCTCTGGTCTATCTTCAATGAGTTTAACACTAGCCCCGGATAGCTGTTTTGATTAAGAATAATTCAACGTCTATAAACTAGGCCCCAGTTAAACACTCCAAATTTTACTTTGTGTGATCATTCGATACTTTTGTTTTCACAAATTTATCTGATCTTTCCATAAGGTTAGTGATATAATGAGATATCTTTTATTTTCTTTCTTAACATTATCGTAGATAAATACAACCTAAAGAGTCTATCATCGTAGTCCCTAGACTTACCTCACTGATCTGCGCAAGTTTGTTTTTTGATTTTGTTATGAGTTTCGGAACTGCATGCTGTGGTATGACTACTTCCAGTATGCTCCTAGTGACAATTGGTACAGGGATTCTAGCAGCAAAATGAAGATAGGAAGTGAATACAAAAGTTAACGACTACATTGAAGCTTCAAAATTGTAAATGAAGAAGAGATCAACTACCTGTTCAACCCGCTTGGCATATCTTCACGACGCTCACTTTCAGTCTTCATTGTTGCACTAACAGACCCTACAGAGTCCTACAAAAGGACTGATTCTCAAGATCTACAAGCAAGGCTTGTTTGGAAATAGAAAAACTATAGCATTTGGCTCAGATGAAGTTATGGCAGTTCAGCCACAAACGTCATTGCGAAGTTTGTCGACTTCCAAAAGGTAAATGAAGTTTGTATAATGAAGTTACGTTTTTCACAGTATAATTTGTACGTTTTTCACTGCATAATTTGTACAAATTTTACATTATGCTACACGGACTTGGGCAAGAGTATCAAGGGTGGGTACGGGACCAAACATCAGGCCTTCCTAAACTTAAATCATGGGACAGTTAGGTAGAAGGTACGAGTACATGGATAGGGCCGGTTTGGCAAATAAGCCAAATGGCGTTTTCTTTTGTCCGTTATAATTTTTTCCCCTTATTTCTTGGTTTCGGGTTAAATCTTTGTGGGTTATTGGTTTTCTCAACGAGAGGAATCGAAAAAGTAAAAAATGGTGATCAAAACTCAAATTTTTTTTAATAAAGCCAAAAAAATTGATTTTTGACTTATTTTCTCTTTATTTAGAAAATTTTGAGTTCCGAACACAATTTTTTACTTTTTAGATTCCTCTCGTTGAGACTAACCAATAATCCACAAAAATTTGACATGAAACTAACAAATGCCAAAAAAAATTTGAACAAAGACAAAAAAAAAAAAAAAAAAAAAACCATTCGGCTTATTTGCCAAATTGGCCCTTAGTATTGTTATATCGCTCACAATACGTAAGATTAACATGCAATACATTACATATACTGGAAAATTATATGGGTTAAGATAAGAATGGTGTGGAATTGTTATTTCTCATTCATGAAATGTTGCTTTTCTAGCTAATATGAGCTTTTTTTCTTTCAAACATAATGGAAATAAGAGGATCCAAATGTCTACCTACCTTTGCTGGCAGCACTGCTGCCATGGTTTGTATATTTAGATAGTTTGCAGGAGGAGGGTCAGTCTCAGTAGCAGCATAACGTTCACGAACTGGAGTCACATTATGGGAAGAAGCTACCTCCAGTCCCACTGCATTCGCCACAGGGTTCGATGCAAGCATAGTTGGCGTTAGCATATCCTTTGGGAAGAACTCCTGATATAAGCAACTCCGTAGCCTTGACGTCACCTCAACAAGAGCCTCCCGAGATGCTTTTATCTCCCCTTCAATCTGTAGAGGAAAAGACGTTGATGATCAAAACTGAAAGTACTAAACAATACCCATGTCCTTTATTGGACACTTATGACACCTAGATTTCAGAACATTCAACAATCGTTCGCTATAATCATGTCACCCAAAAGATATCTCTGAAAAAAGGGACAGAAACAATACTAATTTGCAGGAGATACACGTCACGCATAGTGAAAACAAGTATCGATTTTCCATATCCACTCATTCTTTAAATCTGTATTTGAACTAACAAGGCATCTGTGTTTGAACTAACATTTTTTCATGCTAAGGGATATTTCACTGCCTAATGTGTTTGGTACTGCAGGTTTTCCTGATTAGGGATCCACAGAAAGACAAGACCCAACTAGATGCTCAAGACAAACTAATCTATGATCTGTCCAGCACATGGGGATCACCCATTCGTTCCTGAGACGAAGCAAAGAGGTCACTTTAGCTCATCGTACCAGACTGGTTTAGTTCAGTTATATAGTTTCTTTGTTTAGGTTAGTAAAAGAGTGCTTTCTCCTCCACACTTTTAGCGACAAACCTGTACAATCTCATCAGTCCCTGAAACACAAACTGGAAGTTCTTCCCTGTGCAGGATTTGTATGTTTGCACCAGTTAATCTTCTTATCTCAGCTAATGATGCGTCCCTTCCCTCTAAACATCCAATATCGCCCGATGGAACAACTAATCGAGTAGTAATTCTATTTTCTTTTTCTGGAACAAGGTCAACAATGCGAGTTTGGATGTGTAACAAAGCTTCTTGGGCAGGAAACAGCTCATCGTCAGGACCCTGGGAACATACATATACCACCACAAATGTCAGCACATAAAACAATGCAGAAAGATGAAAGGAATCATTTGAGAAAGAACATTAACAATCGTACAACTAGTATTATCAACTTATTGTTGGATTTTAATACGATTGCTATACCAAAAAAGACCCGGAATGAGGAAAATGAAAATGATGAGATGTTTTACCATTTTGAAAACTTAACAGGTCAACCTATGTCACATTGACTCATAAGAAACTTGAGAAAGGCGTGGGATATGCATCCCATATGAGTGGTTGAACACTTGAACATCAACCCAACAAGTCAACAACCATATTTAGTGCCCCCAAACCGCGCGAACTGGTCACACCTATTACATATATGGTAGACAAATATGAAGCACCAACACACCTAGGAGATCGCCGTACACACGCCAAAGTATGTATGGGACGTGCCAAGCGGCTTGTCTTTTAAATCTAAAGGTTTTTGTGGTCGGACGCCTGACACTTGGGTTGACACACATCGGGACACGGAGGGGTGACTTTTGTAAATTTTGAAAGATTATTCAGGAGTAAATATGTAACTTCAAAAATATTGGGCTAAAATTGTAATCTAAAACATATGTATTTATTTAGGCACACAATTAGTTGATCACGCATTCGAGGGAAGCCCAACCTAAATCTTTAGTGGTTACAATGTAAGTACAGAGCACTAAAAAGATTTAAAAACACTTTTGCCGTGTCACCCGCTGTGTCTCTGTACCCATTTTTTGAGAATTTCCGTGCCCATGCTCATGTCCATTTCCATAGGTGCTACATAGGTTATACGTAGATAGCAGGTACCTCATCAGATGAAATGATAATTATCTGCTCATTTGACCCAGCCACTGGATCAGCAACCTTGACATCCACACCAATTTCATTTTGAAGCAACTCTATGATTCCATCCGACTCTCCAACAACACGGTCAACCCTGTCAATGGGGCAAAGTATCTGAAATACAAGATCGTCACCAGAAAATAGGTGTGCATTGTCAGCTGAAGGAGCGGACCCAAGCTCCATTTCATACCCGGATGAACGTGGGTTATAGTTATTGCTTCTTTCACTGGTGTAACCACCAGATAATCTTGACCCAAAACCATCCACAGATGTTCTACGTGGTGTATTGTTCATGTGAGGAATAAAATCATCATCAGGAGGATAGAACCGCTCTGGTGACTGCGGTCGACCATGATAATTAGTGCGATCACGATGTTGGCTCTCCCTCAAGCGTGATGAAATAATTGACATAGCATTCTTCACAGCATTCATATCACCAACTACCTGTGAGGAGACAAAACCACAAATATCATAAGGCCTTTTCACATAAGCTACACCTACAGGTATACATGTATAAACGTATTTACTAACTGTTATGACCCATCATATCGGACATGTATGCGGAGGTAGTATCAATGCACAAGCTAAATATAAAAGGTCAACAAAATGATGGCATATATAGACTACTGTACTTAATTTCTGCCATAGTTGAACTGATGGATAGCTGAAACCGAAACACAATATCAAGTTTTCCAAGAGTAATTGCTAGTCATAAACCTTCCATACAGTCTCTACCCACATTAAAAAGGCCGTTGTTTTGCTCCAGTTTCTAAATCCCTGCCCTTCTCAATTGGGATTGCTTAAATCAATCCACAAGGTCCCTTCAAACATGGGGAAATCAACCACTCTTGTGTCAATTTTCAAGAAAAAAGAAAAGAAAAACACTCCCATCATTTAAGTTTGGTAACGATAAACTTATCGTGGACAATGCCCACCAGCCCACTGATCAAAACAGGAAGACAATATCACACTAACCTCAACATCAGACAACATCCAAACATGGAATCCAACAACTAGAGCTTCGTTGAGGATGTTAGGCCTGATATAATACTTCAATCAGTACCCACAAAAGGCTATCTAACTCCCAAGAGTTGAGCTAACCAATACCCACGTAAACCCTTCCAAAATGGGGAAGTATATAACAAAAAGATGAAACAAACCAACTGATAATGATTTGTCTAAAGATTTAGAAAGAAACAGAGAACTGCCTCTTGTGACTTTTATTTGTAGTTCATCGTTTGTATAACCGTGAGTGCCAGAGCCTACACATAGAATCAGTGCAGAGAAAATGAGCTGAATGTTCTAAGAAGTCAAGGCGACAGTCATGAGAACTTGGCCGAAAAAGCACATTCAAGATACAAAAAAGGTCCAAGACACATATTTAGCCTCAATCAGAGCAATGTAAAACCAGTGTCATGGCTCATTTCTTCGCCAGCGATTCAAGTAGATGTGTCAATGAGAATGTGATGATTATAAGATCAAGGCAGTGTCAAATGCAGCATTTGAAGAGGTCCAACCAGGGGCAGCCACAAGGGGGTGCCAGGGGGTACCAGGGCTCAGCTCAAATCAAAATACTTTCACATGTTATACTAGTCTGTCAGCTTTTCGTGGGATTGGCCCTTGCAAGTTCCTTGAATGAGAAAAAATATTAAAAATCTTAAATAGGTGTGCAAACAAATCCTAAAATTCTAAGTTATCAACCATTTTTTGGTCATTTGTATAAAATTAAATGGCAGCTATTCGTATGCATAAAATCTAGTCTCTTCCTTGGACCTAGCAGAATACACTTTTTGTTATGAATGTCGAAATGCATGTGGTTCAAGCCCCCTCTAGGTACAAAATCTGCGTCTGCCACTAGGCCCACCAAACCACAATCAGCTTCAATCAAAGCCAGATCTCAATTCACCAGGAATTCAAATGAACTTCAGTTTCTTATCCACAAGCTTGATTTCTAGTCCTTATTAAGTTTAAAGCTGTAGTCCTGTAGATTCCCAACAAAGACATGAAAGTTTAAAAGAAAAACTACCACTAAACCTGAACAATTTCCTCCGAAGCAAAACATACCAAGGAAGAGAGTGATCCTTAAAATTCTAAATTAGCAACCATTTTTTGGGTCATATATATAAAATTAAATGGAAACTATGCATATACACACAAGCTAGTCTCTTCCTCAGCCACCTCAGGCATAGCAAAATACACTTTTGTCAATAGTGTAGAAATGCATGTGGTCCGAGCCCCCACTAGGTACAAATTCTGCATCCGCCACTAGGTCCAACAGACCACAATCAGCTTCAATAAAAGCAATAAGACCAGAGCAAGATCTCAATTCACCCGGAACTCAAATGAATTTCAGTATTTACTTATCCATGAACTTGTTTTCTAGTCTTTATCAAGTTGAAAGCTGTAGATACCCAATGAAAGATTAAAAATAAACGACCAAAAAACCTGAACAATTTCCTCCGAAAGTGAGGTATACCGAGGAAGAGAGCCATCCTTAAAATTCTAAATTTGAACCATTTTTTGATCATGTGCGTAAAATCAAAAGGCAACTAAGCATATACACACAATCTACTCTCTTCCTCGAACCTAGCAGAATACACTTTTGTCATTAATGCAGAAACGCAGGTAGTTCGAACCCACACAATCTAATCTCTTCCTTGGACCTAGCAGAATATACTTTATGTTATCACTGTAGAAATGGATGGGGTTCGAGCCCCAGTAGGTACAAGTCTGTGTTTCACCACTGGGTCCAACAGACCACAATCAGCTTCAATAAAAGCAAGATAAGACCAGAGCCATATCTCAATTCACCAGGAATTCAAATGAATTTCAGTCTTTTACTCGTCCATGAACCTTTTTTTTCTAGTCTTTATCAAGTTCAAAGCTGTAGATACTCGATGAAAGACAAAAATAAACGACCACAAAACCTGAACAATTTCCTCCGAAAGCGCGACACACCGAGGGAGAGAGTGATCCCTAGGCAAAATCCTAATGTGAGTCTTAGTCTCCATCCTCATTTGCTCAATTATCTTCCCTCCTTTCCCCAACAAACTCCCCACGTGCATCCTCGACACCACCAGTCTCGTGGCAACCCTATTCCCCCCTCCGCCCCGCCCGTAATCGACGTCATCCTCTCCCCCAACATACCCACCCGCATCACTCTCCAGTATCCTCTCATGAATCAAAAACAACGCTTCCTGGGCCGGCGAGAATGACGGCATTCTCCCCTCCGGATCCCGCCGCCTCGTGTCCGTTATCTCAATTATTCTCTCCTCGTCACCAGGAATCAACTCGTGCACGTTGATCCAAGCTCCCGTGTGTTGCCTAATGGCTTTGATTATGCTCCCTGATTTACCTATCACGCCGCCGGCCTTCAGGTCGTGGCAGAGGATGCGGTAGCTGGTCGTGACCATGAGGGAAGGATCCTGGGTTTTCCGGCCGCCGCCGTGCGGGGCGGCGGAAGGGCGGCGGTGGTCGTAATGGTGGTGGCTGCTGCTGTGACTGCGGTTGCTGTAGCGTTGTTTCGTACGGGGTGGGTTTTCGGACTCGTAATCTTGGTCGTAGTAGTAGCGCTTGGATCTTGATCGGTCCATATCTGGGGTTTCAAAACTCGAGTATCAATGGAGTAATAATGTGCTCAAAATCTAGGAAATCCGAGATTAGGTTTTGCTCGGGAGAGGTATTCGTTACCGTCCTCGGAGTTTTTCGTGTTGCTTGGGAAATTTTGAGAGAGAGTTCAAACCCTAAAAACTAAGCTCAGCAGAGCAGGACAGGACAGTCACATAACATGTTTGAGGTGTCTGATTACTGTACTGTCTTTCTTTCTCTCGCTCTCTCTCTCCCCTCGTTCTCTCAATCTCTCTCTCTCTCTCTCTCTCTCTCTAAACATGTCTACAGGAGGTGATGTGGCGAGGGCAGACTTTACCAAAGCAAAAGCACAACACGTAGGCTTCAGCTTCATGATTGGTTTTGTTTTGCAGTGCGACGTCGTTTGCGGGTCAGTTTTTTAGTTTTGTGCTCTTTATTTCTATTTGAAGGCCTTAGGCCCAGAAAGGGGAAAGCAGCTAGGGCCGTATAACTGGCTGGGCCGTGGTTCTAGCACGAGCTACCCGATTTCAGCCCATAAAATATTTTGGATTTGGGCAATTTAAAATCGAAACAGAATCTGAGGGTTACGAAAATATTTGTTTAAAGTTGAAATTTGGGTTAGGGATGGATAGATGCCATTGGCAACTCAAAATTGAAACATGCATCTAGTCTAGGAAAAAAAAAACGCGACTTCTATGTGCTTTAGCATGCGAGAATTGTGTCGTTTTGAGATAATTAAGTGACCTCATTTGTATCTAGGTGGCTTCGCCCTTTATAATAATTAAGTTATTACACCGTCTCCAATGGAATGGCTATGATGGCTCAAGTGTAACCTAATGTGTTGGACAGATAAGTCTTGCGTGGTTTATTTTGTGTAACTTCTTTTCCCCCCCTTCAACTATACTACAATATGTTTAAAATAAATACTTGTTCTTGGCTTAAAGATTTATCAATTGTCTTTGCCTTTCTGTTTCTTTCAATTGAATGTTGCAGAATATCAAATTTTTGAATGATTTCTGGAAAAGTGGTAATCAGGGCTATCTTATAAGTTCAAATTTTTTCATGTCGTTGTTGGGGCTCTACTGCAATCCTATATTTTGCGGTTATAACTCTCTCTCTCTCTCACACACACATTAAACTTCATCTGTAATAATGAGGAAAAGAAACACCCAAAGTAGCACACAATGTCATCACAGAAGGGCATCTGAATAAACCCCTGTAGAATTACCACAATGTGCCCATAGAGGGCTTTTAGTACTCCTACTTTCTAGTGGATATCTTTCGGCGACATTGTCTACTACTGGAGTGCTAAGTATTATTTAGTTGAGGGCATAGAGTGGAAGGGTGAGTAGAGTCAGGGACTCAGGGGGGGGTTGCTGCCACCATCTCCAGGTTCACCTTTCTTGGGAGGATCATGCTTGGGGTTATGTCTTGGTTCACCATAGTCCAACACTGTATCAACCACCAAAAGCTTCCTTGGATTCAATTGGATTCCTCCCTTCAAAAAACACAAGTTTAATTAGCCCCAAAACACTAATCTATCCATATATATCAGCCAAAAAAAAAAAGAGTCAAATATTTCCAGAGCTATATAGTTAGTTACATCTTGAGTTTCATAGATTTTGTGAAAGGGAAAACAATCACCAACGTAGCTCATATCAAGAAGTACAACGTCATTCTCTTCTTGTTTTCCATGAGTATTTTTGTCGTAAATCACTTTCCTTTCTTGTAATTGTAAATACAAAGATCAAATTTCTTACCTTGCGAAGAGAGCCCATGAGGTTCGCCTTGTTGCCAAAAGCTTCTACAATAATGCCTAAAGAAAAAAATGAGAAAGTTATTTAAACAAATAATTAAACCAAACAAAATTGCTAAGCCCTGTCTACCAAACTAATTACGATCGGCTAAATCACCCATTTTTCTTTCGATTTTACGTTAAGGATCCGATTTGTTTTTTACAAGTTGACCGTCTGATTATCCGACACACAACTTTCTTCTTAATCCACACTTTGGAAACAAATAAGAACATGGAAATATGAAATTGAGAAAGTTAGCTCACCTGGAGATAAGCAAATGAACAGTAAGAGGAAAACTAGAGGAAAGGTATTGATCCTAAGAGCCATAGCTGACCTCGGTTGGAAGTTGGAAGAGAGAGAGAGAGAGAGAGAGAGAGAGAGAGAGAGCTTTTATGAGGAAAAGCCAATAAGAACTGTTGTGAGGGTGCCTACCCACCCAATTGATATGCATTAATGAACGTGATGTGCTATAGCCATTGTTGACGGAGGACGTGAAAAAATCTGTTCCTATTTGGTAAAACAGATTGTGTGAATATTTGGTGCTTCACATGTTGCTAAATTTATGAGTTTATGTTCTCTTTATGATCCTTTCGCACCCGCGCGATGTTGCTCACCTACCTCTTTGAAAATGAGAAACACGATGAGTGCTAGGATTGTGGTTGGTTTTCCGTTAGTGCTATTGGCGTTTTTGTGACACCCTGCAGTAAAAACGTAAAAACGTTCAAATTCTCCACCAGGTGTCAAATTTAGATTTGTTGCGTCATTCATTTAAGTTACCGGTGAGGGAGATATTTTAAATTATTTTTGAAAGAAGGACCAACGAAATGCAACACTTCTATACCAATTTGTTTGGGGCCGAAGCAAAAAAAACATGTGTAACTCACGTCTTTATTCTTCTATGAAAATCCCAACATGGTAGTGGCCATTGAGATATTTTTTTACAATCAAAATCATTCATTTTCTAAACCGCTCTTTTTTCATCATTTGAGTGAAAAATCATTGTTTGGGCACCGATAAGTGCGTACTCCACAAGTAGGAGTATAAATTAGCACCATTCATAAAGCCGGGGTGGTGGCCCTTGCGAATCCCCTCAATGTAGTTCTGCCCCTACGACATAAGATCTGCCGTTACAGTTTTCCATGATATCATTTGAACCTTCTATGTTTGACTTTATAACTTTAACACCAAAAAAAAGCAAAACATGTATGCGGAATGGATTTTCATTAAATGTTTCGATTAACTTTACTCGTTGACATATATAATTGTAATTACTAGTTACACACTATTAGTAATCTTTGGCATGTGTGACATTTAGTTACACAAGAGCTTTAGAAAAATGAATGATTGAGATCATTAATGCAGATGTTAATGAATTGACAACTAGGACTCTAATAGTGATGAAGTGGGGCACTAGCATGACCCTAAATCCAGACTAAACACACAAGCCAACAGCATTGACAAACATAAATTCCCCAACATCTAACCCTCAAGCCAATGAAATGTATAGACGTATACACTCCAAAATTCACACAAGCCATATCACTGATATCTATATGAAAACCCGAAAGAAAGATGAGGCAAGATTGCAAAATAAATTGCCTCTTACAAGTGTCACTTCGATCCTCTTCTCACCAAAAAGAAAGATGATCATCATATGTTGTTTAGTCAGACTCGAAGCTCCAGGTTCATTAAATCATTTAGCAGATCGACGCTCAATTCTATTGACCATGCAAGTAGCACGAGGTAGCAAGCCTAGGTAGCATGTCGAAATTTGTTTGTATTATTGAACTTAACAACTGGTTCACTAATTCATCAACAACAAAAAAATTGAGATAAGTTTAGTTCCTGGAGACAAGTGGTGAATTTGCAGTCTGATCAATAATAAGCATCTCCTATAACGTTAGTTTTACAGCAAGTTCCAAGAACACAAGAACGTTAGTTTTACAGCAAGTTCCAAGAACACAAGAATAATTCGAAAGAACCAAAAGAAATAAAGTGCATGGTCAAATGTAGATATGATGTTCTTGATCATCTTTGTTGCTCCACTATTCAAGTCAGTATTTGCATCCACCGTAGCCTGGGAAAATTTACACAGAAAACCTTTCAGTCAATCTCAAACAGATCATAACATCAAGAATAAGATTACTGATGTCATGTAGGAAATACTCTTTTCATCCATATCGATCGTTTGTCTTTTTTGAGTTTCAAATTTCTGGGTGACACGTACTCAATCAATGGTACTATTATTATTCTTAGTATCAACCATTTGTTTCTGCATAAAGATATATTTAAAGCTAATGAGAGAATTTCAAAAACTCATGAAGTCTAGGATTTGAGACAAAAAAAAAAAAAAATAGAAGAGCCAGAGATCCGCTATACAAAAAATTTGGTATATCCTTATAAGAGCAAGTCCACCCACACATGCCAAAATGGCATAACCAAAGCCATTTTTTTTGGCTGTCTACAATGTCATTTTGCCAAAAAAAAAAATCAAAAAACGACAATGTTGCTCCACCAGTGCAATGCCAATGCCATTTTGGCAGCACCACCTATTTAATTCGTGCTTTTGGTTAAAAATCAGAAAATGTAATGATGAAATCCTTCATGTGTTCTTCACTCTTGGCATGAAACCAATTTTTGGGATTTGGTGTGGGAAGCTTGTGTTTTTTGTTTGTTGATCTCAAATTGGAGGTTGGGGCGAGGACTGGCTTTTGCCTAGAAGATGGTATTCCTTGGTGATTGAAGCTGATGTGGCGACATTTGACAACGCCAAACTTGCTGCCAATATGGCAGCTCAAACCAAAATTTGGCAGCAAATTTGGTTGCCAAGTGGAGATGGGTTTTGCCGAAACCTCAGCTAAAATTTGGCTTCGGTAGTGCATATGGGTGGACTTGCTCAGAACAAGTGAATTTTTGGGCACATGACGAAGAGGGCCAGAAAGAAGTTTCAAAGGTGACGAGCAACATACTTGGATCGATATTGGTGATGGCTCCAGTCTGCTCAAAATCGCAGTCGAATTTACTCCTTCCCATTGCTTGGTAATATGCATTCATGGCATATTCCGCATGCGCTCGAACGGTGTTAGGGAAAAAGCAATCACCCCCTTCTTGTATAGCTCTGCAGTATTCCCAACCCAACCCACATACATAGTCTATGTTCCGCTGCAACGCTGCAGCCTCAGCTCCTGATTTTGGAACACACCACTGTTTTCCTTTAGCTGCCGGAGAAGGTCCCACTGGCGGCGCAACTACCGGTGCTGGGTTTGAGGGAAGATCAGAGCTAACCTGACAACAAAGCAAATTTCACAAACTAAATCAACCACGTCTATAAAGGGGGTGTTTGTTGCGCTATTTTAGCCGCACTTAATGGTTTTTTTATTTCAATTTTGTCTCAGAAATTGTGTCAACTTATCTGCTTTGCTCTCCTTATCAGCAAAACACAACTTAAAAATGCTGAAAATAAAATAACTTTCTAGAAACTCTATGAAATTTTCCTAGCAAACTTTATGGTGAAATTTGCTCATTAAACTGCAGAAGTCAACGAAATCTGAAACTTCTAAAAACTGAGTGTTTTTTTGATAACTTATACTTCTGCTTCTAAATATTTTGTTTTCATCATCAAATAAACTAGCTGATCACTGAAGTACCACATTCAAAAAGTATGAAACACAGCTTCTAAAAAATCAACTCTTTTCAGTTACTTTTAAGTATTAAGTTGTTTTTACCTAGCAAAAAACAGAAGTTAAATAGGTTGACACACCTTTCAAGCCAAAAAATAGACATATTTTGTTGCTAAAATGCCGCAATAAACACCCCCATGATCATCAAGAAAAATGGAGTACGGTAGTCATCCGGGGCGGAAGCAACTACCCTTTGCCTCATTATCCCGACATCGTAAACGGGTTTCATGTCGGGCTCGAAAAGCCCGAAATTCCTCTCACTTGTTGGCCCTGGCTTTAGATCTTCATTGAAGAGCGCAAAAATGTACGTCTCAAACGTCCTGTTTGGCATTAACGGCGTGCCCAAACCAGACATAACATGTTGAATTAATTTTGAATTGAATTCAGCTGCACTCTCCGCATCAACACCGACCTGACCCGGATCGCCTTCCGATGGCCACCCTGTCTCGGCTATAACAATGTCGACGTCGGGAAAATCAAGGAGTTTCATTGCTGAGAAGACGGCGTCTAATTGCGCATCTAACATGTTTGTGTAAGTTTGTTGTGTCGTTTCATCGAACACCCCGGGGTTGGGCCGAAACAGGGCGTAATCGAGAGTGTTTTCGGAGCAACCGAAAAAGGGATACGGGTTGATCATGAATGGAGAGTTTGTGGCCCTTAAGAAGCTGAGTAATGGCTTGATCACATGTGTGTCGTACCTGTTGGGGATTTATCGAAAGATTGTCATTACAAGCATAAATCAAGTGAACAATCAATATCCATTAAACTACATTAGACCTTCAAATTTTCAATCATACCCTTGTCGGAATTTTCCGGAGGACGGTGGTGCTGAAGAGGAAAGTATGCCGAGGGAATTTGGTGTTGATACTTCAATCCGGCGATCGAGCGACTCTCCGACAAGGACCGTGTGGAGGGTTTGCATTGCAGGCACGAGGGTTGCGATTAGCAATTTGTTGGCTGTGGATATCACTTCGTTCCCGACCAAGACCCTGACTATATTGACGGCAGGGACGTGAGGGGTGATGTTGATTTCCACCCATTGCCGAGCAAAAGAACGATTGGTGAGGAGTGGTATTTGATCGTTTGGTATAGTAATTGAAAGGGCTATTCCGGTGTGAGCGAAGGCTTGGATTATTTCCGGGTTGGCGTCGAAGAGCCTCACGCGGTTGATAATGGTGGATTCTAGGAGGAAATGAGCGACTTGGGATGGCGGCGGAAGGTTGTCCGCCACCGTCCCGTAGTTCACCCCGAGCGTTGCTTCCACTCCTGACACAAAAGCAAAGCAAGATTGTATTCAGTTTTTCTTTTCCATATGATATGAAAGTAAAAAAAATACCGGTCATATAAATTTTTATACAGGAAGAATTGACATACAGTGACATTTTAGCAAATTTGATGAACTATATGAAGGACATTTTCGTAAGAGGAAAAAGTTCATGCAAGAACAAAATGAAACTCGTACATGATGATATGGCAGACTGCTATTTTAGCAAATTCACCTTTTTCTTTTCATGACAAGGCCATTGCCTGGATTTGGCTCGTATTTGATGCATTGCTAAGTTTGCTATTTTTCTTCGTTTGGAAATGTTGCTCTTTCGGTTCAATGTTGTCTCAGCGTAACATTTTTTTCGTTAGCTCAGAAGCATTAGAGATCAAAACATGACTGATTATGGGATAATTGGCAATGCCAAACTTACTGTCAAATTTAGCTCAAGAAAGGAAGTTGTATTTTGATACGAGATGTACCTGGAATAAGGATTGAAGCAAGGAGAAGTGCAATTGCTGCACTGAATATAGAAGCAGCGTTGGCAGCGGCCACAGCAGCATTGTTCTTCTCCATGAAGGTGGGTGGGAGTTGGTGAATGATTCTTGGCAGCCCCTTGATGAAGAAGAATACCCCAGAAAATTCCTTACTTTGTGCGTGGGAAATGTAAAAGGTTTGGAGTGCAGGTTGAGGAAGGTTTAGTTTGGACCTTTTGAAGTTTAGCCCTTTTTCTTTGAATCTGTTCTTTGTACTTCCTCTATATCTTGCCATAAAGAAATGCAGCCGATCAAAGAATTGGTAACCATTACAGACTGCTTTCTCCACTTCTCACTTTTTATATTTCATTGTTTCGTGTTGTTTTGTTTTGGGAGACGTTGAATCCTTGAATTAGTGGAGTCGACTGCATGTAGAACACAATCTAGAATAGATACCCTATTCAATAAGTACCACTACCCTGCATATAGTCGATGCGACTGCTAGTAATTGAGACAACGACGTGTCGTATTGATTCGGTTTGTTGATGCAACTGACCCCAAGATTCTGCGAACAAGCCACTGAACAGTTTTAGAAGCAATGTTCTGTGTACAGAGAGAGAATATAATCAGTGAAAACCTTACAAAAATACAGTACAAAACAGCGAAGGCCAAAACCAATCTCAATTCCCCTTCACCATATAGAGTTATTTCACTATATTAGTATAATTTCAGCAACTTATTGCAAAAACATTGCAGCCTAAATCTTCTATAGTTTAGAAAGTGCAACAGTTCATCGGCATCCCAGTTCAGCTCTTCCATCAGGACTGATAGTAGTGTTTAAACAGAGCTTTTTAAGGTCATCGTAGCCTATGATGGTGTCCTCGAACACGGCATCTTCAAGTTGAGCTTCGTCAAATGTGGAACCTGACAGAACAGCATTCCTAAACACGGCTCCTTGGAGGTTAGCTTTCGCGAAATTAACCCGATCCAAAACAGCATTTGAGAAGTCTACACCTGCAAAGAATTTTGTTCACCCCCATCATTTATAGTATATGATATAGAACTTAGAGTAAAGTAACTCCAATGAGAAACAGGCATTTCAGCTATTCATCTTTGGTTTGCTTCGGGATTTAAGACAACAGTTGGAGAAGCATAATTGGGTCTCCTCTAAACATGAAATGATAAACAATGCGTAATATCAACAGAGACTCAAACATATAAATGCCTACCAGCAATTAAAGAAATTAGAGCAGAACCCAATGATAAAATTGTTAGGAAAAGCTTTTCTCGGTTAGGCATCTAACCGGGTGGGCATTAAGTTTTGTTATCGTGAATAGTCAAAACTCGTTGGGAAAAACACCAAACGGCAAAGGCAAGTGTCCTAAGGCTGTGTTTAGATTTTGGATTTATGCAGGCATTGCGGAGCTAAAAGAAAAGGAAAGGGGAATTGTGAAGCTACTAAATTTTGCCATTCTACTATACTTTTCTTTTTCTTCTGCAAATCCATCCACATGTTGCAGATGAAGCCCTATTAAAACAAGTCCATAGATAATCATAATCGTCTGAGCCAGTGGGAATTCTAAACTAGGAAAAGAAAAGAAACAGATAAAGGAAAATGCAGGAACTCACCCTTGAAGCTAGCTTTAGCAGCATAAGCCTTTGACATTACAACTTCCGTCATGTCTGCACCATCAAACTTGGCCTCTGACATGAGTGCTGCAGAAAGAGACTTTCCCTTGAGATTGGATTTGTCATTTGTATAATCACAAAAGCGGAGATCAATTGCCTTGTCATAAACACCATTCGCTTGACCTATTGTGTTACCGACAAATGCACGCTCACACCGGTTGGGCTCATTTGATAGAGGAGGGAGCCTGACCTGCAAGGCAAACTCTCAATTTATTCTCTCATCTTATCATAAAACCAAAACCTATTGCTATTGTTAGTACGAGGAACCATAATTGAAAAGTAACCACATTTACCGAAACTTAGATGAAAAAATTCAACATTTAGGGAGTCAAAGTTGTTCCAGAGGGATCCAGACCATCCAGTTGATCTAGTAGCTAGCTCTGGATGCCTAAGTGTAGTGTAGTAAAATACAAAGTTCGGGCAGGAGGTTGCAAAAAAGTAGGTGGCACCATCAGAATATTGATAAGATCATTCGCATCTAAGGTATTATATAGGTTTGACATGAATATAAGAAGCTGGTCCGTATGTGGTACAGGAACTTTCAGCATATCAACATCTGAAACTAGTCCTTGAAGTTATTTTTCCCCTCACACAAGGTGTTTGACAAGAAGGAACTTGTTCAAAAGATAGAGTTTCTTGGCATATGCCCCATACCATGCACCAATTAGCTCTCGACTGTTCTTCAATCCACAATAAGTGAGAGCCTTTCTACAGTTAGGTAACTTAGGTCACTCATGAGTCATGATACTAGAACAGATTCCACAGTAGCTCATATTAACCTAGCGACTTTTGCTATGTTTAATCAGAACATGGAATAGGAGGTAGCCTTTTGCCGTTGTTAAGTCATTTACTGGTTAAGCTGTGTTCTTTTGCACATAAACTTAACTTAAATTGTTCACTTAAGTTGAGGTCATTCCTTTTAACTTAAACTTAAATTCTTGTCTTCCCAAACAGCCTCAACCCAAACCCAAAATGTCCAAAATACCCCTATGGGTAAAAAAACCCTACATGCCTCACTTATCCCCTTAAAGGGCAATATTGTCATTGTGTGTGAGTTTGGGAATTAAGTTTAAGTTAGAAGAACTCACCAAACTTAACTTATTTGCATTTAAGTTTGAAAAGGGTCAAAAATTTAAGTTAAGTTTAAGAGCAAAAGAACAAGGCCAAGCGATGTGCTTTTGTCCAAATATCATTTCTATCAACTTAAACCCAGAAGGAAGAAAGAGATTGATGGACCATAGTATCTAAATTGCAGTGAAATGTAAAATGAGGTGATTATATTTCGATGGAGTACAAAGAGCACATGCGATAGCGTATATGCTGAACATCACGAAATGATTGCAGGGCTGGCTCTGAATGATTGAATAGTGACAATCCTTGCACAACACCACCAATATTACAATATATAGTGAATTATATGGATTGTAGATTTTAATGCTGACTAAACAGACTCGCAAGCATATACCCAGATGGAAAGATAACCAAAAAAATTTAAAATGCTACAAGCCGAACAAAGGACTCGTATTTGACAAATTCCTGCTCCAAAAGTTTGGAGATAGAAATTGCAGCCGGTCAAAACACATAAGAGATTCCACTAAAACCCCAATCACCATACAAGCAACTAAACGCTTCCCTTAAATAGATGTGGATTTAAAATGCAGAGATGTCCCTTTAATTGAGATTTCCTTTTAATTTTAACGGGTTTCAAGTGGTATACCTGCAAGCAAGCAAGTGAAACTAGAGTGGATGATGATTAAGAGATGGAAGAGATGCATTTTCGAGGAACCCTTGTACATCTAAAATCTTTGATACAAAGGATTTCAAATCACTCCTACTAAATAGTTAAATCAACATTCATGATAAAGCTCCCAAAGTCAATGCTGATATCCACGTGTAACTTACATTCATGACGTAAGCTATTAGATCCAAATTTGAGCTACTCTCATTGAATAATAACATCATATCCCTTGGTTTCGAGTTCACTTCTATCCAAAGGGAGGTTCAGGCAAACAATAAATAAGGTCACAATGTGCATATGCTGATGAGTCCTTGGTAAGGAAATAGAGAATTTAAATTGAACGAGGCAAGGAAAGAAAGAATTAAATTGGATGAAGGGTTCAGTCATAACCTGATTAGCAGCAATTACAGGGGAGACAGTAGTCACGGCCCAAGCAGCAAGAATGCCACAAGCCACATTCCTCATTTCCCTCCAAGTAGCTGAACTTTCCTCTGTTTTTTCACCCTCCCTGGAAGCTGTTGTCACATAAAAGAAACATAGAAACCATTGATTAGCCCAAAGGTAGCCCATATTACTTGATAGACTGCTCAGTCAATCCAATTTGGATTTTTGGGAAAAGAAACGGACAAGGGAACCACGACTAATGCAAAATCCTCTCTTTCATCACTCCAAAGAGTCACATAACATAATTCAGCAGCTCAAACAACCATTGCAATCCATAACCGGAGGTATTGGTCGAGACAGCAAGTTATCACTGGTGGCGAAAAACCCTTAGGCTACTGGTGGTTTAGGTGATTTATCCGGTCATTAATTTCAGAATTTTCGTGCATACCGATGCTCTGGACTATCAATGAAAAAAGCATGGTAATGTGCACATAAATTGAATTGGGTCTCTAGGCATCCCCTCTAATGCCATTAGGCTTTGATTCGGGAGCATGATTCCGCAGCAAAACAAGTATAGATGGGCCACTGTTTCAGTAGTTTTTTGAGAGCAACTACATTGTTCATATTGCCAAAGGTTAGGTCTGTCTCCAATCCTCTCCACCCATACCCCAATGATTGGGAACTACATGGTTCTGTTGTTGTTGTTGTTGTTGGTGTATTAATTTCAGAATCTAGAATTAGTCCGAACCCAGAATTAGTCTGAGCTATAAAAAAAACACTAACATTGCAGTTCATAACAGATATATATTGTCGTGTGGAATTTTGTAAAGGGGAGTGGCATTATTACCGGAGCAATTGATTCGGATCGGCGGATGAGGCGGCCCAACACTTGAGTGGTGGTGTGAAGGTTGTCGCTGAGATAAAACGTTTTGAAAGCGAGGGAAGGTAAAGGTCGCCATTTTCTATTGTCTGTGTGCGTCTCTCTCTCTCTCTCTCTATGTCCTTCCAAATTCATCCATGTATATCAGTTGGAAAATCTTCCATTTTTGCGACTTATCCATAAGTAGCTGGCAAGACACGTAGGAGGACAGGAGAGATGTTTGGATGCGGGGCTGCATCAAAGGTTGGCGTGCTGTGAGCACTGTGCTGTGCATATCCAGATAGTTGATCTCGGCAATCAACGGTCTAATTTGCATGGTATTGTGTATAATCTCAACCGTTCAATAATTCTACAATTCAGAACATTAATTACCGAGATCAACAATTCAGATGTACACAGCACGGTGCGCACAATACCATCCCCAATCCACATTAAACTGCAAAAGATTCTTATGGTTTCTCTCCTCTCCCTATTTTGTTTTGTTTTTGTTTTATCAGAGTTTTTTTTTTCCATTTTTTTTTCAAAATTAATAACTTCGATAGATAAATAAAGCAATTTACAGAAGGAACAACGATACAACAAATATTGGCTACAAAGAGGTATTAGACTAAGCACTAGCTCTATCCGAAAAACATTGGCCTCCTCGAATTGGATGTTCATAATTCACGGGATTTTTTGTGACGGGACAATTCACTAGGTTGTGCTTGAGAAAAATGTTACTACGTACTAGTAAAATCAAAAAAACCAAATAAGACGCATTTGGTTGTCATTATTTAATTGTTTATTTTGTATCTAAATATTTGTATATTAGTTACAAGATTTTAGTACTTTCTCATGTGATTGTGAATTTGTCTTTCGGTCTCCTTTTGGTTTTTTACTCCTTTTCTCCCTCCAATGGTCACATTACAAAGCGCGTATGGGTTTTCATTTTGTAATTAATTATTTATATTTGATGTTGTTTTATGCTCTATATTATTTGATTTGGTATTTTGAAAACCTCGTACCCGCATGTAATTCATCATTTCTAAATGGGAAAGCATGCGCACTGACGTTGGAGCACAAATTTGAAATTTTGAAAGCAAATGCGTCTGAAAATCATCCGATGTACGGTGCGTCCAAAAAATAATAAATTTTTCTAGACCTAGGGTAATTTTCTGTTAGGTAAATTTGTGTTCGAATTTGAACACCAATGTCTGCGCACGAAAATTGTACTACATTTTTAATCCACCAATTCGGAGGTTATAAAAAAAAAATTCCACCAATCAGATGAGCCCATGGGTCACCATTTGGATTGGAGAGGGTTATGGTTGGGCGGCTTGGGCCCATGGTAAACGACCATGAGACTAGGCCAGCAGGTTTAGTCCAATGGGCCGGTTGAGTCCATTGTTTTGACTTTCTCTCTCCGGCCGCTTCGCTCTCTATTTCTCTCTCTCTCTCTCTCTCTAAAAATTCCTTGATCAGATCAGACTTCATCCCGTGAGTCCTCCGATTCTACCCAAAGAAGATGGATAACTCAAGCGGCGTCATGAACGACAAGATCGACGGCTGGGCAAGCTGGCTGGGCATGAGCGTCGCCTCTGCCTTCTTCGCATCGCTCGAGCGCTGCTCCTGCGTTAACCTATCCACTTCCGATTCCGACGACGAGAACGAGGAAGAGGCCAAAGATCGCCCTCTCATGTTCACCAACTACCAAATCAATCAAGATAACACCAAGAATCCTTCCTCCGTCAACGATCTCCCCGTCTGATCCCTCAAATCTCCTTCTTTTGGTACATCCTCTATGTCAAATCGAAAAAAAAAAAGTGTCGTGATTAGTCGTTAGGAAATGGAAGAATTCAGGAAATTGTGTTGTGTTTTTTCTGATTGCTTGCCTTCTTGATATGACTGTCTGTTGTTTGACAGGAATTTGAATCTGTTTGTTTTCGTGATTGCGCCTCTGAATTGATTTGTGATATAAAGTATTTTTTTTTGTGGACTTCATGTATCTTGAGGATCGAATGCGCTTGGAAATTTGTTTTTAGCGGTTAGTGTAAGGATTTGTTGATTGCTTTTCTGATGAGAATTTAAGAATTGTTTGGGGTAAAAGATTTCCCTTTTTTTCTTTTCGTTTTATTATGCATTGTTCTTCATCATGTCTCCCACTTGTAAATTCCATGTCCGTCAAAATGAGAATTTTTCTTAGCCATCTAAGATAAGAAAAGGGTAAGGAGATTCTATAGTAAGATCAATTGTCTGTATGATTAAGGGGGGAAATAGGGCATATGTTTGTTTAGGAATCATGACCATCCAAAAGGATAAAAATAGGAATCATGCTGGCGATGGTTAAGTAGTAGCTTGTGATATTTGGTTATCAATCGGGGAAGGAAGAATAGGGCCACTGACCGCTTCGTTCGGTGTCAAAAATAAATTTATAAAAACTTGGAGTTAACTACTATTCCGTAGAATAGTTGTCAAGACCGAGTGTCGATCCACAGGAACAGTATGGCTAAGTTACTATAATTTCGATTGATTTCTAGATTAATTCAGAGGAAAAAGATTTGGGTAGTTTAATTTCAGAAAACTAATTAATTAAGAAAGCTACTAATTATTTGATTGGAAAACTGATGAGAAAAAGACCTAGGGTTTCGAATCCACCCCGACCACGTAACAACGCTATGCATAGGCTAGGTTTAACATTCGAATCATTAAAGACTATCATTAGAGCTTGCAATCCCTTCCGATCATCGTCAAGAAGATAATTGAGTTGTTAAAAGGCATAGATTATCCCATAGCACAGACCGTCTCACTAGCCCGGTCTGGCCGCCTAACGGCACGATCCGTCTTACGAGTATAATCTATCTCAGAACTCCAACCACAATCAAAGAATACCATTGTTTAACTCCGTATTTGAAAACCGTGAATATAACTACGGAACAAATTGAAAGTATTAAAATCATTCCATATAACTGAAATGAGTTCTAGTTAAACAATCGATCCGAATATTGAAACCTAAACCTATATATATACAAAGTTACTCAGTACGGGGCTTCATCTTCCCCCTAGATAATGGAGTTAGCCACTCATGGTAACCGGGTGTTCCTCGCGAAGTCGTGATCATCCAGCCGAACTCCTCTTCTTCCCTTTATATCATTGATGCCGATTATTTTTTCCATGTCAAAAGAAAGACTTCTTTTCCTATTCCAACTCCCTCTTTTATGGTAGTACTTTCCAAACCAATCTATCCCTTCCTTTGGGTTTTCCAGCACAATTTTGGCAAGGCAATTACATTGGGATTAGTTTTTGATTGCCGAGATTCCTCCATAACCGAAATTGGATTTCACTAAACATCTTTTATTCATATAATACAGCTGGGGCCATCTCCTGAATTAAGTGATCGGCTCCACTTTGTTTGCACATCGCTTAAAATTGGACTTGTGCGCTTATTTTTGTACCAAATCCTCCAAATACCTACAATCACCACAAAACACTAAAACTCGTCAAGTAACAATGTAAACGGGCCAACAATGCATACTTTAGAAGGATTAAATGGGTGCTTTTGAGCACCTATCAGCCACTATAGATATACATTATCTGTTACCGTGCGATCAAAAGTAGGCAAACGATCATGTTTTAGAGTTGTGATTAGCTCAATGATTACATTGACCATCCTTTTTGCCAGCATCATTAATTTTCTGGCTAGGTTTTATTTGGTGGGTTTCCTAGTTGCAAGGCTAGTCAGTCATTCAAAGGTGTTTGGCTGTAAAATTATTGTGTAGCTTATCTTTGAAACGGTTGCTTGTAAGTAGCTTGTCATCAAGTTCCCTTGCGTGCCAATAAGTTGGCTATCTATAAGCTACAAGTCTCTATGTTGTTTGAGTGGCTAAATGCATGACAATTGGCACTTGAATTAAAAGTCTGTGTGCGCGCCACTTGTTGCCTTGTTTTTTTATCTTCTAGCTAGTTAGCTCCTTTGTAATCCCCCATGAAGTGATTGAATATCCTGTTTGGACTCATTTCTAATAGCTTAAGCCTTGGGGATAGAAATGATCTTAGTTCTCTGATGTGGTGTTAGAAATTTTGCTTATGCAAGGTATGGATTTTTTCCTCTTTTGTGTTGGCGTTTTACTTTTCAAGAAATGATCTTAGAGGCGTGATTAGCTTGATTATCATGTTGACTTTCCTTTTTGCCAGCATCATTAATTTTCTAGCTAGGTCGGATTGTGTTTAGTTTCCTAGTTGTAAGGCTAGTCATTCAAAGGTGTTCGGTTGTAAGATTGTGTGTGGCTATCTTTGAAACGGCAGCTTCTAAGCTTGTCACCTTGTTCCCTTGCATGTCAGTAAGTTGGCTATCTATAAGCTACACATCCGGATGTTGTTTGAGTAGCTATATGCATGACCTTTGGCACTTGAATTAAAAGTCTGTGTGCGCGCCACTTGTCTCCTTGGTTTTCTCTTCTAGCTCCTTTACAATTCACCATTAAGTGATTTTATATCCTGTTTTGGACTCATTTTTCTAATAGCTTAAGCCTTGGGGAAAGAAATGATCTTAGTCATCCGGCATTGGAAATTTTGTTTATAGGAGGTCTGTATTTGTTCCAAATTTCCTTTCTTCTTTTGTGTTGCATTTTGCTTCACCGAATGCATGCCAGAAGCGGTTGCTCATGGGGATTGTTAGATAATTGGGTACATTGCTTTAGCCTATTTTCCTTACAACTTAAGCTTTTCTGATAAATGGCTGTTTAGTGAGATTGTACTCTATCGTTTCAGGGAAACTAAAAATATGAATGCAGGATTATTTTGCTGCAACTTAAGAGTTTGATTTTGAGCACCGTGACTCGTGATCTTGTTTGCAAAAATAGCACCGTTACTGGAGTTGCAGCCATGATCCGGTTCTTGTTTAGGTCTAGCCCGTATTGTAAATTTGAGACTATTAGAACCTCCAATTGCCTTCATTATAATTTCATAGGTTTGACCCTCATCGAGTCTAGGTACGGGGGGCATGTGCACGTCCAAGATTTGAATTCTTACAGGTTCAGCTCATTTAACATTGTAAGGGCTTAAATGAGTTGGTTCTTAACAAGAACAAAGAAAAGAACAAATTAAGAAAAGTGAGATAATTGAGTGAATAACATCTTTGAATGACTGGTAAATTTATGTTTAGATGGTAGGATTCGTTCTAGAGGGGAATTTATGGAATAGGGGCAAAAATTTACTCTGCCCTTTTTGTCTGCTTGCGATTAATATTGTTAAAGTATTCTCTCGTCTTTTCTGTACCCAAAGAGCGTAGTTATTATTGCTGATGTCTTTTACATCTGGATCACCTTTCTATCGTTTGTTTTTACTTGAGTAGTAAACGAAAGTGAAGTTTGCGCTTTCCCATTTGCACTATTGTTGTGGAGTGAGAATTACAGCTACGAAGAAACTCTTAATAGGAATGCTCTGTGAAGATGTGCTGTTTTATGAATATGGAGAACAAAGTTCACGTACTTATAGACACTATTTGCTTGTGGGAAAAGAGCAGAAAGATTTTTTACGGGGTGTGAACCCTTTCTCGCACGACCCATACACCAGCTGAGGAAATTTTGTTAGACAGGTAGCGAAGAGCATGCTCTTACGGCTACTGGCTCTCCTCGTTTAGTTTTCCCAAAGGCAGTCTTTTGTGAGATTGAATTAGGGTTTGCTTTTTTGTGTGATTGTTCCTCTTGAATACGATTTTGTTCACACCCGTTTTTTGGATTTACGTTGTTCTTCTGAGAGAAGGAACTTGCATACAGTTTTATGAGTTATCAAGAATGCTACATACACAACTTCAAACACAACTTCTCACATACATGTGCTACCTACATATAGTAGTGTGTGTAGAGCCTACATGTATGTGAGAAATTGTGTTTGGTGTTGTGTTAGGATTATTATGTGAGTAGCATTTTTGCTAGAACTAAAAGCACTGAAGTACGAACTCAATTCCATTTTCGCAGCAAACAAGTACTTCAGCTTCTTTTTTTTTTTATTGGTGGGAGGGTTTGTTCTTGGAATCAATTGTCATTTGGTTCATGGATAAAAACGCTGAAGTACGAACTTAATCTTTTGTTTTTTTCTGCCCTGCTCTCATGGCGAGTTTGGCATATGCATATGTATGTAATCTCCCGTATTGTTGCGAGATCTGCAAGCGAATCACATCATATGCAAGAAAAGAAAAAAGTTGTGTCAGATGATAGTACTAGTAGTATAGTACTATAAAAGTAGATGCTCTTGTTTGGTAATTTCTGGAGGTTCACGGTACACCCATGGATCTCTAATGAAAAAGGTACGGAGTACCTCATTTTGCTCAACCACACAGGTAACAAGCATGTGAGTTAGCGGAGTAAAACAACTCTGGGAGCACCGAATGATCACTCGAACGGGAATGACATGACCATTAATCTCCAACTAATTGTCAAATTAATCTCTCGTTTCGACATGACAAAAGAAGACGGGAAGAGGAAGAAAATCAGCTAATTAAACCCTTCTATTTTTTGGTAAATTAGCTTGAAATTAAAAGAGGTTAATTAAACCCTTCATAAGAAGCAAGCCAATACAATTGCAAAAACAAAGCAGCAAGTTACTACTATATGAAAACAGCAAATAAGCAAGCCAAAAAATGGGTATTCTTCATGAAACCAAAACAGTACAAAGGCTAATGACATTCCTTTCTCTCTCTTTTTCCTCTTGGTACAAGTTATTGGCCTTCTAAGAGCAAGTTTACCGGTTATTATGTAAAAATGCTAGTGAACAGTGTAATTTTTTCATTTTACCTACTCACATATCTTTTAACATCACATCAATACTATCTATTTTACCTATTCTCTATTAAAATATCATTCTTTTTCTTTTTCTGTTTTCTTTTCTTGTTCTTCCTCCCACTTTGGGTTTGAAGCCCCAAAATATGCGCAAGATGCCCTAGAACAACACCACACCAGATCTGGATTTTTGGAATCAAATGGCCAACAAAAATTCCCCCTACTTGAGGAACCCCAAAAATTATACACAGGCTTATATGTCTATATATACATGTCTATATATGTATATACATGAACGAACCTATTTTTCATTTTCTCAGCCATTTTTTTGGCCGCCCATGTTGACTAGTGACTTGCTGAAATTGGGCGATTCTTGGTGGGGGAGATTAAAGGAGGATGTCTTGGTCGGCGAGATCGAAGTCGATCGATCGTTCCGGATCGAAGCCTTTCTTTGTTCGTTCTAGTACCATTTCTTTCTTCGGTGGAGAGAGAGAGAGAGAGAGAGAGAGGAAAAAGAATTAAAAAATGGGAACCGGGTGTACAATCGTTCGGTAGAATAAGCGAACAACTATAGCCGAAGGAATTCTACAGTGTGGTTGTCCTATGCTGCTGGTGAAAATTTCTCTCTTTGGTTAGCTAGAATAGCTTTTTCAGTTGTTTCCCTCCGCTGGTAAACTTGCTCTAATGTAGGAGTAGCATGCACAAGGAAAAATAGCTAAAGAAGAGATCTTTTTCCCCTTTTCCATTTTTCTTTGATGATGCAATAGAGAATCTGTACATAATAACAGAGATTACACATACATACTGGAATAGAGAATACATTTTCCTAGTAGAACCCTAATAACCCATTTACTTCTAGTCTGAACTCAGACTGCCAAATGTGAGAAACACATTTATGGACTTTGTTAGTGAAACAAAAAAGACTACCGCCACGCCGTCCGAGACTGCAAGAGCATTTGACTGGAAAAAAAGTGATCTGGAATCAAAGACGAGTCATCCACACTCGAGCAAATTAGAAGATGAACAACAACCCGATTCTGTCCAAAAAAAAAAAAAAATAGCCCCACCCACCAGCAGTGACTGGCTCCACCATCAAATGGCAGACAAAAAAGGCTCAATCATTCAGACCATCCAACATCCCATAAAAGGTCAAGTGTCCCATTTTTCCCACACCAAACGAATTCCAACCACCAGCTCAACTTTCTCTCTCATCCCATTTTCGAGAACCATATGAAAGGAGGTTAAACCAGGTCCCACAACCCACCTCTATCATGCAAGATATGGATCCCAAATAGGCCCTCCTCACACATGCCCCCTCCAACTATACTCTCTGGATCAGCAGACATTACTTCTCCAGCCAAATTAGAGAGATCCTAAATCAAAATGGCCATTCATGTTGCAGATAAGCCAACCTCAACCACATAATAACCACCACCCAAGAATTTATTTGTTGAAAAACCCAAATCCTAAGGTTCTGTTTGGCTCTTAAATTTTCGAACTATATCTGGAGAGAAGAAAGAAAAGGGAAGGAACTTGTGAAGCTAATTTTTGCCCGCCTTTAATTCCACCAAAAACACCCCAGAAGATCACCCCACATTGCAATGAGCCATCCCACCCCATAATGATATTGGTACCAAGAGCAGGTACTCCTAATTATTACGTGTGCTTAACCGAAGCGGCTATCCAATTCTTAACAAATCTACGATTTCAAACAGCCACTGGTAAGCCGTAATTGTGGAACGATCTAATCCGTCCATCCCAACCAGCAGTTACAATGACCAAATCCCACGCATGAGAACTTGATGCGCTCTGGCAATTTCTCAGAAAATTGTATTGTGATTTATGCATAGCGGATGCCACAGCCCGTGAGCTTGACTTAAGCAGCTTCTCCTCGGGCCAAGTTGCCGATCCTCTGGGGAAAGATTCTAGAATGAACTCTTGGCCCAGAGAGAAATAAGACGGAGAAGAGAAAGGCAATGGAACTTGACATACGTTTTCAGACTCTCCAGATTTTTTCAAGCCAGACCAAGGGACGGCGACCGATGCATTGGTAGAGAACCGTTCCCATGATCTTATCACTTTCTGTTGGGATGGAGAAAAATCTTCATGACAATTGCAGTTCCAAATGTATACATTAGAATCTTCAGATGTAGATACAATATGCTTTCCATCTGGCGTGAAAGATGCGTACGGTTGGCTTTTTGTACTACGAAGGCCTACAGAGAGACAGAAGGAGAAATTAGAATTAGAAATGTTCAAAGAGGCTGACATTCGTAATAGTATTGCAGAGGATCACTCATGTGGTTATTATATTGCTGATACAAAGTAAATAGGCCTTTTGGTCTCACAAAATTATCTCACAGTAAAGAGTGTATCAATGTTCAATTACAGAATCAAATCAGTGCCTATGGAAACAGTGCAGAAAGCGGGCATCGAAATGATTCATTTGTACAACAAAAATGGATTTTGGCTGCATTTGGAGCCGTTACCCTCCAATTTTTCTGTTTTCATTTCCTTTTTCTTACCTAAAGGCTAAAACCTTGATTCCAATACAGCCAAAGAAAAAAAAAACAAGTAGTCAAATATGCCAGCTACAAAGTATCTGAGGCAGGAGAGGATGATCGTACCCCTATATTTTCCCACCACATTAATCCCATGAAGGACTCTGACTTGTGAATCCGCACAGGTGACCATCAGTTTGCTCGGATCTTGTGGGAAGAACTGCACATAGAATTAAATGAAATCAGCGTGAATTGTGCACAATATAAGAATGAGTTCGGAAGAAATGTAGGCAACAAGAAAAGCATAAATGGGTGAGAGATGACCACCTGGAGGCCAGTTATCCTTTTGCATGGTGCCTTTTTCTTATTGTGCAAGTCTATATGAGCTTCTAGCTGGAAGTGATCACCTGATCCAAGCAAGCACAAAAAATTGGTTAATCTGAAGTTTCTTCACAACTCATGGGGTTTAAAATCATTATACAAACCTATAACAGAGAAGGACATTGTGTCAAAAGCATTCCAATCTACTGTCAAATCTTAGTAGTACTCTTCTAGTTTCCTTCCGAAATTGAAGACATTAAGTCAGCCGACTGTTGCCAAGGCCTACATTTCGAAATTCACAACTAGGTGTCAACATGGAATTGTGAATTTCGAAATGTAGGCCTTGGCAACAGTCGGGAAACATGTCCACTGCTTTTTAGCCAAAATCTGAAATGCATATCCAGAAATCTCCACGGGACTGACAATGCAAGTTCTCCATGGTCCACTACAAGACCTTAGTTACCAAAAGTGCGAACAAACCGAATTGCATGCCACAATAACATTTTTATTGGAGCTTACAACTCCCCATACCACAACCCTGCAACTTCTCACTTGCATTAAACTATATCCTTCCAAACCTAGAAACTAATCAAATGTATGTACACAACCTTCTAGGATTGCATCAAATAGCAAGTGATCAAGTCCATGAAATGCTCATCCACTTAGTATAGCACAATGAAAAGAGCAAAATCCATCAATGCAAAAAGCCTACATTATGACAAACTAAACAAGAAAATCATAAATTAAATCCACACATATTGAACGACCATTACACCTAAAAGGCTAAAACTGCTAAAAGAATCTCGAATTGATAAGCACGCAAATAAGCTGTCGTTGCAGTACACAGCATCACAATTCAACCACCATATGCATGCTGAAAAGAGTGCACACTTATTGCAATTTCCTTAGCATTGTAAACAAAAGCAGTGATAAATACAATAAAGAGTGGCTTACTGGATATGTCATAAAAACGGCAAGTCCCCGTAATGGAGCCAACAATCACACCCTGTACCAAAATGAGAAAATCCTTGATTAAACTCTCACAGTTTATTTTAATTACATTCACGCAAGCAAAATGAGAACATGAGACAATCATCAAACCTTTCCATTAGGGCGATAACACACAGCAGTGACAATATCTTTTATGTCTGTCCAATCAACAACTTGGCAACCAGTAATTTCCCAAATTCGAACTTTGCCATCGATTGAACCACTGACGAAGTGACTATCGTCCACAGGGTTAAACTGAATGCATGTCACTGAATGACACAAAAACATGAAAAACAAAGCTAATTTAATGCTATATAGAAAATTAGTAAATTCGTAACATGACCCGAAGTCATAACTAACCTAGTAAGTAGTAACAAACACACAAAAAGTAAGGTACGCACCGTAGTTACTATGTGAAAAAACTTTAAGGCAATGCTCGCATCCCACTTTCCACAAGCGAACAGTTTTATCAACAGAAGATGACAGCAAATACTGCATCAAGAACATGAACACTGAAAATGCTATTCAATTTCAGCCGCGTTTGGGAAACTTAACTAATTTTTCAAATTACTTACATTGTTCTTCGACCATGAGAGATCTAAGATCTCATTGCTGTGCCCATGGAGCTGATGCAGTGGCTTCTCCAATATCCGAAAGACCTTCGGTGGGAAAATGACACAAGCTGAGTCTGCTGTTTTCCTCAAACTCTTCAATTTACCCAATTTGTCTTTCGCCACAACAAGGGGTGCCAGCTCAGAAAGATGATTCACTGTAAAATAAACACACGAAGGATCAATTTCTGGAATGTCAATCTCATTTGATCTTGCATCCTCCACCACTTGCCATACACACACAATACCATCTTCGCCAGCAGTGGCAAGGTACTGCCCATCAAAGCTGAATTTCATGGTCAAAATTGAACCTTCATGGGCCTTTATATCTTGTCCCATAAATAAAGCAGAGAGTTCCTTCCACCGTTTTCTGCTATGGCGAACCTTAACCCTATGTACCCTAGCCCCCTGAATCGGTTTTGATGGAGTGCGTCTCAAACTACGACCTACCCCTTCCCTATCTACCATACATGTAAACGAACGTAATCTACTCAACCATTTTTTCTTAACCATATTCCTTGACCCCGCAAAACTGTCAGCAACCTCAGTTTCTCTGGGTTGCGAAACCAATGTAGATGAAGCAAAGTTGTTCTTAACCTTCTCAGGCATCACCAATCGGTCCAAACTAGATACCTGAAGTTTATTCAGCGTAGCTTCATTTCCCAATTCGTCTACATTGCTCTCTGTTCCACCACCCAAATTACCAGTTCCGCCTAATTTTGAGTGCAATTCTTCTTCGGACATGCCCGAAGCATCATTAGACCAACTTGACCAGGAAGACCTGCTTGAAGAAAACTCATCTTGAAATATTTGGGTCCTCAATACTGCCCCACTATTCCTCATTATTCTATCCATCTCCTTTGTTAGCAGATCACCACATTCATCTCCCGGATCATCCAACACTACCCTGTTTGAATTCAACCCCATCCGGTTCAAGAATTTACTACGGCGCTCTTGAACACTTTTTGGGCTTCTGGTCCATAGCTCATATTCAAAGCTGCTTGATACACTATTCTCAATTCTAACTCTACAGCTCAACGAATGAAAGGAGCTGCCTGGTGATGCAATGCCCTCGTGGGCATCAAAGAATTGATACTCTTCTTCTTGGTCAGGGAAGCTGCCCATCATCCCTTGAGTTCAACCCATGAATCCCAGGTAAAGAACCAACTTATTAAGCCGTGGGTAATGTGCTATATTCCTTCCTAAACAAAAACCCAGAAAGATAAAAGGAACAAAAACACAGAAACCAAGATCAGTATAACAGCAAAAGAAAACAGTCAATAAGCCATAGGAAATGTGTTAAATTGAATCCCACGCAAAGTCCCAGAATAACAATAGGAACAAAAATACAAAAACCCAGATCAGCATGATAGAAAAAAATTCATTGAATTAAACAAACTGCAACAATACAATAATAATACTAACAATGAACAAGGACACAATAGATCCAACATAGATCCCAATCCAACCCCACTGAACCTGGTCTCCAGTACAATAAAAACTCATACTTTATATCATCAACCCTAGCTTCTCTGACAAATTACTGGTACCCAAAACTTCACCAATAATTTTTCTTAAGAATTCAAACCCATTACCAGTATGACGTGTGCGAGGACGTAGGTGAACAAATTTGCTCTCAAAGCAATTAATTAGAAAAATAAAAAATAAAAACTTTTCAACGCATTCAACATTTGACACGGATATAAGATCGATTGTAAATTAGGTGGGGATGATTTGCTCACATGGGTATGTTGAAACGAGTGCGGGGAAGGCATCGTTCGATCAATCCATCGCAATCTCTCTCTTTCTCTCTCTATGTATCTCCTCCCAGTTTGAAGCAACGGGGAGAGAAGTAGCAGGAATTAGAAGTAAGGGAGTCGAATTAAGGAATTACTACGGGAAAGAAAGGAGGGTGGGGGGGGTGAAATTGGGAAAGAAATTTCATTGATAATGGTGAAGGGAAGGGGATGGCCCGAGAAACGAGGTTTCGAGAGAAGTACTGTATAGATTGTAGGATGTACTAATAGAGGGAGGGGAGGATACGATACGATACGATCACGATTAGCTGTGTTTTCGTATTTTTTTGTTTGTGCGCCAACGTATTGTCCTCGCTTCTCTCTCTCTCTCTCTCACTCTCTTTCTTTCTAATTTTATTCCGATTCTCTCTTGCTATAACCATTTCTCGTCAAGGAGACTGAGGGAAATGTACCTACCGTAAAATTTTATTTTATTTTTTATTTTTTTCTTAATTTCTGTATTAATCAAATAAGGGGTGCTAACTCTAACACCCTCATTAACTCCGCTGATGTATATCGCCATGGAAAAAAAAAGGGGAGCGATTTTTTTTTAAATTCTCCTTCCTTTCCTTTTTTATATATGTTCCAATTTTTTTTTTCCTTTCCTTTCATTTTCACAAGTTTCAAACAGACCTGTTGTAGGAGTACATTTTTGTAATTAGTGTGGTATTTTTGTCTTCTTTCATATAAATTTGTAAACAAATTTCTTTTACATATAAAATACTTACGCAAAAATAGTTAACATTGTAATTTGACAAGTTACTTCTACCTTGATTCAAATTTGAACATGTTAAATTCTTTTGAAAGTTTATGCGAGAATTTGTCATCTCTAAAAGCGCCGACTCCAACAAAAATATGTTTAATTTGTTATTTAATAGTATATTAATTTTGTCTTTAAAACTTGTTTTTATGTGTATTGAGTATTTTAAAGGAATGGGATTAAAGAAAAGATTTGAGATGTTACTTTTTCACACATCAAAGATTTGAGATCAGACAACATCAAATACTATTGAGGCAATTGACATCTTGGAACAAGTTGGTTCAATTGCAATCCCGTTCACTTGGCATATCATGTCGATTTTGACACATTTGATTGGAAGATAAAATGACCAAAAAAAATAGTGTAATCATAGAAGTGTCCTTCTAGTGGAAGTTCACATCATCAAAATTAAGAAAAAAAACACATACTGCAATAAACATTTTACATTGTTTAGTGTATTTTCGCAAATTTTAATCATTTTTCATACATTTCAATACGCTTTTTAAAACTTAATAACAATCGAGTGATATGTTTTTAGCATTTTCCATTAGTATAAAAAATGAGGGGGCCGGTCAAATCACTTCCATTCATATACTGTGCATAATCTGCTAAGAATTCCAAACGGAATGATGCCTTCTGAAAACAATCATGAATTCCAGATCAAATGAGATTTTTCGGGCAATCACTTGAACGGGCGGGGGATTGATTGATTCGGTCCGAGCAAGGGCGGAGCTAATATGAAGGGAGTGGGATGGGTCACCTACGATTTCTTATATAGTGTTATCTTATTTTGACCCATATCAGTATCAAAACAACATGATTTTTCTCACACACTATAAATAATAGCAATTGTAAAGATGAATGGTGTAGATATTTTTTTTTAAAAAAAGCCTTTAATTATTTGTTTTTAACAAAAAACAAAGATTATTCTACTCATGACTTTACACTTGACCTTTCTCTTCATCTTTTTACGAAAAATATTTAACAATATGAGTGGACTCCCATTAAATAACGCCATCTCCATCTTAACCATGGCTCCGCCATTGGGTTCGAGTATACCTTTTGTAAGAGATTAAGTGAAAAAATCAACTGCACTGGACATAGAAGTGCTTCTATTTTCTACTCTTAACAAATGGAACCGTCTAGAAGTTTCTAAAGGGTGGAGGGGTTTAGGACACCATGTGATTCTGATAGGAGCAACTCAGTTATAGAGGATTGAGAGTTGTTGTAGTGCGGCGGATCCGAGTGTTCATTTCAATATGAAGAACTCGGATTTAATCAGAGCTCCTACAAATTTGAGTCGTCCATTGTTCAGATGAAAAATCCAAGCTGTCCATTACCGAAATGGACGGTCGGATTGGCCACACTACACATGTAGTGCGGGGGTGCACTGCAGCACCCCCGGATATAGAAGCCTTAAAGGTCAAAACGGTCCTTTTACAAACTCCATACCTATATTCTATGTTGGTCAGCCAAGAATACTTTGAAGTTTGAACTCAAAAGAAGGCTTTGACGCAGTCCAAATTGAGGGCTACTCCGATAGATTATAGGGATCGGATCCTCTCCGGTTTAAGTTTCAAATTACAAGAAATAGTTCGAATTTAGATCATAAATTGAGAAATTAAATAAATAATTCGGATCTGCTTAAAGACTCTTAACGCGAAGAATCTTTGAGCATATCCGAATCATTGGCTGGAGTATTGGACAATTCGGATTTCGACTGTTTCCTCCGGTCCAAAACATGAACCGGAGATGATCCGCTTCCAAATTGCAATAAAATCAAGGAAATTGAATTCTACACTCCCTTTTTTGACATCTACACTTCTTTTTTTGTCTTCTAAGAAAAAAATTACATACACTTTTAACACTAAAATCCAAAAAAAAGAGTGTAGATGTCAAAAAAGGGAGCGTAGAATTCAATTTCCTAAAATCAAATGGAAAACAAACACTATAAATTGTTCTCTTGTGTCAGGCAAAATGAACTTTTTTGCGAGTATTTTTTTTGGAGGAAAGCAATTTTCGATCGATAAACTTAAGGAGGGAAATGGTCCAAAATAGGTTACTATTTCATACGACTGCAAATGCATATTTGTCGAAGTTGTTAAATTATTGATGTGATCATACTGTACTTATTTTGAATTTTTTTATTTTAAAAAGAAAAGAAAAGAAGGAGTCATGCACATGTTTGATTTATTTCGTTTTGGACAATGGAATTTTGTTTCTCTTCAACTTGTGGACCAACAAATATAAATGAAATCTAAACCCTTTTGAATCCGTACGTTCCTATCTTTGAAGTCAATTAAAAACGGCCCATTATAAATCAAGTAATAAGCTCATGATTTACCCAAAAAAAAGAAGTAATAAACTCATACAAGGTGTGAAATTTTTCTGTCTCCATAATCTTTTCTGGCACAAAAGGTAAGAACATACGAGTATAATATTTTACTTCAGTTTTAGTTAATTTTTTTGTTCCCTGAAAAAAGAGGTGTAGATGAAAAAAAATCAAAATAAAACTGCTTTGATAAAAGTGAACTTGAAGCCGGCTCACTTGATTTTTTGTTGTTGTCTCTATTCAATTTTTTCATCTTTATTAATTTTGTGTTAAGTTTTTGTGGATTATTAGTTCATACCGACGAGATGACTCTTCCTCGGATCCCAAAAGATCTTGAACGACCGATCCGGCAGAACAACTGAAAAGATAAAGAAGTCTCGTTAATTACTTCATGTTTGTTCAAAGTTGGAAAAATAGAATTATTATTCAAACCCGGATTTTTAGAATAAAGACAAAAATAAGTTAATAAGACAGATTTTTTAATCTTATATTTTTGTCTTTATTAAAAAAAAATTGAGTTTGGACCATAACTTTTTGTTTTTCGATTCAATCAATAATCCACAAAAAAAAAATGACGTTAAACTAACAAAGGCAAATAAAAAAAATTGAATAAGGGCAAAAAAAAAAAAAAAAGAAGCCAAGTGGCTTATATGCACATTAAGCCAAACCTAGAGTTTAGGGTGCCTTTGGACTAACTTTTTTGAAGTTTTTTTGATTAATTAGAGAAAGTTGTCTTTAAGGGGAAGACAACATGTTGCTAAAGGGTATGTATTTTGGACTCCTCAAAATACCCAAAAAAAAAACACAAAAAAACTTAGCCCAATGGTTTTATATTTTGGAATTTTTAAAAATACCAAAAAGACTCTAATACCAAAAATATCAAAAATACCAAAGCCCTACCTAAACATAGAACTCAGAGCATTATTTATCGGGAAAGTCTACAATACACACCCCTTAAAATGGTGTACTATATGCACCTATTTTATGGTTCATTCATAACATTTTAGCGTGTTTCGTAACTTTTGTTCTAGAATTCATAACTTTTCAGTAGTACGATTCATAACATTTTCAATATGATTCATAACATTTTGGTGTATCTTATAACATTTATACGATTACGATTCGTAACTTTTTAACGATACGATTCGTACCATTTTCTCTATAATTTATAACATTTTGAAGGGTGCATATGATACACACTCAAATAAGGGGTGTGTATTGTAGTCTTTCCATTATTTATCAAGTAAATAATTGCAGTAGTCATGATTATGTTTACACTGAAAAATTATACCAATAGATTATCCCTATGCCTCTAGAGTGTGGATTTTTCTATGAGCCTTTTCAACCATACCATAGAAGTATAAAAAATTAATAATGGTAATCAAATTGGGAAAATCTTTAATTACGGAGGTTTCGTAAATAAAGTTTACGAAGGCCAATCTCGGTCGTCCAAAAGTGTTTTGGACGATCTAGATTAAAAACAAACTATTAACGATAAGAGATATTTATTACCGATCAAAAATTAAAAACATATCTCAACCGTTGATTGTCAAAATAGACGACTGAGATTGCTCGTTTCTTTTGAATAACTTATTCACGACTTGTCCGTGACAAGGGATAAGTGTCGGCATAGGACAAAAGGCGTTGTTGGGTCGTTGGCAGTCACGGTCTCCAGTCGTATGTGTCTAGCTTTTTGTTGACCAAATATTTTTCTAGTATTTTTTTCAATGAATTAAATTAATTTATATATTTATAAGTGGTATGAGATTGATCGATGTCACTCCTGTTCTTGCTAATTTGACCCAGCAGGCCATGCTATTTTTCTGTCCTCGCAACTGTACCCTCAAGAGCTTCCGAATCGAGAATTGTTACTTATGCTCCGTTTCAGAACCACAAATAAGTACTTATTTTTTAATAAGATAATTTCAAGCTTAAAAATAATATATTTACGCAAATAATTTTCCTATCAATATAGATCTTGTTTGATAGATCTCATCAAGATCTTTTATACGGTGCAAAAAAAATAAAAAAATTATTTTTCATTTATATTATTTTTGAGTTTGAAAATGTGAAATAAGCTGCTTATTTTTTAAGAAGGTTTCTGGAACGGGGCCTTAGCTTACTACTACAGTAATAATGACCGATTAAAAAAAATACATTTAATTCCGGCTAATTACAAGTATGAAAATTTATTAGTAATAGGTACTCCATTTGCTATGGTTGTGTATCAACGTTTTTAAGTCTGTTAACAGCATAGGTGGAGGTATATAATGGGCCGAATGGGATCCTGACCCGGAATTTTAAATTTTCCAGTAATATATGTACTAATTTTGAGTATTTTCTATGTACTATTAGTATATTGACTAGTCTCTTATAATCCAAATAAGTTTTTATTAGTGGTCTTACATTATCATGTGAAATTTTTTCAATTTCTTTTGTAGATAAGAAATACTAAATGCAAAGGTGTTTTAGTTAGTTAAATGAAAAACTAAAAAAATTCCATCCAATTATTGTGTAATGGTCTGAAATTATCTGTGCGAATTTAAAATATTATACTAAAACACACAAACTACAAACTAATGCATTCGGCTATCGTCGAATTGAAATCCTAGCTCTTGTCAGCAAAATGAGTTTGAATATTACCCAACTTATCCGTGTGAAGGTCAAAAGTCCATTTATATATTAATATGACAAGCATGCCGTCTTTTTGACCTAGCTATAGAGATTTTGTCATAAACCATCGTTTTTGAATTTTATGAACTGTGTATTAAAGTCAGACGCTCATAACTAATTCATTTCGCTTGAAGTATATTCTTTTTGTTTGTTTACCAATATTCCGAATGGTCATGCTGTATGAAATTCATTTCGGAAAATTATATACTATATTATTTATATGCTCCTTTTTCGAGGTATGACCAATAATAATACCCATGATAAACTAAAAGCATCGCTAATAGTTGGAGTCAAAATAGATATTAATTATCCAATCAGTTTTTTACTTGCTACATAATTTGAGGCCCGTTTTGCCATAATCTATCATTTTCTTATGATAATACAAATTAAAATGTGTTGATTGTCTGTTAATTGCTTATGTATTCGGTTAAATACTAAAACCCACCAACTACAATAAAAGGAAATAATAAGCACATGAGTATTGCTCCCCCATGGTCGGTACTCATAGGTTTTCTGTTTGTGAGTATTGCTATATGGGCCGACCATGGGGGAGGGAAAATGTACCGACGGCCGCCGGCGGGCCATCTCCGGCCACCGGACGGCCGATCCGAACCGTCCAAAAATTTTAAAAAAAAAAACTGATGGGCCTTTCGCGGGAATCAACGGCATCCGAGCTGTGTAGGGTGCTTGATCCGAGCACCCATTTTTCGTGTATATACATACGTGTATATACACGAAAAATGGGTGCTCGGATCAAGCACCCTACACAGCTCGGATGCCGTTGATTCCCGCGGAAGGCCCATCAGTTTTTTTTTTTTTAAATTTTTGGACGGTTCGGATCGGCCGTCCGGTGGCCGGAGACGGCCCGCCGGCGGCCGGCGGTACGTTTTCCCTCCCCCATGGTCGGTACTCATAGGTTTTCTGTTTGTGTTTGGCTTTCATATTTGCACGTAAATAAACAAATAATTAAGCAAGATAAGCAAATAACAAGGTTTCTCAAATAGTGCTGGGGTTGAGCCATACCTCAACACATCGGTGGAAGAAGAGAGATCTAGACCACGCTCGTTCTTCAATTGTAGAGAAACTTTTGAATTGCGAGGCTCTTTATTTGCGGGGCTTATTTATGAATTAAAGCAGCCTCCAATTTAGTACTTTTATCCCATAATATAATCTCAGAAATATCGCTCACCAAAAAAAAAAAAAATCTCAGAATATCAATTCGGAATTTTAAAGGTTTAGCAAGAAAGGAAGATTTGTGTGAAGGGATTTACCGAATTAGGTTAAAATAGAGAGCGGAGCCTCGTTCCTGTCGCAGTCATTGTCGTTATCATTGCCACAATTAATTAAAAGCTTGGCTAGTACTACTAATTTAACAAAGTCTATGTTTGCATTAAAGCCCAACCAAGATTAAAAAGTCAAAAGGCAATTGTGGCCAATGTTTCCATTATTAACAGCAGCAATTACTACTACTTTAATTAATCTAACGTACGTCGACAACCCAAAAGAAGTAGTACTATTGTTTTTTCCACTTTACTAACCTTGTGTCATCATAATCTGAAGGGTTAAGTACAGACATTGCACATTAATCTAAGGATGTTGTCCAAAGAAAAAGGAACATGCTGTATGTTTTTTTTACCAAACTTGTGGTGGATTCATGAAATTGACAGTTGATGTCTTCAAACGTTGTCTCGTGTAATTATTATCACAGACTAATTAACTGGATTTATTAATTAATCACATATTCACATAGGAAGAAAAGAAGGGTTAATATGTGCCGACCTTTACTTTTGTGAGATAATAATGTATTTCCCTTAGTCTCCATCCTATGAGTGTGTGAAAGGAGAAAAAGAAAAAAAGGGGAATTGTTAAATTGGCCAACGAGCAATTGTCTGAGAATGAGCCGTCGAAATTAGTTGTCCGGTGACGAGATGATTGTGAGCCCGTGATGTTCGAGAGTTGATTTTCATATGGTTGTTGAAATGGTGGACCAAGAATATTGCCTCGTTCGGCGACTAACACCTTCGACGTCAATAGTCAACGTATCAAGGAGAACGCCATGCCATGGTTCGAAAAGGAGGAGGGCCTTCTTCTCGAACAGTTCTTCTCGGACAGAAAAACATAAAGTGATTACAATACGGCCACCAAGCTGTAGGGTTTAGACCTTCGAAATGGTAGCATCAAGTCACATTTTTCAATCAAGCATGGGGCCTAACGACGGGTGGCCATATGACCTACTAGAGCTAAAAAAGAACTTATAGTAATTGTTCTGTACGGTATAATGATTTTCATTATTACAATGAATTTTTTCATCATTAGCTCCAACCCTTCAAGGCTTCAACAGTCAGCAAATTAAAAGCTAAATGGACCTTTTCATTCTGGAGGACAAAATGATGATGTCTTTGTGTAATTAATGACTCAAATTTTCGGATCGGTTTATGTAGACTTTCTAATTAGGCCAACTACAAATGTGTATCATGTATGCATACGATAGATAGATAGTGATGAGATTGCCTTATTCTTAAGCAACAAATCGTTCTCTATGAAAAATAAAAAACAATACCCTCTGATAAGGATTCCAAAGAAAAGATATAAAATGGATGGTGCATGCTTTTTGTTCTTCTGAGAAACAAGCACCCAGATTCTCCCAAGGGTTGTGTTTTACTATTTCCACGTCACGTGACATGATTCCAGGTTTTTAGGTATTGGGTTCCCCCACGTTAATCAACCCATGGTTTGCCACCCCATTTTTACTATTTCCACGTCACGTGACATGATCCCAGGTTCTTACTTTGTAAAGTCGATGACTATTCTCTTTTCTGATTAATGATCAAAATAATGGGATGCGTTCCACTTGGACAAAAGAGAATCAGTGTTGTTTAGTATATCACCGTCGCCTGATAGATGATGATCAACGAGTAATTTAATGCTTTATCCAGACAGTTCCCTATCCCTTCTCCTGTGGGTGCTAGCTTCATCCTCCACACACATACAATGACACAAAGATGCTAATAAGAGAGGAACTGTTAGGATTGTCACACACACATACGATATACGAGTATAAACAGTAAAAAAATCAACACAGAAATATACGTGGTTATTTAAAATCGGGTACGTCTACGGGAACGAGAACGGTTGCTAGCTGTTGTATTACACAGTATGGAATAGGGTTTACAACATAAAATATTTATACCTACTCTGTTCTAACCCTAGCCGGATTTGGCCTGTATTCCAAAAATACCCTTGTACGATACCGTACCATACATTCAGATACAAATATAATAATTGGCCTGTATCCCTAGCTCTCATCTCTCTCTCTCTCTCTCCCTCTCTCTCGATCGATGTGCATATGCATATTCATATATTCAGATACAAATATAATAATTGAATTGTTAATTCTTGTAAAAAAGTGGACCTAAATGGTTATGTCACGTACTTTTGTGGTTGTGTCCCAATTAACTCACTTTCATTGTTGGTACCTAATGCATTTTAAAACTCTTAAAGACCATCAACCGTGCCAAAAAATTATGTTCATCGGTTGTGGATCAACACTTGATTTCAACACATTTATCTTGAGATAAGTGAGTTTTTACATTAGTGTGTCAGTTTTCTAATTATATAAAAATGTTACAATATCATATTTATCAATACTTGATTGAAATGATATTCAACAATGAGAATAAAACTCTTATTTCGCTGAGAACAAGAACATGATTTTCGACAAGATTGGAGAACACAACCAAGTCTAAACAGTGGATTTCCGTCATTTAGGATTTCATGAAAAGAGCCTAATAAGGCCCATAACTGGACCGTCCAGTTCAGATGGGCATAAACTAGCCCAAAAACCTGGTTATCAACAAAAAAGAGAGAGGAAGTGCTGATAAAATAAATAAATTGAACCGTCCGGTCCGAAAAGGTGAACAATTAGAATTTGACCTCCCTAAAAAATTGGAGCTCATTTTGTGTTGTCCAAATTAACACTCTCTCTCTCTCTCTCTCTCTCTCTCTCTCTCTCTCTCTCTCCACACGTATATATACATTTTTATACTCCAAAAGATATGGATTGAACCATGGTCCACGTGAATGGTTCCTTAATTGGCTCCACAAATTAGTAACCGACTTTATTTGGAGGGGCATTGGTGACTATGCATAGAGTACTTTATGTTACTCTTTCAATCCAAGTGACATTTACAGCTTAAACAATATTGGCTTGACGCTAAATTATGAAATAAAAGTGGAAATTTTTATAAGCCGTTGATGCGATATGTTTAATAAGCATTCGTCAAATCAAATCATGGTCCGCAATTCTAATATATATTCCTTTCTCTATCAACAATAATGCATCTAAATTATTGACTGGCTATCTTCTTTTCAAGTGCTACGATCGTCTTAGAGCATCCACAGTGGATGATCAAAAGTTGCCACATCAACTTTTGGTTATCCATTTAAAGGGTTGATAAAGTTACAATGTAGAGGTCCACAATGGTACAATCAAAATTGAATAACCAAAACTTCCCACATCATCTTTTTAACTTATAAAAATCTAGAAATTGTGACAGAGAAAATAATTTTTTAAAAATAGTTTTCAAACTAATAAAAATAGGTTATTAGAAAAAGAGAAAATAGTTTTTTGAAAATTTTGACTAAAAAAAAAGTTTTCGGGAAAAAGTTAAAAAAAACAGTTTTTGAATAGAAAAAGTTTTTTTTTTCTTCAAAAGAACAGTTTTTGAAAAAAAAAATTTAATAAAAAACTGTTTTGGAATAAAACTTTTCAAAAAAAAAAATGGGAAAAACAGTTTTAATTAAAAAAAAAAAACATGTAAAAACACTGTTTTTGCAAAAAAATAAAAAACTGTTTTTAAAAGTATTTTTGTTATAAACATGTTGGAAATGGAAGAAAGAATGTTTTTGTGTAATATTGATGGTGTACTTGATTGAGGAAATGTAAAGACAATTAAATTTGATTATTAGCAAAAGATTGGTAGTTTTGATTATTCAATGGCCAAAATTTGATGAGTTGCTAAGATGTTTCTAAGTTTTGTTATTCAATGTGAGCTCTTTTTGAGCAAATGTTGCTAACCTTATAAACCTTTTTGTTTTGATTATATCACTGTGGATGCTCTTATACGTATAATAACATCGTAGCAATTTTTTTGTTAACTCGGGAGTCCCAACCAACTTGTGCGCACCTCGATTAATTTTGGGGAACGAATTCTACCGCTCACTTGCGGGAATCTCAATTAAAGCCAAAGAAAAGCTCTATGTGAACTGGTCGAAGCTGATATCTTAGGTGGAAACAAACTCCTCCTAAGTTAATTACTAATTTAATTTTGTGCTCGATCGTGCTCTATCTGTGTATGTGGATCTAGTGATAGTTCAGACCTTATTGGTTTCTTCTGAAAACAAGATTGCTTCCCAAAGATAGGACGGAGTGGAGTACTTTGGACAGCAAGATTGACTCCGCTGAAATTAGTTAATGCGCGTGTATGTAGTTATGAACTTGTACGATTGAGCATAGGGATTCAGCAAGTTCAATTCCAGGTTCCCAAGAATCGACTCCTTTCCTAAGACATCATTTCTCTCCCTGTTCGAGATAACAAAAACACTCTTTTCGTTGATTCATATGATCGGAAGAAGGATTTCAGGCCAATGTCACCAAAAATCTTGCAAATGGGATAAATTCTTTCCCTTTCTTCAAAATCCAAACCAAATCCCTTTGGCTTTGAAAATTAGCTGTTTGCCTACTTCCAAACATGGTCAAAACCCACACTATTTGAGAATCTAAAAAGTTAAAATAGTTCATCGAGTTTTTTGTGTGCGGATAATGCAGGGTACCCCAGGCCAGTTTGCGCGCACCTCGGACTAATCCCTACAGCCCCTCCTACAGCCGTTTCACATGCTTACGCATGTAGGTGAGGTAACTCCAAGAGTTGTTGGCAAGGAGAATCGAACCTAAAATATTCTTCGGATGTAGCAACCACCTAAATCTCAAGCCAAGACCACTTGGCCAACCCCTTGGGGTAAATAGTTCAGCGAGTTGTTAGTAAGGTTCCAACACTAGTGTGGCGGTATTATGTGAGAATTAATATGTGCAATTAGTGTATGGAAATGTGTAAAGCTAGCTAGCCAGCTGTGTCTCGAGAATACAGAGAAGTAGAAAAACAGCTAACAAATCTGGTTATGGAATGGTAGGGGAAGCATTCATTAACACTAACTCATTAAAATGTCGGCAATCGTCCTCCTACCGGTTTGACTTTTGGGTTTTGAGGTTCTGATATCATCTATTTATATGTACAAATATCGATCGGAGTATCTTTGATCTGGATCGAGGAGCGTACGTACCTCATTCTTTCTGTTAGTAAACACACAACATTTGCACTTTTTTTCTTGGACTTTCACCTTCAGTGTTTCTTAAGCTTTCAACGTGGAGTAGTACTTCCGACTCCTTTTTTAAAACAAGGTAAAAAAAGCCATCTTTCTCAAAGAATCATGATAGCTGCAGACTCGTTAACTTCAAAACCGCGACATTAGTTGAGGTGCACACAAGTATGGCTCGGATATCAAATCATAAGAAAAAAAATGAACTATAATACTCTTTATGACCGAAGCTAACCAACAGAGAACTTGGGTTAGAGGAAAGATGGGCTAAATTGGAATCCACCATATATATCGAGCTGGTTCTTTTCATGTACTATTAGGTTAGGTGTGGACGTCTTTTACAAGACCGGCTTACTTGAAAAATACATCATTTGTATATCGTCTATTGGGAATGGTTTTAATCATGATCATTCGGAAAAATACATACAATGTTTCTTAAAAAAGCACTTCTGCTCGGAATTTAAATGGTGCGTTTCGGTAATCGTCATCCAAACAAGTGACTAATAAAATGCCTGCGAAACTAAAACAGAAATAACTAAATGGAACAAAAACATTTTGCATGTGCTGAGATGGGCCTCATCATCAGAAAATGGGTTGAATATCTTGGGAAATCTAAGTGCAGAATGGTCTGAGCGGAGGTGTACCACATTGCCAACAATCAAGCTAGCTGGTGGGTGGGAGGTGATCAAATAAAAATAAAAAACTGGTGGGTGGGCCTAATGATTGGAGCAACTCTATGAACCAGTTTTAATTGTAATTAAGATGGCCACCCCTCTATGAACCAGTTTTGTCCTTAAGCATGCATGGGCTGGCCCTTTTCCAACCTCTTCAAGCTAGCTCCTTTTCCCTTTCTCTCTTGGTTTTGGACAAATCTCCGAATTGATGTATTCTGCAGCTTAGCTAGCTAGAGTACCATATTATAAATCGATTCAAATTACATATGATGTATTCTGCAGCTTAGCTTAGCTGCAATATATTCCTTTTGATGCAAAATAATCCGTAAATGTTGTCTTACTTCTTATTGGGTTTTTTTTTTTTTTTTTTCATCTTTCAATCATGATCAAGATTTTCTGTTCCAATAATCCTTCTCCGGTGCCACATTATCGATCTCCCCAACATTGTGACAGGGAAAAAATGTAACGACAGTAAAGGAAGGAAGATGGGGAAGGGACCAATGATCAGTACTGCGTTTTTTTATTTGCATTAATGGTGTCTGGGATTGAAAATTAATTGGGTTGGCCCCAGAATAACAAGGTGGGCTTTTAGGTAGGCTTATGGGGATCCGAGGAGTCCTGATCAAAATCTCTTGTTACAGGCACTTGTGCTTGGCCTCATCATGTATATATAGTACAATGAGAAAGACTTATTCACGGAGCTCCGTGAATAAGTTTTTACGGAGGTAAATCCGTACCGTCTAAAAGTGTTTTGGACGGTCCGAATTTAAACAAACGCTTTCTTAGAAAAATTTCATTAAAATCCGGACCTTTCAATACCGAAACGGAAGAGCGAGATCGCGTGGCTCAGGGAATCACTGCCCCTCGGTGAATAAGTCAATCTCATAGTACATAACACGCGAAGATATACAAGTACTCTCCTACATGTTTTTTCCTGCACATCATTGGGGTGAGTGGGACCACAGTTTGTGGGGAAAAATATGATCCGGATCCGATCATGATGTAAAAATATGTTTGGGGCAGCAGAGTAAAAGTTATGTGTTTTGTGGGGGTGTATCTGATCTGATCCTAGCCTAGCCAGCCTCATCTCTGTGGTGTTTTGCATGAATGCTTCGCCAGCTACAGTAGTGATTATGGTACGTACCCTCTAATATGGACCACCCTATATGGTTTTATCTCTTTGTTTTCTGATTTTTAGGGTGGTCCTGTGTTTGATCATTAATCACAAGCTTTAGAATATTGTTTTTTTCTTCTTTTTTTTTCCCCCTGGGAATCTCTTCTGACCGATTTTGAGGTACTCGTGACATGAATTTATTCAGTGTAGCTACCCGCTTGAATGATTATTTACCACTTGTTTGGCGTGAGTAAGCAAATATTAGAAATTAATGTTAGAAACAATAATCGTACATACTATGTTACATGAATATTTTCACTGTGCTTTCGATGATTCAGAGATTGTGCTCTCTTACTATCCAAATTGAGGAAACAAAGTAAAATGAATAAAGTAAAATGGATATTTCTATCCTCACTGATATTTGTAAACCACAATTTCTTTATCTTTTCTTTTTTTATAACTCTCATTTTTTACAACATATATATAATTAAATTAGGTGAGTTTAACATTTGGACCAAGAACAGGCCCTTTTTTGTTGGGTTCCACAGATATGCTGAAAAGTATTGGACTGAAACAGGCCTCATTATGTAAGGGTTGGGTTATTTGAAAATAATTTCAAATCTTGAGGACTATCAGCGAACGTTTATTGCCTATTGCTTTTGGGTTGGGCTTTATAAGAAATTGGGCTGTTTTCTTCGGTCACTTTATTTTCTCTATCTATTTTAAGGGAAAATGACGGCTCATGACGTGTTTTGATAATTAATACCCACCAAGGACATGCTGAGAACAATTGTTAATGCTGAAAATGTTCTTGGCAGATATTAATTATCAAAACACGTCATTAACCGTCATTTTTCCCTATTTTTATGAGGTGTTTTCACTAAATTAATTGGACTAAAGCCCATATTTTCAGGAACTTTTAGGTAGGTCATTTCTCTAAAAAAACCATTTAGTGACTTCTTCTTCTTTTTATCAGCTTGAAACCCAAAAAAATTAGCTGAAATGCACCTTTAGTCATGTTTCAATCGAATAAGTTAAATAGACCAGAGCATCATATTTTTTTGTCTACGGTTAAATTTTATCGTATTATTTTTTGAGTACATATACTCTAGTCTAGAGACATTTTAAAAGCTAAGAATATCAAAATTTTATAAAATATGTGCTTGAAATGAATAAATTAGCAAATTTGAATTTGACATTTTGACTTCTTTTTGAATCTTTTTCACCGGCCACAGTGGTTGGATGTTATTCGGAATTGGAAAGGTCATGTAGGAGCAGATGGGGGACGTTATAATATGAGATTTTTTAGAGTAATAAATAGAGAATGATAACCAAATCAAACCAAACAATGTCTAAGAATTTTGAGACCTCAAAACGAACAATGCATGTGCTGGGAATTTGAACAAGTTCGGAGGAGTATGACCCATTCGGTTCCGAAGTAAGTACAATCCAGCTCCGATCCGACCCATTGCCATCCGTACTGCAGCTGCCGGAATCACTATTTCCTGCGTCTCTCTCCTCTCTTTTACGTAAGACCCAAATATTCTCCATGGCGTCTGCCGCTGCCTCTGTAAACGTTTCATCTTTTTATTGGCCTTCTGGGGGGCCCCCATGTCGCCTCTTACCACTTGTCAATATCCAATTCCCACTCCATAGCTTCAATTTCAAGCCACCGTCAACCCCCGCCAACACCTTTTACGGCCTACCTCTGTTCTGCGCATTGGATGGACGATATCTTTCCTCCCTCCGCATATCTTAGGACGCTGTTATTCGCAGCTTTTTATTTTTTTTCATAGTCCGTTAAAAATTTTCAATTATATTCAACAGTTAGTTACCGAAATTGAGATATATTTTCAACATTCAATTACCGAAATATAATATTTTTTTCAACAGCTATTTACTGAAAATGTATGTTCGGCAGTTATTTACCGAAAGTTGAATATATTTTCAACATGTAGTTATCGAAATATAATCTTGTTTTCAACAGCAATTTACCGAAATGTTATTTATGATTTTTAACAATCATTTACTGAAATGTAGCGGGCTATGGGAGAAAATAAAAGGTTGCGAATAGCGGCGCCTATATCTTATTTACATTCTCTCTCTATGACTCAATGGTAAAATTACATTGACCTCCCCAAGTACTCGTGAACTATGATACTCTATCTATACCTTTATAATTTTTGAAATGACACTAACTTCTCGTCTGCTTCATTTTCACATGGAATTTATTTAATAGTAGGTTGAACATCATCGTGTCGCTACTAAGGATGTTGAAGCGTTACGTAACTTTGCTGATCAAAAGGACCCATCAAATATCCTATGTTGTAAATCGTCTTTTGTTACTTTAGTTATCCTTTATCCCGTATGTTGCATATAGTGCATAAATGTCCGTTGACTCCCCGCATTCCCTCTTTTTTATCATAATCACACCAATGTATGACTATCACCATGCCCTTAAACCAATAGGTCATGAGAATAACCATGTCATGTACTATCAAAATTGAGACATATAGGTGGCATGCATGTTGGTAAAGTCAAATGTCAAGTGTAGCTATTTTCACAAAATGAATGGGCCCTTTTGATTTTGAAGATAATTAAATTACATGAAACAATTATTTGCAGATGTAATAATCTCAATTTTTTTTTCACTCAATTTTTTTTTCACTGATGTTCCAATGCGTTCTCTATCATAGAATCGCATGAGAATTAATGTAGCGGAGAAATGAGAACATTACACTTGATGATCCTATTAATATCGGAAACATTTTTTTCCCTAGTACCGGCGAAATGGGGTTCAATAGTACTACTTCAAATTTATTTATTTTTACTGTTTACTCCTTCAATTGTTTGAAACATAATTTCCCTTGTCGATTTGAACTGCAAAGGATTTAATGAGGAGTATGGAACAATATAACCTTACAAGAGATATGAAAGTCAAGAAAAAGGACAGGGAAAGGAGAAAAATATATATATAGATCCAAAAGAAACTTTTTTATGGACAAAAGGTGTAGCATCATTTTACTACACAATGTAGTTAGTTAGACATGAAAAAGGGATTCCCATCCATAGAAAATTTAATTAGAAGCATATTTAATCACACCTAATTCCTCCTCATAATTCCCTTGTAAGAAAAGAATCCACAACAGTCCACATTTCATACCCACAAACAACCCACTAAGATTTGGATTGACCAATAATTATTGGAGAATACTAGTATTAAAAAGGAATATGCAACATTCTCCAAAGAAGGGTACGAGAACAAGAACAGTAGGGCAAATATATATACGTACAACTAGTAAGTGATCGAAGTAGACGAAACTAACCCTCTCTCTCTCTCTCTCTCTCTCTCTCTCTCTCACACACACACACACACACACACATCATATACGTACTAAGCCACCACATGTATACCATCATCTTAAGTGGCCTCTCTTACTTTTAGACCCAGTTGCTGCAAAGTGGTTGATTTTCCTTTCTCTCTCTCTCTCTCTCTCTGAGAAGACTCATCAAATTGCTCTTTTAGCTTTCCCTTTTTTCCTTCCCTAGCTCTTTGATCTATGGATGCAGCTCAGTGGCCACAGGTAAAAGCATAATAACATAAGTACATGTTTTCTCCATTTGAAATCATGATATGCTTTCTTTTCTTGCTAGGTTCAACGTACAATAATCTGACTCCTATCTTTTACTACTTTGTAATTCTCTCTCTCTCTTTTTATGGAAATTTTCTTTTGCATATAGGTCTACTTTTAAAGGTAACTTTTGTAAAGAGTTGCTGATGTTGCTCACCCGCCACTAATCTTTGGATTTATGTTGCTTTCCTCTTGAGAACTTTCAATTTCAATCTTTGTGCCTGAAAGTACTGTCACTTTTCTTTTTCTTTCTTTTTCCACCATCTGATCATATCATAATTAAAGTAGCCGAAAAGAAATTATAATTTGTTTGGATGATGTAAATTGTTATCCTCCTCCAAAGTGTAAAGGAAGTTGGCCTAGCTCTTGTTTTTCTCTGCCTTAGCTTGTTTGATTGCTATTTTGCCTTGTAGGGTTTGTTTGGATGTTGTAAATTGTTTTCCTCCTCCAAACTGTAAAGGAAGTTGGCCTCTTGTTTTTCTTTGCCTTGTTTGATTGCTATTTTGCCTTGTAGGGTTTGTTTGGATGTTGTAAATTGTTTTCCTCCTCCAAACTGTAAAGGAAGCTGGCCTCTTGTTTTTCTTTGCCTTGTTTGATTGCTATTTTGCCTTGTAGGGTTTGTTTGGATGTTGTAAATTGTTTTCCTCCTCCAAACTGTAAAGGAAGCTGGCCTCTTGTTTTTCTCTGCCTTGTTTGTTTTCTATTTTGCTTTTTTCTAGGTTTTATGATCAGGTTAGAGTCATCTCTCTCTCTCTCTCTCTCTTCTTTTTTCTTTACTACTTTTCAGGGGATAGGAATGGAAGGATCAAGGGGTACTATAATAACAAGTGAAAGCAGGAGGCCAAGGCCAGAAAAAGATAGACAAGCTTTGAACTGTCCAAGGTGCAATTCTACCAACACCAAGTTTTGTTACTACAACAACTACTCACTCTCCCAGCCAAGGTACATATGCAAGACTTGTAGAAGGTACTGGACTGAAGGTGGGTCCCTCAGAAATGTTCCAGTTGGTGGAGGTTCAAGGAAGAACATCAACAACAAGAGTAGATCATCACCACTGCCACCATCTTCATCAAAAAAGCAGCTTCCTCATCACCACCATGATCTGACCGCACCTGTAAATAGTACTTTTCCGCAATCTTCTACCGCTTCTCAGACGTCTCAGAAGTACCCTAATAATAAAATCCATCAAGGCCAAGACCTAAACCTAGCTTACCCACCACCACCACCAACTACCGGTAGTTACAAATATACCCCTTGTTCTTCATCCCAGATTTCATCAATGGAGCTTTTCAATTTCAAGAAGTATGAAATTGCGTCAATTTACTCGTGTGGATTTCCAATGCAAGAATTGATCAAGCCGCCTAGCCTTAATTTTGGTGTTGATGGGTATGGTAATTTGCAAGGGGTACTTCAAGAGGGCGGTAGTACTAGTAGGAGTAGTGGTAGTACTAATAATTCTAGGATGTTTTTCCCTTTTGAGGATTTGAAGATTCAGCAGGCGGCACAAAGCAGTACTACAAGTACTAATATAGCTGATCATGAATTTTATGACCATGAGAAGAAAGATATTATTAGTGGGGAAGCCGGAGATGATCAGCAGGCAATTACTGGGTACTACTGGAGTAGTAGTGGGATGTTAGGTGGTGGTGGAGGGTCATGGTTGGCATAATAATATAAAAATGGAAAGCAAAAGCATGAGGAATATTTGAAGGGTACTTGTTTGTTTGTTTGTTTTTGTCTTTGTTTTTGCTTTCATTTGGTGAAAACTTGTTTGAGTTTTATGAGAAAACAGATAGATGCTCAGCAAATTAATGAATATTCTTTCTTTGTGTTTCTCTAATTCTCTCTTTGTTGATATTATTGGTAAATTTTTTTGGGAGAGTGATTTTCGCATTTACCAAATTTTTAACCGCATTGATTCCCAGTGGGAGTGCGAAAATTAATTATATATTGATTTTCGCACTCTTAAAAAGGGTGCAGTTAACAATTTAGAGAGTGCGAACCCCCCCTCCCGCGATTTGTACTTTCATTCTATGGTTTTAACTCGGTATTGAGTCATATATCAGTTAATATTATATGCATTTCCATTAAAATACGCAAACAATATTTTTATCGAGTGTTCCTTAAATGCAGGCTAATTAAAAAAATCTATAATTTTGTTTTGTCAATAAAAAAATTTCCTTCCAGTAAAAAAAAATGAAAAATGTCTTTTTTTCTACCCATTCCAACATGTTACTTTTTTGCTTTTTCTTTCTTTCTTGCAAAGATTGTCAGGTCAATAGGTCATACTCGAGAGAAACTTCTTTCCGGTTTACACCGCCGCCATGTACGGACCCTATCGGCACTTTATTGCAATAATCTGTATCGTTTATTTTGTAGGGTCCATAGAGTAATGTATATAGGAAAAAAATCAGCTTGACTTAACATCGATAAGTATATCAAAAATTAAATTTTAGTTTATAAAATCAACAGCCGGGATTCTATCAATAATTTTTAAGTTAAAATGATTCAAGCTGTTGATTTTATAAACCAAAATTTAATTTTGATATATCTATTGATGTTGAGTCAAACTGATTGTTGCATATATACACTACTCTGCAGGCCCTACAAAATGAACGATTCAGATTATTACGATAAAGTGTTGATGGGGCCCGCACGTTGCGACGGTGTAAACTCCTTGTTTCACCTCACCCGGAAAGAAATTTATCTCGTCTCGTCATTGCATATATCAGCACTAATATCTGTCTTGAGATTCTTCCAGCCATTAAAGCAGCTTCCCGAAGTATACACAGACAAAGCTATCTTTACCTAAAGTACTGTACGTAAGAAAAAAATCCGAATTTCTTGCAATGTTTAATTAGAATTGAGAATTTGTGATCTTACATCCTCAACTTTTCTACTACAATGTTTTTCTTTTCAGAACTTGACCTGATAAAAAAAAAAGATTTTATCGAAGATTTATCTTTAAACTGGTTAATTCCTTGCATTTTCGCAACATTTCTTGTATCAAATGAACATATACGAAAATATCGATTTTCTTACTTCACTGTACTTTTCTCTCTAGAATAATTCAATGGGAGAATAGTAGGAGAGTTTAATTTTATGAATACAGAAAATTAATTATGAGTAAGAACACTGGAGGAGACGTGAAGATTAAATGAGATTAACTTGCATAGTTAATTTATCTATGATAATTAGGTAATACGATGAACGCTATACTTCACAAATCCGTAATTTTCTTGAAAACAAGTTTAGTTGGATTACTAGCAGATTGGAGGTTGCTTTAGTGCAAGGGGGCACTATCATGGTCTAAAACAACGCAATTTGTTCCGTTCCACTAAAGTTTTTATTTTTTAAATACTACTTATTTTTCGCTTTATAAGACAGGTCATTCTTTCATAATACATTACATTTAATTTAAAAAATAAATAATTATTTTTCTTAGCGGAACGGGGCCTTAATCCCCATCAAAGCTGTTAATTAAGAACTAAATTAATAAGTTTTAATTTTATATAATGTCTAAATAAATAGGTGTTTATATAGCTAATCTTCCCAAAGGTTGATGGGTGCTGATTGCAATTTGTTTTGCATTTTCCGTGGCCCTGCCATTAATTTTACTTCCATTCAATTCAGGATTCCTTTCTTTATTTAATCAGTTATACTTTAATAAGTACCATAAATAATCTAAAGCATATATAGACCCTAGCTCAGACTATTAATAATCGGTAGTACTCCCTGATCTTTAATTAATTTATGGGTAGACCCACAAACATTCCCTTTGACAACAGTGCAAATTTATTTATCCACTTCTGACTACTCCATCGGTTTATTTGAAGTGGTTTACAGAGAGGTTCACTGTTGTTCTCCTCTCCACCCATAAAAAGGGGGTCCCTTTATTGCCAAACTTAGCCAATACTATATCTCCCATTTGGCCATCTCTCAGTGTCCTCTCCACTCAGTTCGTTAAGTGTAGGGACTAGGATGTCTCTGTTTAATCCAACTCCCCACTACTAGTAGATGGTAAGATTGGGTTCAAAAAAATCAGTCAAGAAGCGTAAGTTGGCCAGAATATCATGAGTTATCAAAAATAAAGTTGTTAGACACGAGGTCCATTACTTCTGGTTATTTGTTACACCCAAAGTTATTTTTTGACTATGAAATGTGAATGGCATTAAAAAGCTAAAAAGTGATCATGCCGAAACTACCTAGATCATTGACCTTGAGGTCCTTGAGAGAGTTGAGATCCTGCAAGTCTTGGATGTACACCCTGAGTCTTATGGCCCTATTCGGTATGACTTTTGAAAGTAATGAGTAGAGAAAAATAGAGAAAATTTGTTGAAGACTATGCCCAAGAATTTTGAGACCCTAAAACGAACAAGGCCAATGACGATATAGTTTTTGTGTGGAATATTTTGTCCTAGAATTTTGGACTATGAAACTAGTTGAGTAGCGTATTTACACGGAAAGACAATGATTTGGGTACAAGTTTGCCAAATTCAATTTTGGAGTCATAGTTGACCTAAAAATGACTTGGCAAAAGTTTGGCAAAGTATTTTTGTCTTTATACTAAATTTTGACTACTGGGGACTCCAACCCATCGCAAGTGACATTGACATATATGTAGCAATAACACTCTCAGAAAATACATTAAAATTTTGTACATCCTCATAATTGATGATCCATCGACAGATCTTGGGTGATAAACTTCCATTCAAGTGACAACAATTGTAACAAACTTTTCGTTTTAATTCTTTAAATTCTGATACTTGGTACAGTATCATTCGACGTCACGCTCGTAATAATCAAACAAAACAAACCTAGCTTACATATTTTGGAACTCATTAATAAGAGGAACTCCCATATACTCAAGTTGACGATTGACTTCATTGAAATTCGTTTGAGATCAAGTGAAAGTAAAACAATTTGTACAGTTTTTTGTTTTTCGAACAAACAAATTATTGAGCTAGTTATAAGAGAATTGATTTTGTCATTTTCTTTTTTGTTAATGGCACTTTTTTTTTCTCATAAAATAAATTATATAATGAGACACAAAGAAAAGTGACATTGAAAAAAAAAAATTGACAAAATCACTCTCCGTTAAATATTACTCCGTACTAACTCAGCAGCCCAAAGCATCGATTTGGACCACAAACGGAGTCTTCGAGAATTCACGCATCTCTCCACTAGCTCAACCTCCATCACCTCCCAAGATTCCGAGCCCACTAACCTCCCCTTTCATCAAACAAGACAAACTCTAAAACCAACTCAACTACGAAAACAAAACCAGAAACAATTCATCTCTCACTACCCATTCATTGATTTCCTCAGCGGCCCTGTAAATTCAAGAACTTATGCTTCCATTCTCGAACCCTGTGAATACCCTAGTCTTGGAAAACAAGTCCACGCCCTTAAAATGGGTTTTCACGGGCACGAGTTTGTGCAAACCAAGTTGCTTCAGATGTACGGAAGATGTGGTTGTCTTGATGATGCAACTCAACTGTTCGACAACATGCATGCTAGAAACTTATATTCATGGGCTGCCATTCTGAGTTTGTATGTGGGTCATGGGTTTTTTGAGGAAGCCTTTTTTTTTTTTTTTGATAAGCTGAGGAAGCCTTTTTTCTGTATAAAGAATCGTTGTTTGAGGACGTTGGCTGGATTGGAATTCTTTGTGTTTCCAGTGGTGTTGAAGATAAGTAATGGTTTTGGTAGGGGTGAATTGGGAAGGCAGTTACATGGGTTTGTCATAAAGAATGGGTTTGTTTGTAATATAAACGAGGGGAATCCTTTGATTGATATGTATGGTAAAAGTGGAAGTCTAAGCGAGGCCAGGAAAGTTTTCCATGGAATGCCAGAGAGGGATTGCGTGGGATTGCGTTTCGTGGCATTCTATTGTCACTGCTGTACTGCTAATGGAATGGTTTATGAGGCATTGCAGTTTTAAAAGAAAATGTCAGATAAATCAACACCAAATCTTATTTCATGAAGTGCTGTTATTGGTGGATTATCGCAAAACGGGTATGACGAAGAAGCGATTGAGGTGATTTATGAAATGCAAGCAGAGGGTTTTGAACCAGATGCTCAAATGCTAGCTAGTGTTCTTCCTGCTTGAGCAAGATTAGAAAAGCTAAGCCTGGGGAAAGAAATTCATGGGTATATCATGAGTGATGGATTTATGTCTAATCCTATTCTCGTCAATGGATTACTTGATGTGTATAGGAGGTGTACCAATATGGTAAGCGCTCTGAAGATCTTTAGAATATTTTCGGCAAAGCATGCAGTCTCTTTAAATACGATGATTGTTGGGTACTGCAAGAACTGGAATATTTCTAAGGCAAAGGAGTTGTTTATTCAAATGAAGCAGGGGATCGGGAATGACATAATTTTGTGCAACTCAATGATTTCGGGTTATGTAGATAACTCCATGTTCAATAAGGCTCTGAGTATGTACAAGAGTTACTAATGGAAGGAGGGGTTCAAGTTGATTCTTTTACTTTAGGGAGTGCCCTAACTGCTTGTATTGAAATGGGTTCTTTTAAGTATAGGAAAGGAGGTACATTCGCATGCCATTGTCAGAGGCCTGCAGTCAAACCCTTTTGTTGGTAGAGCAGTGGTAGAGATGTATTGCAAATATAAAGACCAAAACGCTGCTCGGAGGGCTTTTGATGAAATAGCAGAAAAGGATATTGTCACATGGAATGCACTGATCTCAGGCTATGCTGACTGCAATCAGATGGAAGTATTCCACATATTCTTCAAAGATGGAAGAAGATGGATTTGACCCAAACATATACACGTGGAATGGAATTATTTCACGTCTTATCGAAATGGTCATTACAAGTTAGCTATGCAAGTGTTATCTGAGATGCAGAGTTCAAAGATGGGACCTGACATTTCATTCTACCTGCTTGCTCAAAGTTGGCAACCATTGAACAAAGGAAGCAAGTTCGCGCACATGCGATAAGAACCAGGTTCGAATTCGATGTCCACATTGGCGCAGCCCTTGTGGATATGTATGCAAAATGCAGAAACATAAAACATACATTGGCGGCTTACAGTAGGTTCTCACACCCTAATTTGATTAGCCAAAATGCCATGCTTACTGCATATGCAGTGTGTGGATATGGAGAGGAAGGAATTGATTTCTTCCATAGGATGCTACAAGATGGTTTCAAACCAGACAGTGTAACTTTCTTATCTGTTCTTTCTTGTTGTGTTCGTGTAGGGTCTGTTGAGAGAGGAAGAGAGTTATTCAACATGATGGCGGATTACAGTGTGCGACCCACGTTGAAACACTACATGTGTATGGTAGACCTACTTAGCCGTGCAGGCCACATTCTCAAAGCATACGAGGTTTTTGGGTAAATGCCCATGGACCCTGATTTGGTGATATGGGTTGCCTTGCTTGGGGCATGTGTGATGTGGGGTAATGTTGATATAGGAGAAATTGCAGCAGAGAAGTTGATAAAACTGGAACCAGCAAACATGGGGAATTATGTGATGTTGACAAATTTGTATGTTTCTACAGGGGGTTTGAGTGATGTAAGTAGGACAAGACAGTTGATTAAGGAAAGGAAAATGCCGAGGAATCCAGGATGCATTGAAGATAGAAATCAAGTTCATGCATTTGTTGCATACTTGCATGAGACACATCTCGCTGGAGAACAGAGGATATCTACGAAACTCTGGATCTTTTAACATCTCATATGAGAATGGTGCAGTTCGAACAAATGTCATTAATTTGTGGGATTGGCATAAAGTTTCTGTTATACTGTACCAATTCAGAACAGAAGACGATATTGCCTCTCTAGAATTCTGAACCATTCCCTCCTAATAGCTCCGAGAACCTGTTGGATTTGATGATGCACCTCCAACGTGTATGGCCGTGTCCTGAACAATTTTATTGATTGCCTATTGGAGTAAATATTGGGTATTGGGCATAATTATGATACCAAGTCCTGTAATAATCAACCAATGGAAAATCTCACACTGTGGCAGTACCAAGTACTATTTTTATCTGATCAAAGCAATTGGTAGGTAGTTTGTCAATGGATATATTGTAAAGGAGGTTATTCTCGTGAGCAAGAAATAGAGGAACTTCTTGATAGTTGAGTTGGTTTCCTTGTGGAGATTAGGCTCAGTAGTTAGTTACAGCTGTGGTGTATAAGTCATATAGGGGTGAGAAAGAGAAGTCAGTCTTGTAATCCGAAAAATAGTTGTGAAATTTCTACCGTGACTTCGTGGAGAAAGCTTTGAGAGTTTCTTTTTCCTTCAACTCCATGTTCAATGACAGAGAAAGAAAGAAAGAATATGTGGTGGGATTTCTTACATTTTCTTGCATTCTCGATTCCCTCAATGAATCATATGTTTTTATTGCGTTTTTCTTTTATCCACAAATTGCGTGAATCTTGGATCCAAACCCAATTGAGGAATATTTTTCTTTCCACCTGAAACTTATCTTCGCCCTTAGAAGGATCCATACACGTTCATGCTACCTACCATACAGTCAAAGGCAAGTATACTGCCCACGATCTTAGGAAGCTCAAATGCAATGAGTTTAGACAGTGAAATTCCACATTTTCACTTGCTTAATGTGCTAGCCCACAAAGGAATGGAACAGAACGAGGCACAAATCAGACTAACCAAACTCCGAAAGTTAAGTTATTCATGTTGACTGAGGAAAGAAAACACAGTTGTGCAAATTGCAGAAAACTTTCATTCAAATCAGCTCTTTCTTTCCCCTGGTTTCCTTGTGCACGTCCAGCGTGTTGATTGAAAGAGGAAGGGAGACATACAGACCAAAATACTACATCACATTCCCCAAATGCAAAAGCAAGACAAGCGCGGGTAGTCCATATTCTTCCCTTCTCCCCTCTACAACCGTTTAACCAACAAACTCGCCTCAGCTGGGAATACCCCTTTTCCAGAAAGACTGCTCATGTTACCTCTAGCTTCAGGAGGATGGAGGAACGAACACATTATCAAATCTTAAAATGGCCAGCAAACCCACCAAGAAATAGTAAGACTCTAATTGGCAATCAAATTCATACAATGTCACGGTGGGAAGACATATCCATACATCAAGATGGCGCAAGCCTTAATTTGTCATCTATTTCAAAAAAGACTTCTAAAACGCATCGCAACACTCCCTTCAAACAAGCATCAAAGGAATTACGGGAGAGTATTCACTTCCTTGGGTGCGTCTGGTTTCGTTCAAGCGTCGTGTGTCCAGCTAGTCTTTCATTATTGCTTAAATTCGCAATATGTGAGTTTTGACCCCATAGTGCAGGGTGTACAAAAGATAGCTCCTAACCTTCTCCCCATTCCTCCAACTCGAGTTGGCCAGACCCCACTTCAGTTGCCAAAACAATCATAAGTAAATCTTTGGAGTGGCATTTCTTGGTACAACAGAGAGCTTTCGGCCACAAAATTGATATTCTGGTGGGATGGTTTCCTCCAAGGGAGAATTTGTAAAGCTCAACAATGATGGAGCTTTCAACCCGACAATGGGCATGACATAACATGTACAGGAGTGCTATTACATGATCACTTTGGAAGATGGTTAGGAGGTTTTCATTAAACCATGATAGCAAACTCAAGCCTGATGGTGGAAGTTTAGGCCTTACGAGGCAGACTCGTTTTCGGAAAGGCTGAAAATGTGAGGAATCTGGAATAGAGATGGATGCATTGGTTGTATTTCAGCTTCTGAATGATCAGCATACGATAATTCATCCACTTGATAGTATTTTACTTGACTGCAGGTCAATAATGGAGGCATTTGAAGCAATGTCTATCAAGCATGTCTACCGCAAAGCAAATCATTGTGTAAATGCATTGGCAGATGACCCGCTGATTCGGTGAAAGATTTAATCTACCCTTGTTAAGGGTTGTATGCCCTCAGCTTGGAAACTCTTAAGTTAAGTCTTTAATGCATCGTTCAGTTACCAAAAAGAAAAATGTAAAACCACATGGGAATTAAAATCTGCAATGACATTCAATCACACCTCTTTTACCAGGTAAGCAAACATAGAAAATAGACAGAAGAAATAAGCCAAAAATACATACTTACAGTAGCAAAAAAACAAAACTTCCCACTACAATGAGTTGAGTTTTGTTCACCCTCCACTTTAGAGGGTGAACATTACCCTCCTTCCTATTGGTTGAAATGATGTGGACCCCATTAAGCATGACATTACTTTGTGATGGGATCCACACCATTTCAACCAATAAGAGAAAGGGTAATGTTCACCCTCTTTTAAGAAGGGTGAACAAAATTGCACTCCACTACAATGGTTGAGAGAGAATCAAATGAGTAATAAAATGAATACCCACGAGAAGTAGCAGCAAGCATATTTCTAAAAAGGGCCCAACGGCCAAGAATAAGGTGAAAATTTCAAGAATAACCACCAGTTTGATCACATCTCAATGTTTTTACAGAACTACAGAAACTAAAGAAAATCCTCAACAACCGGAAGCAACTCAGCTTGCATTCTTGGAAATTTCTCCGGCAAAGCAAAGACAGGTTCTTCCCCGGATAAGCCCTGGGCTGCAATAGCTAGGGCATATCCCAATGCCCGAGAAACAGGAACTGCGACCGCATTCCCTACTTGAATGTACCTGGAGCATCCCCGAGTTAGATTATGTAAAGAACAATATTAAAATTAAAAAGGGAAATAAGGGAGGGGTGTTTTCCCCTAAAGCAATGGTAATTTCAAAAAAAATAAAGTTGAATTTATCCTGGGAAAAAAAACAATGGTAAATCGAAAAGCAAAGAGTCATTTATCATAAAGCACATACAAACAGGGACACAAAACGTGACAAACAAATGCTAATAATCGGAATTAGTAAAACAACCAAATAAGTACTTTCTAATAGACTAAGATCCATGGCTATTTTGACCTTGACATAACTTTTTAATATTACTATATTCTAATCTCCGATTGTGTCCCCAACTTGTCCTAGCATTTTCTAAACATGTTTTGACATGTCCCTAGTGCATCGACTAAAAGATACAATAAAAATAATCCAATGCACATTGAGACATATCTGGAGTGTGTATAATACATACATTTTGGCATTGATAAGTGAGGTCATATACGAGCGTCTGTTATTCTTCGCTTTCGATTTCCATTGCTACACTAACGTTCAAACGCACAACTTCAACATTTAAATGTAGTGGAATGTGTCACGTCACATGTTGGACAATTATCTATGCATAAATGTTCCATGCTTGTAAAAGACGTTTATTTCATATCATATGGAGTACAATAAAAGAATATACAGAACTTAAAAATTTTACAATATCCTCGTGCCTTAAGACAATGAGTTTGGCACTTATATAACATAATAGGTCTACAGTGCTTCAGGCAAGTAAAAAGAAAAAGCACGCATCAATTTTATAAAACTGTTGGACTGCTCGAAATCCATTCAAGCACTCATCTCGAATACATCTGATATTTGTCCAACATTTGAAGCAAAAAATTCTATAAGATGCATATTTATTAGATGAGCCTACCACGGTGACATATAAAAACTATACCAAAAAAAAGAACTCTCTTATTACGCATAAAATGACCTAACACCTTGTAAACGCTTTCTACCCTTGAAAACAATATATTATTGAGGAATATGAATGTTTCAGGCATGTCCTAGTGTTCTTGATAAGGGAAGTGGATGAATCCAACACCCATGTAACGCACCCAAATCTTATACCCAGCCTTGTGATATAGATCACATCAATTTCAACAATATCTTTCCTCGGATACAGTCCCATGTGAAACATCTCCATTCATCTCCCCTTATTTCATCTTTTCATTTTTTGTTACCAACTTTTCAATCTATTTCAGAACATATTTTTTTCCACAAATAATATACTACTTGCTAACTCATTTTGCAATTTAAAGAGTGACTTTATAGTGCACTTCAACGCTCAACAAAATTAGGTTCTACTACTTTTTCGCATTTTGCTACCTTAATTGTGTACTCTGATATACTCTTCTAATACCAAATCACATTTTGTAGCATGATTTGGTTTCTAAAATTTGGAGAGAGATTTTACCAAAAATAAAAAAATAAAAATTGGAGAGAGAGAGAGAGAGATTGATGATGATATGATGTATATTAAAGAGTATGTTAGAGCACCTTTTTTTTTTTTGACATTTGACATCCGATGCATCTGCTGCCTGCAGGAGACTCTCTTTTAGAGCATGAACACAGCACCATCCCAGTATAGGATTACAATTGCTTTCAGAGACGGACACAACAAAAGCCAAAACTGGCCGACCTTTAGCTGTGTCTTTTATCATGGTTCCCTATGCATCTCAGAGAAACATTTACCTCTCTCTTTTTTCATCTACCCTTTTCTCATCTTTTTTTAATTCAAGGAATCAGTCATCACATAAAACATGGATAGCATTGTTTTCAGACTAGAAAGAGATCAAAATACCAAACTTTTCAAGACCTTGTTACGGTGCAGTTATGATAAGTCTTATGTAATTATGCAAGGCAATGCAATTGGGCAATTAGTTTCGTTAGCCCTCCAGGACAGAGAATACCTTTCTTTGATAGTGCCAAATAGCTTGTAGTAGTCTGGAAAACCCTGTAGTCTAGCATTTTCACGCACTGTGAGAACCCTATCTTGTTCCGGATGCAATATAACCTGACAAAAAAATCAAGACAAGGTGTTGGGCTAGAAAAATGGAAAACGTACCTACATATTTCTTGCACGTTTGTATCCAGGATATGTGATGAAATATAAATGCAAAGAGAAAAGAAAGTGACTAGAAGAACTTAAATATCTTCTCACATATTCGGCTAAGTAGATGAACTTAAATATCTTCTCACAAGGTGTTGGGAAGTATCAGACTTTAGTTCAGTAATTAATCAGAAGAAATGATCTAGGTCATGGGATTGGACAGGTTACTCCGAGATGATAGTTCTATGTTCGTTAATGTTTATTGAGTCCCAGCCTCCCAAGGGAGAATTGGGAGTTCTAATACGGGAAATGGGATGATAGGATTACCATGGAAAAAGTTATACTTACTCTTCAAGATTTAATTTCATGTAGAAAATGTAGTAACATTAGTTTCTTTCTTTCTCTTCCTATCGTTTCAATTATCTTAACTCCATAAACAAACAAAAACTCCATAAACAAACAAGCAACAACATTAAATTGTTAATTAATCTTACTTTTTTAATTTAGCCATCTAAACACAGGTTGTCTTTCTCTCGAGTCTTCTAAATTAAACATGGGATACACCATTATACAAGATAAGACAAGGCCATCCATCTAATCCAATAAATTCCCAAACAATGACCATCCCCCTAATCTTATCCAATGAAACAAACGAGCTCCATCCGTTTCAAGGGGAGGAAAGTGACCTGATTGTGAGGTTCTGCCCTTGTAACAACCGTCGGCACCGTCTCATCCCACCATAACCGGCCAAATGGTCTGCATGATTTCGCACAATGAATATTCGAGAAACAAAAGGAAAAAGTGGGAAAAAAAATTAGAAACCCTTACTTAGATGATGTCCCACCGACAAAAGTCATTGCATAATTAGGGACCTGTGAATACCATCGACGCAGTCAAATCCAAGCATCAACTAGCAGAAATGTTAAGAATGACCACAAAAAAATAGCACTCTTACCAAAGGCTTTCCTGAAGCTAGATACACCCTTTCAACATCAGGGTCCCATTCAACTTTATTATTATCAACACAAACCCTAACACCTTTCAAATCCCTGAAGTTTGCACCCTGAAACAACAAAGAAATAAACCAATATGATGTTTCAAATGTATTGGGCAGGTTATGTATTACTGGATAGTATTTAGTATAGTTACAAAACCTTTCTCTTTGGAATTTGACGGACACGCTGATAATCATCAACATTCAATCGAAGAGGACGGTGATCAAAGAGAAAGCAGTTCAATGGTTCAGACCGTGCTGCCGAACAACTCAAAAGTTCTACAAAGGACAATAAGAAAACCAAGTAAAAATAAGCAAATAACCAAGAATACATATCAAAAGTATGGAATTTGCTCATGCAATTTAAATTAAGGAAACTATGCTGATAATGGAACTCCCCTTTGACCATTTCCATAAGATAAATAACAGGTCATTGCCAGAAGTGAATTGAACCGTGAAACTACAGGATTGTTTTTTGAATTGCTAATGAAAAACAACTAATGAGCAACTGAAACCACAAATATTAAGATAAACAACTGAAAGGTAAAAAGTGCAACACATGAAGCATTTTTCCGAACATCAAGTTGTTGAGAATGACTGAAAAAACACTCTTGACTAACAGAATGTTTAAAAATTAAACTAATATTCGTTAGCATAATTTAACCAAAAGTTATGCGAGCTCACCATCTTTCCCCAATCTAATAAATTGCTGAAATTCCGTCATAGCTTCACTCTGATATGGCATTTGATCCCTCGCTTCTTCATTCTCAACCTTAAGAACAAATTGAAGACGAACAAATTATAGAAAGCCTAGGCCATAACCAATAAAGGCATAAAAGCAAGAAATATCAATCGATTTGTTCGTATACAGGTGGGAGATCAGAAATAGCGTCTTTGAGCAAAAGTTCCTTTTTGAGATCAGCGCGTCGACCTTCTTCATAAGCAACAACATTCCCCTATACATAAAAGGTAAAACTTTAAGAGAAATCATCAACACATACTCTAAAATTGCTAGAAACACTTGGATATTCCAACATCTACCTCAAATTCAGTTGGACCACATCCCCTCAAAACAACATTGTGTGTCGGTAAGGGGTACTGAGGCAATTTCTGCACACCGAAACAAATAATTATTCAGTTTAAAAGCAAAAAATAAGGAGCAAGTATGTAATATGTTGGTGTCTTATTAAATCACCTCTGAAGAATGAGCACCCCACAAGAAGACCCGCATTCGAAATTGGGGCAGTCCATAAGCACCAGCTGCCATAATACCTAATCGTGCTTGATATTTCATGCCAACAAGACATCCTAAAGAGTATCGTCCAAGAAATCCACCAGCGAACTTTAACATGTCAACTACATTTTCCATCAAGATAAATCTTGGTTTCAAGTATTTTACAAAGTCCATGAAAACAGTAAGTTGCTTATTCTTCAGGTCTTGTAAGGGATCGTTTTTGTTCCTAAAACGATTAAATCCACTTATTCCCTGACATGGGGGACCTCCGCAAATCACATCAACATCACCCTACATGACATTCAGGAAAAAAACAGTTGAATGTTAGAATCAAATTTAAACCATGGAATCAATAGCAAGATTAATTACGACATCGAAACTTACAGGTAAAGGTAAAATCTTGAAGCGGTACCCATTAATTACAAACTTTTTCATCGCATCCTTGCAAGTACTGATGAAAACATTGATTCGTAAGATGACAAAAAATAACATAAAAATTAGCTAAGGCTGTTTTGCTTGTGGTGTCATACCCCAAACCATCTTGAGGTTCCCAAGTGTCTTCATCTGACCCATAGCCCTTCCAGTGGATCTGCAAATGCAAAAGCCAAAAAGTATCAATAAAAACAAACAAAAGAAAAAAAGAAAATCAAGAACTTAAGAGTAAAACAATTCAAAAATGGAACTAATACTTTTTCCTAAGAAAAGACAGTTACTAGAAACTAAGGGACCCGTAAACTGATAAACTGATTAGTTGCAAATCTGGTCGCATTTTGAAGTGACCTAATCAAGATTTTTGTCGGACGCAGGCACATTGCAAAAAACGTATGGGACATGCCATGTGATGTATCCATTACGTTAAATTGATTTTTTAGTGGGGCACAAACAGTGGGGACACGTAGTAGGACACATCAGTGGTTAAATATGCAAATTTTTTTAATTTTTCCGGGTAAAAGTGAATTACTTCAAATATTTTGGGTTAAAAGTGTAACATGATGTGTATATGATTCTTGTTCATATATTTTGATGCTTCTACATATAACTATGCTTCCACTATTATAGAATACATTTTACATCCATTTATTTATTTTTGTCGTGTCCCCTGCTGTGTACGTGTCCCCATTTTTTTGAAAAATCATGTGTCTGTCTATGTCCATATCAATGCTACATAGGTACTAAGGATAGTAGGATACAGACAACGTTCATTGATCAAAAGCAATTTTTTAGTTGACATTGCTTTTAACTGAGTTTCAGCATGCATAAGACATTATATCTACATAGTTCCAACACCTTTTGCATGGCTGGTACACAACCAAGCAAATCATAATAAATTAACACAAACATTGACAGCTTTTGTTCTATAGGTGAAAGAATGTACCTAATGTACCAAACATTGACAGCTTTTAGTGCAGTGCCACCGATCTAGAAATGCAAAATGTACCTAATATTGCATCTACTGAGCTTAATTTGTCTTGTCACATACACTTTTGGAATAAAAATTGTTTCTTTCTTCTATTTCGTAAGTAATGATAATGATATGTAAACTGTGTTTGGAAAATGGAAGTTTAACCACCTTAAAATGAAGTCCCCTCTTCTTACTCCCTTTTGGTTTCCCATAACAAATTGCTAGAATTTTTTCAACTTCAAATACTTCGGAATCATCAGATCCATCATCATCATCACTTTGTTCATTTGGACAGTCATCATCGTCTTGTTTTGAAGACTCATTATCTGTCAAGGGGAACAAGTCGCAGAGTTTCTTCCACTCTTTTAAAAGAGCCAGAAAATCTTCTGCATTTTCATTCCGCACCTGTGAAGTGACCATAATCAGTCAAGAAACAACCACTTAAAGTGACAAAAAGAACAAGATAAAAATCATTTCAGAGGATTATACCTCAGTCTCGGGATGATTGGATCTGAGGCTTTCACATGCATTTGAATTCTGATCAACTGCCCATTTCTACACAGATAAAGAAATGGCAGAAATTCAATAGGAAGAACAAAGCACAGCGTAGAAAGAAAATAAATGACCCCTAATTTAACCATAAAATGTGAATATGATGCACAAAGATTGAAAAACAGATACATTTTCCAGTTCAAAACATAAGTTACTAGTAAGCCCAAAAGGGGCAACAATTGTCCAAGAGTTACAACAGCAGGACAACACTTTCTTGGCATAAGAAGTGCAATGTTAAATAGTAATTCCACATTCTTGAACCAACAATGTTATGCAAAGGGATACATGTCACATTCTCGTGACAGCTTTTAGTCAACCTTCATATCACATTCAAATTGGAATTGAGCAAAATTCCATCAATGAGCAATATGATTGACTTCTTGCAGCACTAAAGCTTCAAGGATTCAACAAATCTTATGAGCTGCTGCAGCAGCATGTATGTCAAATCCACTCCCAATAATTCATCTTTATCCCAATTCGTTGTTGATGGCTACATCAACCATTCTTCTTTTTCCTATTTTGAAATGTGAGATTTTTACAACTAGCAAAAGAATACATATCATGGAGAAATTTTGCACCCATAAAAACAATGCAAAGAAAGATAGAACAACTCAAGACTGGTGGTGCGGAAAAAATTGGAGATGCGCCAATTATCACACAAAACAAGGGGAACATTTGTTGCTTCCACAAGTGAAAAATGCAGCTCTCCAACATAACGGCATGTTTAATTGGGACTAGAAAACAAATTTAGTGATCCATCCTTTGTCGGTTGTGAAGTTCTCATACAAAAGGGCAGACCGTGCAAGAGTTAGCCCAATTCTTTAGGCAATTGGAGAATTGTTTCCCACCAAATATCCCAAAGAAGTTAAATTGATTTCAGTATGCCAAGAATGCTGAGGTTTGGTAGCATTATAGAGCACCATTATGATCTAGGATAACAAGAAGTTAAACATAAATGCAGTGGACTCTCATCTGTTGCATGCAAAGAGAGCAAATCAAATTATCAATACTTACACAATCTCATAGGTTAGCCTTAATTATAAACTTCCCTTGATCATCATTCAAAAGTCGTGTTGATTTTAAGACACCAGGAAGTGATTGAATCAATCTCAAACTATATCTAAGTGCTAGATTATCGAGAGGAACAATTTGAAGAGAAAGTACAACTGTGTACAGCAATTAACTTAGAACTTACAGTAACGAGATTAACACCACCCATGTTGGCACCTAGGCAAAGGCCTGTTGACATTGCACCACAGCCACAATAGAGATCCAAAAGTGTCATTTCCACTTTCTTCTTCTCGTTATGTCTTGAAACCTCTGCAAAATCAATCTTGGCTGCGACATCAGAGTCACTAGAAATAGCTGAACTAGCATCACTTATTGAGGATGCATCACTATGTGCCTTCGAGTTTTCAGGAGCTACAAATACAAACAACATAAGTTAGAACGCTTTATCTAATACAAGATGACCGATCACAAAGCTACTACACAATTGGTTAACATGGATAAATGCCTATTACTTTTTTCAAATAGTTATCTCTCCAAAACAAAAACACAAGAACCAAGTATTCGATGATGATCAAAGAACTACATACTCCGATCTGTTGGAGAAACATACTAACCATTGGTTGCATTCAAAGTGGTGAATGAGAAGTAAGGCAATGAATATGCCATGTCACAATAGAAATCTGAAGATGAGATTAGGTTTTGTTTTTCAGCCAAATCCACCTGTCGCGTGGAAAAGCTAGTGATGAACATTGGAATAAATAGGACTAACATTACAAAAGAAGTAGATACTTGAAGGTGTGTTTGAAGATCATACATTGGCTGGAAGCTGAACAATTGTTATTTTTGAAACAATAGAGCCCAATGGATTATCATCTCTAATACCCGAGTAAAACACCCGTTTTTCGTCGATGAACTTGGATTGTTCCTTAATTGCCTAGAAACAACCAAATATGTGATGAGTAATGAATGAAACATTTTCAACATCAGCAATACCAAAATTAGTGAGTGAAGAACAAATTATCTCACAGTATCTGCGGCTCTATAGAACCACTGAGCAGAAAAATACAAATCCCCATTGACGGTTTCAAAGAACTCCACAATTTTGGCAATATAATCAGGTATACCTTCTTCCGCCGGCGCCTAGTAAAACCACCCAAACAAAAGAATAATAAGTTTGTATTTAATTACTATAAAATCACATACATCTTGTAGCTATTTCCTATGAAACCACGGCCCATTATAATAGACAAAACAAAGCATAATACACAAAAGTATACGGAATAATGATAGCCTATTGAAGTCTTAAATTGGATAAGGTTCCATCAATGTCCTTATAGCATGCCAACCTCTTCTTTACAATTCATCAAACTTTAAAGACTATGTTAAACTTAATATAGCTAGAGAATTAAAGACCTTTAAGATGTGGAAAATAACCTTGCTTGGTATGTACTAACTGCTAACAAAATTAACTAACAAATCATCCCAAGACTAGACCTTCTGCAAGGAGCTCTCACTAGACAAAAAAAAAAATTCCATTGACACAAGGAAGATTCTAAGGTACCACCCTCCTTGTTTGGGGATACCTTATCAAGGTTGACCTTCACAATAAGAAAGTATTACTTTAACCATATGAAGGCATTATTAAAATATCCCAAATGGCTTAACAAAAATCAAAAAACAACACCATAAAAGGGCATAACATTTTCAACATCACCATATTTACCATGCCTCCCATCATAACATTCACCACAAAATGATAATTCAATCACCATGAAAAGCATAACATTTTAAGGTTTGGTCAAACAATAAAGGATACTACAAAAGTTTCCTTAAGAATAAGAAAGGATTAGCAAAGCAGAAACAACATGCCATGAAAACTCCTATCCAAAAATGATATCTAAGTTTTGCTACAAAGTGACTGGCAATTGTAACATTTACTTTACAATCTATTTAGCTATAAACCAAAGTATAAGCAAGATATATGATATCTTCTAACCTGTAACTGATTGCATATAGAAGGAAAAAATAAGTGATAGTTGTACTGAAACAAAAAGGGTACTTGCAATGGAAATTAAACTAGTCAAGGGCTTGTTGCAACAGTTATAACAAGCTTACCTTTACACTATCACCACCATACCAATTTAAAATCCATATTTCCCACATTCATTCTCATATAAAAGGAAACAATAAGTGATACTTGTACTTGGTTACATAAGAAAACTTGAAATTATATATTGTCGAGGCTTATTCTTTTAGATGGTTTTGTAATTTCTCTTCAAATACCAGTTCTCCATCTTATATTTACTCTTGACAATGTAACATACAACACAACACAAATCCAAATTAAAATTGAAAAAAAAAAATACATTCAAAATGCAAACAAAAATATAAAGATGTAGCTATGCAATGTTGAAGTTGTAATTTGTAACAGAATTTGGCTAAGAAAAAATGTGTATCATGTTAAAACTTGGGCATTATTTTGATGTCATAATTATAAAATAAAATAAAAAAAACATATGGTGACATAATCATGACAACAGATTCGTACATCAAAACACACACTACCACCACACGTCTAGATATCATGAGAGATGTCTATGAGTGAGTATGCATATCCCGGTAATCGTTAGTAGAATGTCCAAAAAGTTACACAAGCACTTAGATAATTTTCAAACAAATAAAATAAAAATAAAAAACAATCACTTAGCTCACCTTTACGTGCACATAATCATAAAGGTTGAATATGCATCCATCAACAACAGCTTGAGTATAGTGAGACTTTGCTTGTAAAACTTTATTTACGCTTGAATCAGCACTACAATCAGATTAAGAAACCACAAAGACAGTCACATCTTTTCCTTTAACATGCTTGAGGTTTTAAATATCATTCTTTGGGTATTGTATCGGTGGTGGTTACTAAACGGTTTTTGAGCCATCTCACCGCTGCATCTCAATATATCCATGAGATCAAAAATCTCGTGCATATTGGCCTATTTCCTTTACGCATCAGTCCATTACTCATTCTTTCGGGTAAAAAAAGATTTTTAAAAATTCATGTTTGCGACAATCGATTCCCGTTACTTTTTTTTCAATACCACCATATCTTTACACTGGGACCGTTGGATTATTAAAACCTCGATTACATGTCAAATCCTTAGGTTATGTACATTGTAAAAATCTTTAAACATAAAAGAGAATAACTTACCCATATCGACTGGGCCATCTTTCCCTCGATTCGTCGGCCGGCACTGGTTTTCCGGCGAACCTGTCGTCCGGTTCCTGCGGCGTCGGCGGTGGGGGCAACTTGGCCTTTTTCGGTGAAGACGGGTTTGGGGGAGAGGTTTTCCCCACTCGCTTGGTTCCTCCCATTCTCGCACAGAGAGAGATGCGGGGAAGATGAAGAGATGAGAGAGAGAGGCGCGTAGTGTTGAATTTCAGCTACTTGCTTTTACTACTGACCGAAAGAGCTTGGAAGAGTTTTGAATAAATTCGACTTTTGACAGAAGCGGGAACTGGTGAGATAAAAAATTAGGTTATATGGTGGGCTTCCAAGGCCCAATAAGAATCATATACGTATGATAAAACAGGATGGGCTTGGGCTTCTGAGGACGTCCAGTAAAATTTTGAAGCAACTACAAGTCAAGTGAAGGAATATATGGGGTGAGTGAGTTAGGCCTTGTTCGTTTTGGGTCTTAAAATTTTTGGGCAAGTTGTTTTAGCTGGCAACCTTTTCCGTGGGCAAGTTGTTTCAACAGGCAACCTTTTTCCGTGGACGAGTTTGGCTAAGGAAATAACTGTGGCCGTTTGCGCTACATCAGATGTTCTCTCCAATTTCAACTACCAAATAAGAATCTTACCCTAGACACTATCCCAAATTACATTTGTGGGAAAATGTGAGAGCAATGAGAAGAGACCAAGTTATCGCGAAGCTTTCCAAGACAAACCAAAGGTTTTGATCAATTCAAAGGCTTTGATTCTTTGAAGATTATCCTAGGGATGTGATTACTTGAGATGATTCAATGGTTGTGATTGCGTAGGAAAGATAATTTTTGAAAAATAGTTGCAACGCCATTCGAGAAACTTAGCCAAAAGTTGAAAATAGCTCTAACTCAAGAAATATAGTTTGTTGGAGTTGAGCTTAAGAAAACAAGTTTTCCCAAAATCTTGTTGGGGAGGATTCGGCGAGTGCTCCTACTAGACTTACCATCAAGGCATCCGGTTGGAGTTTGGCCGGAATACCACCCCAATAAACTTTTAATCTAAGATAGGTTATCTGGGATACACTCTGGTCCCTATGCATTCGGAGCTTCGCCCTTATCTAGATACCATGTAATACTAATCAAGATAACTTTTTCCAAAGTGAATTGTCTTTTTACTCAATTAGGTCTCTTCTACCACTCTTAAGCATTTTCCAATTTGTCCTGGTCAACTAGTCCTACACATTAGTACGGGACCAAGGCGAATGCCGAAAGGATTATGGCACAATCTGATTCCACTAGAGTTGCCTCAGAAGCAAAGAATACATTGGAAATGGATTTGGTATCTAAAACTCCAATCTTTTGGCATGTGGGAGTATTTTTTCTCCTTTTTCTTGTGTGTGAATGAATGCCCGAATCAGGTTAGGTGGAAAAATAGAAAACAAAGAGACAACAAAATCATGGCGTTTGGAGCTTCGCCGCAAGCCTCTCTATACCATAAGCAAATGTCAAATAGCTCTATAAAACCTCCAAAGTATGAATAGGTTTTTTTTTTTATTTTTATTATCGATAGAAGAGATCATTTACAAAGTGTAAAACTGAGGCAATATATCAACATCAATGGTGAGAGTCCACGAGGCAACCAAGTTCCACAATTGAACTAACGCAAGAAATAACCCCATCACATGAAAGAAATAATTTGTAAAGTCACTCTAAGGGAATAACACTTATACGCATGTGTAAGAAGATTTTAACTATTGATCTCTGAGCGAGATGCATAAATCCTAACCAAGAGTATCCACAATGCTATAATTAAAAGTAAAAGATTTTTAAAGTTAACAACGTTAGTGCAAAATATGACTTATAATGCTATAATCAAACTTAACAACCTCCTTATAAATAATCAAATTTTTGGTTTTGAATAACTAAAACTAGCGATATTTTGACAATAATCAAATTTAATAGACCCTATATATTCTCAATCAAATACACCAATTATTATACAAAAATGTTCTATCTCTCTTCTCTCTTCCTCTCTCTCTTTCTTTTTGAAAAATATTTTTTTAGAAAATAGTTTTTTTCCAAAAAAAGTATCAAAAACTATTTTCTATTTCTAGTACTCTCTCCGTTCCTTTTTAAGTGTCCTGCTTCGTAACTCCAACTTATTAAAAAGACATCATCATTACACCTTTCACATCAACTTTTTCCACCACTTTCCCTACTTACCCATCATCATTACACTTTTACTCACTAACTTTTCAAAATGAAATCTATTTTTAGGGATAAAATAGATAATGCACCAACTTTTACCTTCCTAACTTTACAAAATGGACACTTATTAAGGAACAGGCCAAAATGGAATACTGGACACAAAAAAAGGGACGGAGGGAGTAAATAATTTTCTATTTTTAGAAAAATTATTTTCTACTGTTCACGGTTTTTAGTTTTTTGTAATTTGAAAAGATGATGTGACAAGTTCTGGTTATCCATTTTTTATTATGTTATTGTAGACATCAATATTGCTAATCTTAACAATCTCTTAAATGAATAATCAAAAACTGATGTGGCAACTTTTGGCTATCAATTTTTGATTATAGCATTGTGGATACCTTAAGTGAGCTACCCCAATTTGATAAAGTGTCAATAGTTTAACCTCCCAAAATTTTGAACCTATGTGGCAATCCTCCGTGGCTCAACTCACTTTCTTCTCTCCTATTTTCTATTCCTGATTTCAATCTAAAAAGAGAAAATTAACTTTCCACTATCGCCTATCCTTCACAAGTTCACGTCCCAATTTCTCTTGCGGCTTTTGTATCTTTCTTTCTATTTTTGTTGGTGTCAAACTCTAATGCACAAAAGGCTTGTATCATGTATAGTGTACAAATTTTTATGCACAGGAGTTTTAGCATTATTATTACCCTTTTCTCTACTCGTGTTGTGCCCCTTCAACACACAGAAAATTGAAAAAAATATCCATGCAAATTTTCATTCATTGTCTCGTGCATTGACGGGCACTACGCTAGTAAATCCGTTAGGTAATTGCAAAATCATCGGAACAATCAAAAAAAGTTGGGAAAGTCTACAATACACACTCCTTAAAAGGGTGTACTATATGCACCTATTTTATGGTTCATTCATAACATTTTAGCGTGTTTCGTAACTTTTGTTATAGAATTCATAACTTTTCAGCAGTACGATTCGTATCATTTTCATTATGATTCATAACATTTTGGTATATCTCGTAACCTTTATGCGATTTGTAACTTTTTAACAATACAATTTGTAACATTTTCTCTATAATTTATAACATTTTGAGTGGTACATATGATACACACCCAAATAAGGGGTGTGGATTGTAGTCACCTTGAATAACTTTAACAGAAGTTACAGATACAATAGTATGGAATAATAGTGATCCATATATGTTGCAAAATTAGAATCATATCCTTTGATTCAAAGGCATAATATCTGTATGATAATCAAATTAAGCGAATCAAATGCTAAACAGCGATTTGGAGAAGCCAATCCACTAAAGTACTTCTTTTCATTTCGAAGAACACGTTGGAGAACAATGCGACAAACAAAGTTCAGCCGGATCGTCAAAGAGAAGCACGAAAGCTAGGATGAACTGATTGAGCGTCCTTTAGACGGGGGAGAATCTGGTATACGATGCTGAATATATCGCCTAGAGTTGGATTGATATTTGTAATAGGAGGATTGATGTATAAGAGCTAGCATTGAGTAGGCGATGAACATCGTCCATTGATTCCTTGTATCTTGTTTTTCATATCTGTTATGGCTGCTGAGATGTTCAATGAAACAGATGGATTATAACTGGACAACAGAGTTTTTGAGAATTATGGTTATGTATAGGATTGTTTTAGCAAAGCCAGGGAGAAAAACAAGTCTCCAGGTCATCTGTCTCGTGTTATTCATTGTCTAGTACCGGTCTATAGTCACATTACCAGAACCCATGTACAAGAGAAGGGGATGAACGATTCAAATTTTGCTCTCGAGGAATAATGCAATGCTTTTTGATTCCGACGAAAATAGCAGAATCAATTTGGTGCTTATAAATGATGGTGTAGATGTGGGATTCAACAAAAATAACCTCTCTCTTGTCTCGCTATCATAGTCTTATGAGAGTTCCTATTTTTAAGGAGACGTGAATTTATGGCATTTATATTTGCATTGGAAGACAAAATTTCAACATTTTGTGCTTCATTCACTTTTGAATACGAAGAGAGCGCTTTCAAATGCTAAAAGTTACATACTTTTTAACCTTGCAAAAAAATCCAAATAATCACCAACTCTTGGAGTCGGGAGTGGAAGCAAATATCATGAAAGAATCGGAAGGATTCACGAAGGGCAATTGGCAACAAAGAATTCAATTAACACCAAATCCTATATATCTTTAGTAAGAGTGCCAGTCTATAGCAATTGATGTCGACTCGTTAACGGCATGTGGTCTGGTGATAAAATTCCCTCTCACAATTCTTTCTGGTACAAGACATTCCCATAGGCAAACCCAAATCGAAGCTCACAAATTTGAGTAAGCATTGTTGCAAAACTCGATTTGGTACATGTTTGAGTAAAGAGGTGGAGTGAATTTTTGGGGAGTTCTACTCAAATTTTGAGAGTGAAAAACGTGTAAACATTGGAGATGATCTTTAACGGCTTATGGTTGAAAATTGGAGTAGATTAGAAGGTGATGACGAACGAAGAGTAGAAACCATGGCTGCCAAATTGGCAAGTGGTTTCTCCGGCTCCTTAATTGATAAGAAAAACCAAAACTTTCAAGCTCAGAATCTAACCAAATTAAGATTCACCACCACCTAATCAATTTCGAGTTCTTTCGAAATGTTATCGAAAACTTATCCAAACAGTTGAGATTATTACTCCATAAAAGTATCGAGAGAGATTAGATAATTCTTGGACGACGACTGGTGTTGGGATTAGCTACTCCGACGTGGTGACGGTGTTGAAGCGGGGCAGAATGCGTGTTTGAGGCTTCGGAAAACGACGTCGCATAATGACCTCGCAACATGTTGAACACTGGAGGTTATTTGAAACGACGTCGTCTCGAATTAGTTAATACTTCGCATCTTCAGAGTGAGAAGTCTTTCAAACGCCATTCCCATTCGAAGTTCCCGACTTCAACGTGGAATTTGGTCGATTGTAAACTCATTCCATCTCGATCGGAAATGTTCAAGTTGTAGAGATTTTCAAGAAGATAAACCCAGTTAAAAATCATATAAATAAAATACTGATTAGTACATAATCGAAATTGATTTTGGTGATTTTATTTTTATTAAAGTAGATTTCACTACACTGGATCAAACCCAATATTTCGCATACACGACTTCTTTTTTCGATTTGGCTGAGGAGAGAGGGAGAGAGAGAGAGAGAGAGAGAATGTGGGTGTTCAGCAGAAAAGGACCGTCTGTCTGGATTTTCATCACGCTCTACAGCTGAGGAAGTTACTGAAGGAATCGATGGGACTGGTCTCACTGCCATAGTAACAGGTCTCTACTAATCTTCCTTCTCCCTAACTGATAACCAGTCCGCTAATTTCGATTTCGTATAGCTTTCATTGTTCTTTGGCAACATCAATTAGGAAATGTCAATACGTTTTACCAAAAAAAATTTAAAAATATCGCAATTAGGAGACAAAACACGAACGTCACTACTCCATCCTAGTTTGATAACAATTGTGTTCATATGAGGTTTCATGGTCTTGAGATGGTGTTTTTACACATATTAATCTGCAACAACACCAATTTTGCAGCGGTGAGGTAAATGATTGACGCGATGATGTTTTTGTCACCTCAATATTGGATATTTTGGTTAGAATTTTTGTACAATAGTAAAAATATCGAAGAAAAGTGTTGAATGTTTGTGATTTGGATTGAGTTTTTAGCAAATTAGAGTGTTTAGGTGGGAGTTAACATGAATCGTATGATTCTTTAAAATGACTTTTTTTTGTCTAAAATATAGTGTTTTGTGACGCTCTCCAACCAAAGAGGTCTTTAATAAAAATAAAAATAAAAAACCCAAAGAGGGCAAAAGTAGAGATGTCAAATCATTTTGAAGGCTTATGTGGTAATTTAAGTTTTGGGAGGTAAAGTAATGAAAGAAAACATTTGACATCACATGTCAAAGTTGACATGAGAGAGGAAAGGTCAAATTACACCTAAGCAATTGACATATGGGTGAAGTTGGTTCAAATGCCAATTCATCCACTTGGCATGCCATGTCACATTTGACCTCCGTGGTTGGAAATAACGAGCAATTGGAGGTAAAAATAGAGTATGGGGTTGGAGATGCTCTTAGAATGAAAATCATTGATTGCTGAAATTAGGATCTCAGAATGGAAAAGATTATTTTCAGGATCTTAGAATGGAAGTGATTGCGTTCACATTGAATTCCATCCCTTGGAGATACCTTCTTGGGTGAAGTTCTAGTTTCCCTTCTGTATAAGTAATGTAAACAATAGACTTCACATAAGAAAAAAGAGTGAGTAAAGCCTTCATGTGGATCATTACAAAAAACATCCAGTATAGAACTACATCGTCATTTTACTTACCAAAAAAGGAGGAGAATATCCTGAGTTGTCCAAAAAATTTCTGAAAGTATTTGTTTGTGCTCGCCTGCGCGGACTTGAGAAAATTTCCTGTTCTCTCAATTAGCCAAAAGTATGTATTACGATGGCAGCGTGGTCTGTTGGGAAAGACACCTTGCATAAAGTAGTAAGTTTAACTTCATTGAACCATTTTGCTTATACACTTCACAGACTACTTTTATAAGCAGTGGGAGCCACCAGAGAGCAAATCTCTCTAACTTCTGGAAATACCATTTGTAATCGAGAATAAGGCATGATATTGAATGTCCCTGAAGTTGGGTTCTGAGTTTTCCCTGTTGAATCTGTTGTTCATATTCTGCACTGCACAAAACAACTACTACATGAACTTTGTTGGCTGAAGTAATATATTGTTCTTAATCCTTCTTCTTTCTTTGCTCATTTGCATTTGGCACTTGAATTTTTGGCGAATACTTATCGTGTTGCTTTTATTCAGGAGCATCAAGTGGTATTGGCACCGAAACTGCGCGTGTTCTTGTGTTGCGTGGTGTCCATGTAGTAATGGGTGTCAGAAATATGACTTCTGGAAAAGAGGCTAAAGAAGCTATAGTTAAGGAAAGCCCAACTGCAAAAATTGAAGCAATGGAATTAGACCCTGGTTCATCGGAATCAGTGAGGAAGTTTGCATCGGAATTCAATTCATTGGGACTTCCTTTGAATATCCTAATGTAAGACATGTCGGGGATAAAGATTTAATTTTCTTCTCTCTCTCTCTCTCTCTCTCTCTCTCTCAGTCAGTTTACCTTTGTTCTTGAAGCTTGATTTTCGTAAGTTAGATGGGTTTATGCTTGCTCATGAGCCTAAAATGCCTTTCTATCATTTCAAGGAAACAATCAGCCAAGGGGTAAATACATTGCAAAAGCAGCTATAAGCTACTCCGCCTCTCTCTCTTAATAATGCTTGACTGCCCCTTGCAACTTTTTAAGCTTTGAATGCAAGGAAATACTTGATATTCTCCTGTACAAGGTTTGATTTTTTCAACTTATATGCGTAGACAATGCTATTTGCATTTGTCTTGGCTTTCTTTTAAGTTGCTATTTTCAGGTATAGCAGTCTATCTGCGTACGGTCAGTCAAAGCTTGCTAACGTTCTTCATGCCAATCAACTTGCGAGGGATTTGAAGGTCTGTGCCTTACTATGGTGGAATATCTGTTTAATTATTCTTTTAAATTTTCCACTTTTATTCCCTTCCTGCTTAACATGAATTCATAATGTGCTCTCATCCTCACTGGCTCTAAGATGCTTATATGGTGTTGTATGGCATTTCATCCATGGAGTATAAATCATATGAGACTATGAGAGTTATATGCATAGTTTTATTGTAAACTTGGATTACTAAATGTTACATAGATAAATATCCATTCACATCCTTAATCAAGTTCATACATTTGGAAGAGATCATGTAATATATGTGGGTATGGAAGTTTGTGTGGAGTGCATTTGACTATTTGAGGAATGGCCGTGTATAAGGGATTACATGTTTCTGTATTTTATTGTTCTTCTCATGGGTGATGTTGCCTATATTGTCGACTTGAAAAAGTTTTGGCTTCATTCCTAGCCGCTGTTCAACTATTTTTTAATAAGTTCCTCAGTTCCCTATGGGCTTCTTCAGCGCAAGTCAACATTAAAGGCAAAAGTGACTTGCATATATCCAAGAAGATCCCATATGCAAGAAAATTGGTCATCCTGAATGACTACCTGGAACAGTCTAAAAAGTGGAATTGTTAACAAGTTTTTTTCCCTTGTCAGTTGAGTAGTTAATTTGTAATGAATTTCTTTTTGAAATTAGTTACATGATGCATGGAAGTGGTGCATAACCTAATGTCCATGTTGCTTTTAGTACTACTTATGCATTTATCATTTTGTTTATGGACTTTTGCTTTGGGTGGATGTTTAGGTTCAAGTAGGAGGATCACCAATGTACAAAGTTGATAGGAAGTTGGGTAAAGGTGGGTTTGGTCGGGTATTTGTTGGTCGCCGTGTTTCCGGTGGACATGGCCGGAGCGGAGACCCAGGGGCTGCAGAGGTAAGTTTATTTTGAGTTCCCATACGTGACCAATTACATTCACCGAGTCAGTTATTTTCTTTTCCTTTTTTGGGTGGGCATTGTTTTTCTCTTATTACTCATGAGAAAAGAGGTCGGTTTCACTTTGTTTTGTTGTGATTTTAGGTCACTCTGAAATTTGAGCATAGAAATAGCAAGGGGTGTAACTACGGTCCTCCATATGAGTGGCAAGTGTACAGGTAAGGATGATAACCTCCTCAGTATGTTTCTATGTACGTTAGGATCTTATTTATGTTGATTTGAACTTTTCATTCTTTGGGTGAACAGTACTCTTGGTGGTAGTCATGGAGTGCCTGAGTACATTATAAAGGAAAGCAAGGAGACTATTACGTAATGGTACGTTGAACAACTTCATGCCCAATCGTGCAACGTTTTTCAAATAGCATAACTTGTTTACAAATGTAGGTCATGGACATGCTAGGGCCCTTCTTATGGGATGTATGGAATTCATCAGGACAATTGTGAGTATCCCATGCTTGTTAATTCAGCAGGCTTTGCTTTTGTGGCACATTGTATATTCATTGCATCATTGAGTGATCAAGTTATGCTTCAGTGTGTAAAATATTTGGTAGTTAGAGGTTTGGGTTCCCCTTTCATGTTTACAAAGTTTGTTTTGATTACTTCTTAGTCACTCATGCAACACTTTTATATACATCAAAAGGAAATAATCAATCTCACAGCTGGTTTGCTCAGTTATAATGCAAGCTCATTACTTTCTTTTTTAGAAAAAGAAAATTCTACAGATAGAGTTTCACTCCCTTTTTTCAAGTAATTATTTTTTTTCCAATCAGTTACGTTACTTATGTATGATTTTATACGCTTGTGCCCTACAGAATCATTTGGTGCTGGTGTCTGTTTCTGACGCATTAGATGATTATTTTGATAGAAAGCGGGCTTGTTGGCTCTGGGCATCATAGTCGTTTGAATTAACCTATTATCTGCACAGGATGTTGTCTGAAATGGTAGCGTGCGTTGCAGTCGAGTCATTATCTATCCTAGAGAAGATGCACTCTCGGGGGTATGATTTAGTAAATTTATCATTGTTTAACTCTATAATTTTACTGGTAAATATCCATAGTATACTACAAATGGGATGCAGATAACGGGGGTTTTTCCCGAAGTACTTTCTAGTTTTCATTTTGCTTTTTGTATGCCATATGTTTCCCATCATAACTTTTCTTTGTTATGGTTATGTGCACGGAGATGTAAAGCCATAAAACTTTTTACTTGGTCAGCCATCTACACTGCAAGCGAAGAAGTTGTTTCTCGTTGACCTTGGGTTAGGTAGGCAAATAAACATCACGACTTCATGTATTTTTTTCATTTAGGTACTTCCGTAGTCTTTCCTAACTTCTTATCACCACATGAATTGCAGCAACAAAGTGGAAAGGCTTTTGGGCAACCTTCTCAACAACCAAGAGATCTATTCGAGAAACATGGGGTCTAATTGAAGTAATGAGATAATGAAAAATCATTTCATCTTTTTAGTTAGAACTTTAAAGCTCAAGCAGCCAGCATGTTGATTATGACCAACGTCCTGATATGTTCAGGTGTACTATTACTTGAGCTCCTGGTCATGGCTTTGCAAATTTAACTCTTCTTCAATCATCTATAAGCCTTTATTGCATTTTCAGAGGAACCGTCCGATATGCTAGTGCTCATGCTCACTTGGGTAGAACTGCCAATAGAAGAGATGATCTAGAATCTATTGCGTATACACTCATTTTGCTTCACTGAGGCAGACTTCCATGGCAAGGGTATCAGGTAGTGCTGGGATTACCATTTTTAACTTGCATATTTCTAGGCCCATGTTACCGTTGCCAGTGTTGCTCTATAGATAGCTATTCAATTTTCCTTATGTTCACCTTGTTCTTGTTTTCCTTTTCCTGAAAGGGTGATAACAAATCATTCCTAGTTTGCAAGAAAAAGATGTCAACATCTCCTGAAGTGATGTGTTCCCTCTGTCCTGCTCCCCTAAAACAATTTCTTGAGGTTGTGGTGAACATGAAATTTGACGAAGAGCCAAACTATTCCAAGCTGATCTCTCTGTTTGAGGGACTGATTGGACCAAATCCTGCTATAAGGCCAATAAACACCGATGGTGCTCAAAAGGTAATTCTTTTAATATTTGAAGTTATGACATCAGGATCTTTTGTTGGTTTTTGTACTAACAGTTCGTTTGTGCAATCATTTGTAGATTATATGTCAAGTTGGTCAAAAACGAAGTAGATTGAATGTTGAGCAGGAGGAGGAGGATGGGGTGCCTACAAAGAAGGTTCGTTTAGGGGTTCCTGCAACGCAATGGATTTCAATTTACAATGCAAGACAACCTATGAAGCAGAGGTAGAGTTGTGTTTTATAATTTTTTGGTACATCTTATTTTCACTTTAAACTATTGATTTGTCTTATTTTGAAGTGGGTGTCTACAATAACTGGTGCTGTATTTTCCAAATATTAAAACGACCTGCTGATATCCATGTTGCTGGTGGAAAGCAGTGGCTTTGAGTCGTGTTTTAGTTGTAATGTTTTCACGAGGCTAGGGCTCTTTTGTGTGAAATGACACCTTTTAATCACGGGAATTGAATGTCTCTTAAGTAGTATTGATTTAGTGGCTTGAAGATGTATCTTAGATCCTCAGATCCTCACATAGTTGTGATCTAATTGTCAATCCTTCATTCTGATCTCTGTGACGCCGAGATGTTGGTAGTCTCACATGGAAGGAGTTTTTCCCTTGTTAATTTCACTGAGGGAATAAAACACCTAGTAAGAAAGGATTCTCGTTCAAATCAGCTCTTTCTTTCACCTGGTTTCCTTGTGCACGTCCAGCGTGGGTTGATTGAAAGAGGAAGGGAGAGACATACAGACCAAAATACTACGTAGTACATCACATTCCCCAAATGCAAAAGCAAGACAGGCGCGGGCAGTCCATATTCTTCCCTTCTCCCCTCTACAACCATTTAACCAAAAAACTCGCCTCAGCTGGGTATATGAACACCACTTTTCCCCAAAGACTGCTCATGTTACCTCTAGCTGCAGGAGGATGGAGGAACGAACACATTATCAAATCTTAAAATGGAGAGCAAACCCACCAAGAAATAGTAAGACTCTAATTGGCAATCAAATTCATACGATGTCACGGTGGGGAAGATATATCCATACATCAGGATGGCGCAAGCCTTAATTTGTCATCTATTTCAAAAAAAGACTTCTAAAACGCATCGCAACACTCCCTTCAAACACATCATCAAAGGAATTACGAAGAACACAATCATTATGTAAGGGAACTGGAGAACATCAATTGTAACACAATTAAAAAAATTTGTAATGCTGTGCGCTCTCTCTCTTCTTTCTCCCTCTAAAAACTTTCTCCAGTTAGAACCCCACCCATTTCCGAGACCGCTGGCCCTGGATCTGCCTTTCCTCCTCTCATCCGGCACCGTAGATTCCAGTTTGACCCACTCTGTTCGGCGTGGCTTTGCTTCTAGCGGCTCGTGCGGCGTGGTGTACCATCGACGGTCTTGGAGCTCGTTTTTTCGGTTTTTCTTTGTTAGCTTTCACCGGCTAGTCCAGTTTTTGCGGCTGGATCTTCCAGTTCGGCCGTGTATCAGCCTGTTTCTTCAGGTTTGATGGGTGCTGGAGGTGGGAGAATAATACTCCTGGGCTTGGCCCGTGGAGGGTTTGTCAGTTTTCAGCTGTTGGGATTGAATAGGTAAGCTGCGGTACCCCGTTTCATCGGCCACCGTGGTCACGTGTGGTTTGAAATTTTAGCCAGGAGGATTTCTTTTCCATTCGTCGTGCCCGGAGCCTGTCGTGCCAGCGAGGGCTCGCCGGAGTTTATAACTCCATTGCTTCGGCTTTGGTCCGTCCATGCATCAGGTGGCATCAGGCGTGCATCCAACGGTCGGAGCAGGCCAGCGTGCTTATTGGGGCTACCCAAGGCGGCGCAGCAACCGTCCTGCTTGTGTTCAGTCTGTTTCCATCGGAGCTTGGTTGCTGTCTTTGTTTGGGTTTCCACGCCTGCCCGAGGCAACTTGGTGGACAGATTACTACGCCACGTGACCCGACCCTTTGAGGCAGTGTGGTTTGAGCTTTGGCTCGGCATAGGATCTAGACACTAGCCTGTCTCTTTGTCCTTGTGTTTTCATGTATATTTTTCTGTGATGGGTTTGTAGATTCCTTTTCATTGCATTCGGATGGATTCCCTGTAAGTGCCGTTTGGCATTATTGAAATGAACTTGGGATAAATAAAAAAAATTGTAACACAATTTTATAAACAAGAGTTGCAATAAATTTAGTAAGCATCAAGATGAACCAGATATAGGTGTACCCAACAGACTGAGAACATGGCAAATTCAATTAGGTGACGACTTTATGTACATAATGAAACTCAGAAAGGTTGCACACTTACAAGTTACACATTCCAATCCGACGACAATGAGATAAATTAAGGGTTACCCTGTCAAAAGGCTACCAGTTCTCCTTCACAATTTTTGACTTCTCAATTATGAACTTCCCTTCCTTGTACTTCTGTGTTGCCACATAAGCTCTTTCATACTTCCACCCCAACACTTCACGGCAATCCCGGCAACAGATATCTGCAACCGTGTGAAGACCAGTCATGAGCTGCCTATCTTCTTTGGGGCCAACAACAATGTTCATCGCATGAGAGAACAAGAAGGCTCGACCATGTCTTCCCTAAAAAGCAAGATCATGGAAAAAGGTAAGAAACAAATAGCAATGAATACTAGAATCATACAACAGTAGAACAAGTGTTTCCACTTCTTTAGAAGCCATGCAACGCTTCTACTAATCCCGAATCATCCTGACACCCAATACAACTGCTAAGTTTTTAAACCTCATTTGCACAAATGCTTCAGCATCGATTGCGAAGTGTTTCCTCAATATCGATTGTGAAGCATCAAGGGTTTATATTTTGAGAAGTTCGTGTTACATCCATCAAGTGTATACATACAACTGCTAAGTTTTTAAACCCCATTCGCACAAATGCTTCAGTATCGATTGCCAAGTGTTTCCTCAATATCGATTGTGAAGCATCAAGGGTTTATATTTTGAGAAGTTCGTGTTACATCCATTGGGTGTATACACTTTCTCGAATCTCTATAAGAAATAGCCCAATCAAAAGTTGGTCATACACACACCAACAAAAGCATTACTTCAACTTGCTTTGTATCCATAAATTCAGGAAACAATACACAGTCCATTCAGAAATCGGTCACGAATTATTGTTCTCATTCTATGGAAAACCATTTGAGCATCCAAAAGTGTTTTTCCCCAGTTGCCTCATACCATATCATCATGTACCCAATACTTGGAAATCAATTAGAAACAAAATCACCGACCAAGAATCGCCAACCAATATCCTTAACTGAGAACGACAATAACGACACGGTTAACTTCATACTGTATACTATTTGAGTGATTCACCTGAAAAGCCTTGGACACAATATCATCGTGAAGCGAGACATGATTTCGACATTTATAACAGCTATACAAGCGAGGCCCAAACAATTCTGCCATTACAAGCCGTATAATTCAGCTCCAAACACCTTCCTGCTTCCGAAGCAAACAAGCAAGTGAAGTATATGTATACCAAAACAGAATCAGAACACAATCACACATCCAATTTGAGGACCACAGTTACTACAAACAGACATGACTATATAGAACCAAAAAAAAACAAAAAGTGGGAAAAGAGCTATAATTTCGCTTACCTTGCACCAAAGCTAGTAATTAGCCAAGATTCTGCACCAAAGATGAAGAAAATCTAGAGTTAGCGTGCAAGGTTAGACCAATTTGGAATAAAAAAAGCGACAAGGGTATTGCTTCATGGACAAAAATGTATTATATTATTAAATAACGAGACTGGATGAGGATCTGAGCTGTAAAATCAAAACCCACTAATTATCCGGGTGAGGGAATAAGAAACAATAGATATGAATTTCTCAACATATTGTATTTCTCCGGTTGGGGTCACCTACCACTATGAGAATTGGAAATGCATAAAGGTGATTGTGAGAGGAGAAAAAGGATCCATAAAAAGGAGAAGAGTCCATAAGTAAACAGTAGTATACCTTTGCCGTGTGGCCTAGAGGTTGTAGGTGCCATTATTGAGAGAGAGAGAGAGAGAGAGTATTTTCTGCCCACGGTTTCTTGAAGGGTGATGACGTCGGTGGACAAACCAGAGATTAGGCTTAGCAACCGAGCGCGTGTGCTTCAGTTCGACAGAAACGCTATTGTCGTGCGCTTCGGAGGTTAGGCCTCACTTTTGGTGGTCCTTTTTTGGCATTTTTTTCCTTTCAATTGTAGTACTTTACTACGCTGCGAATTGAGTTTTGAGTAAAGCTACAGTTTCCGACCGGGGAATTCCGATCGGAATTCCGACGCCCCGCCGGACCCATTCCGGCCACCGGAAGGCTGATCCGAGCCGTCCAAAAATTCTAAAAAAAAAATCCGAGTGGGCCTACAAAAAAAATGGAGTGTTCGGATCGGCCACCTAAACACGTCAGATGCCGTTGATTCTCGCGTAGGCCTATACACAAAAAATGGAGTGTTCGGATCGGCTATCTAAACACGTCGGATGCCGTTGATTCTTGCGTAAGCCCACTCGGATTTTTTTTATAGAATTTTTGGACGGCTCGGATCAGCCGTCCGGTGGCCGGAGTGGACCCGGCAGGACGTCCGGATTCCAATCGAGAAAATGGGTCGGGAAGTGTGTTTTATTCATACTCCCTGTCCCCTCCGTCCCCGTTTGTTGATCTGGGTTACGGAGTACCATTTTTTGTTGGGCGCCGCTATTCCCAGCCCTCTATTTACTCCCGTAGCCCACTAAATTTCGGTAAATGATTGTTGAAAATCATAAATAACATTTCGGTAAATTGCTGTTGAAAACAAAATTATATTTCGGTAACTACATGTCGAAAATATGTTCAACTTTCGGTAAATAACTGCCGAACATGCATTTTCGGTAAACATCTGTTGAAAAAAATATTATATTTCGGTAATTGGACGCTGAAAATATATCTCAATTTCGGTAACTAACTGTCGAGTATAATTGAAAATTTTTAACGGGCTATGGAAGTAAATAGAGGGTTGCGAATAGCAGCGCCCTTTTTTTTCACTTCAAAACTAGTCATTATTGAGCGGATGAAAAAAAGAGTCATTATTGAATTAAGGGCAAATTATAGTTACCCCCCTCTAACTAACCCTCGCGTACACTTACCCCCCTTTAATTTTTTTTTTGGCACTTAACCCCCTCAAACTAACTGAAATTCAAACGGTCATAACTTCAAATGGTCATAACTTCTTTGTCCAAAATCGAAAATATGCAAATTATATATCGATTTTGAGGTCTTGAAGTCAGCTTTCTAATGACACCAAAATCACATCACGATTCAAAGCACACAAAAAGTTATGATCAAAAGAGTAAGGGCTGGTAGACAGAAAGGCCGTTTTGATCATAACTTTATGTGTGCTTTGAATCATGATGTGATTTTGGTGTCATTAGAAAGCTGACTTCAAGACCTCGAAATCGATATATAATTTGCATATTTTCGATTTTGGACGAAGAAGTTATGACCGTTTGAAGTTATGACCGTTTGAGTTTCAGTTAGTTTGAGGGGGTTAAGTGCCAAAAAAAAAAAAGTTAAAGAGGGGTAAGTGTACGCGAGGGCTAGTTAGAGGGGGGTAACTATAATTTGCCCTTGAATTAAATTCTTACATCTTCTTCTTTTAGAGTTTTTTTCTTATAACTTGGTGTCCGGATCAACTTACGTGCCTCGACTAATTGCGGAGCCCTAAACTTAACTGTTAGACAAACCCTCCAATAGAATTTGAAATGTTTGGCCTCGATGAGATTTGAACATGAGAATTCATGGCGGACAAACACTTATATGCTTTCTATGTGTATTGGACCAAACCACTTAGGTTGTCTTGTAGCTCTTTTTGTTGGCTTTAGAGAATTTTTTTCAAGTTGGAGCTATATTTTTTATATTTTGCTGATTCTTTTCTTTGAGCAAAATAATGTCAAGCAAAAATAATTCAAATCTAATAAAAGTTTAAAGAAATAATAAAAAAAACCGTGCCAAAAATTGTCACGAAAGAGTTAGGCCAAACAGGCCGTTATTCACATAGTGTGCATGCTTGAGCAAGAGTCGCATGTGAGAAAACATATTTCAATAACATTCTAAATTATTAAAGTTTGCTAAAAAGCAAGCAAATGATCATATTGAAGGATCTAAGCACTTGAGCAGAGTTCAATTCTCATAAACACTCATCCCCATTCTCAAGTCCTTTAGGATATGGTATATTAAAATTAACAAATGATAAAAATAAAATAAAATCATATTAAAGGATCATATAACCAAGTTTTAGAATACGCGCTTGAACCCTTCAATCACGGTAATTTTTATGGGTAACTTCATAAAGATCTTGTTCATTTTTTGATTTTTGGATTTGGATGTGGGATTTTGGGTTTGAATTTGTAATGATTAGAGTAGGGATATAGGAGTAATGATTGAGGTAATGATTGGAAAGAGATAAAGATAAAAATGAAAATAATTATTGGAGATAAAGGAAATGAGTGGATTTTGGAGTAGGGTAATAATTAAGAGTTCAATTCCTAAAAACCCAACCAAACAAGCCCAAAATCATCCCCAAGATTTCTAAAATCACAAATTATCCCCTCGTATTTGGGAAATGGTAAAACACCCCATGTTGAATAACAAGTACTCTATTGCCGTGACATAGCCACTAAGAAATTCGACAAAATCTGTGTGAAACTATCAAATCCTAATTACAAATGGACCGATTTGCCTTTTGTAGCCTATGAAAGACTATTTTCACACATTTGCATCCTTTCACAAGCTATAACAGGATAGTGTGATCCATTGTAATTAATATTTAATGATGTCACACAAATTAGGTCAAGTTTTCTAGCAGCTACGTCGTTTATAGGGGTAATTTGTTATGCGACATGTGGTAATTTATAATTTCTCCGTCATGGGGGCAATCTATAATTTGTAAAAATCTTGGGGGTATTTTTGGTAATTCACCCGTTCATTTTGATTTTGGACGGCTTAGATTTGGAGAGGAAAATGAGAGAGAAAGAGGAGAGAGAGTGGTGGGATGAGAGGAGAGAAAGAGTTTCAATCTGAGTCGTTCAACACATTTTTTGATGGCCCGGATGCGCTGCTCGAGTATCACTACCCACCCGACGCCCAAAAATTTCTCCATTCTATGCTTTCGTGTTCAATCTTTGTTCTCGTGAGGTAGTTTGAAAATTTTCAGAACACTTTTCAGAAAGAGTTGAATTATATAAAGGGTAGTGATAATATAAGGGTAGTACTGATAATGCCAAAAAAAAAAATTCGCTAAAATTTCAGTGGATAAAAGTCTTGTATACTGCACATGGTATAATTTTTGTGCACTAGAGTTACAGTTTTGGCAAATACAAGCACTTGTATTCTTTCGAAAATCCTTGGTTTATAGTCATGGTCGTAGTGGTTCTGCTGGTGATCGATTTCCTTTTTCTTTTCTTTTCTTCTTTTTAAATCTTTCGATTGAATTTTCATCGAAACTTACGGTGAAGTGTGTGTTTCATCGGTGTGAGTTTTATTTTTTGTGCATTGGAGTGCAAATGAGATGACCCCTTATTTGCTTACGAGAGGTGGTAGTGGTCTGAGTGTTTGTATCTACTATCTAGGAATGCTATCTACCTTTGTAGGTTTATAGTCCTTTGATTAAAGACGAATGCCACTTTTAGGTGATTATCTTGCGTATCTTTATTTTTCATCAATTAAGTTATCTTATCATTTTGAGAAAAAATACAAGCACGTGATGCCCCGATTCAGAAAGATTACTCTTGTCACTTTCGATGAACAAAATTTTCTCTCTTGCCTGGTGTTTGACTAAAGTTTGGTGGAATTAAGTTAAATTACTTTAGTCTCTCAATATTCACAATAAAACTGTTTATAGACATCGTGTTAAAGTTTAGACCTAGTTTAGTACTCTCGCAGTGTTAAAATTTGCTTAATGCTGATTTTTTTTGGGGATTATAATTCATCATAAATTCAATACCGCTTGATTTGGATTATTTTAAAGGCATGTTCTACTCATCTTGCTCTACAATATACGCAATTGTATTAAATTTTTTTTCCTTCGAGATTGACTCCGTTATGAAAGCACAACAAGGTTATTTGTGGTCAAAGGGAGTTTGAGGTACAAAAAGGCCTCGCAATCCCTGAAGCCACGGGACAAATCCGTATCCTGAGGAATGGATTTTGTAAACGAAATTTTGCAAATTCAAAATCCAAACATGAAAATTATATTTCAGGCTTAAGGCAAACTTGTTAACTTTTTATTATCATAATGCACATTACATTTGTTATCAAATGTCGTACTGATTCATTAAGGCAAACACCAAGCACGCTGAGGGAAATTATTTAGCATCAAATGCAGAGTTTTCCCGATCATCGCTTCGACAAGAACTATAAAAACAGTAACGGTAGTAGTCTTAGTCTTCTTAGGTACTATATTCCTTGAGAATCCTAGCTTTCTCAATTATAAACCTCCCTTCCTTGAAGCTTTGTTTGGCATCATAAGCTCGAATGTATTTCCAACCCAATTCCTGCCCGCATTTGCTGCAGTAGATGTTGCCAACTGAGAAAAGACCAGTCATAAGTTTCTTGTCCTCCGTCTGCCCCAAAACGACATTCATCGCGTGAGCAAACATGTAAGCTTGCCCGGATTTCGCCTATGAAACAACCAACCCCAAGTCATAAACGAGTGTTGGACAGACACCGCAAAATATGTGTGTGTGGATAGATCATAAGATGTTAATTGAGTATATTCGATATCCATTTCTCCATTTATAAAAGCAATATAGCATGCTTTTGCCATGGATTGGTAATTATGGATCCTATGTCAGTAGCGGGGTATATATATATAATGAATTAAACAAGGATATAATATGACCCTATCAAGTCCCGGAAAATTATTTAATTTAATCTAGAGTGCAGGGTTGATGTCAAATTAAAACGAACCAATTTGAATCTGATCAAGTTGTTTGCCAATTAATATAATCTGACCCCATCAAGTCCCGGAAAATTATTTAATTTAATCTCCAGTGCAGGGTTGATATCAAATTAAACAGAACCAATTTGAATCTGATCAAGCTGTTTGTTACTCACTATAAAAGATTTAGAAAGAAGGTCATGGCGCAGCGCAATTGGATTTCTGCAGTTTCTGCAACTGAAAAGGGGAGCGTCGTTGAATTCTGCCATTGACCTGAAAACTCGACGCCGAAAACAGAGGAAAATTCGAAAGATGTCAAAGAAAAGAAAAGGAAAAAGGAAGGTTTATTAGTACTACATATGCTCTCACCAGAGAAGGGGATAGATTAGTTGTTGATGCAAAGCTGGCTCTGCTCCAGAAGATAACAAAACGCAGGGTGGGGATGGAAGATATATAGAGAGGGCCGGAGAAGTCAAAAATACCAACTTTTGATGCTTGATTGAGAAATATTTTCAGGTTTAATAAGGATGGAGATAACTTCACGATCTAAAACTCTCCTGCCACGGCAAAAACTATGAAATGCCTTATTTGCCCCTTTGAATGCCGTCGGCCAGTTTCACCAAACTCAACAACTCTATCACTCACCGCCCTCTAATTATCTTTTCTCTCTAAACTGAATCTTTTGAATCTCTATAATTATTGTCAACTTGATCATCGAATCACGGACATCAAGAAACAAACGCTATATCTATGAGTTTGAGTCCTCTTCGTTGCTCTGCTCTCAAGATTACCTTCTTCTGAAATGGAATTGTTGTCGGCTATAGCGGTGACTATAAATTAAATTTCTCTCGTTTCGGTCTGATTCTCTTATCTGAAAGTCCTTACTGTGTAAAAATTAGGTAGAATCTCAAGGCATTTGAGAACAAGACTCCGCATGGTTCTAGACTACTAGTGCAGTATCATTTGACACCCATCAGTGCATGCATTACGCAAGGAGTTGCAATGAGTGGCAATCAAATGGGTAAGAAAATTTTTAGGCGGAGATGCCAATTGTCGGTCTGGATCTGTAGAAATAGTAAAAAAAATGTAGAAATGGTAAAAAAAATGTAGAGTGAGAAAAAGGAAGTAGAAGAGAGGTGGGTTGGGTAGAAATGACGTGTAGAGAGAGTCAAATACAGAAGAAGAGAGGAAATTAAAAAGAGTGGTCACGTGGGAGAAAGGCATTTTTTCTCCATTGTACTACTGTAATTTGTTTGAGAGAAATAACAGACGGTGGAGAGAGAGGCGTGCCGACTGCTGGGTCAAAATGAGTGGAAGGGGTAAATAAGGCATTCAGTAATTTTTGTAGTGGCAGGAGAGTTTTAGATCGTGGCATTATCCCCTTCCAATAATAATTGAAAATGCTTGATTGCTAGAAGCCTAGAACTCGCAATGTATTGCAATCTTAGGCTTCGTTCCATTAAAGGAAATGGGTATTTATTTTTTCAATAATTATTTATTTATTAAATTAAATGTAATATATTATAAGAAAATAATCTATCTTGTAGATTAAGCAAATAAGTATACTTAAAAAACAAGAACCTTAACAGCTAGGAGAACGAGACCTAAGTACAAGCGCAAGTGCAAAGGACCCTAAAGAGTCTGAAAAGCGACAAACGGTAGGTGAGACTTGGTCAGAGGGTGTGTGCTGTGCAGCTTCGTGCTGCACAGCGTGCTGCACGGTATCTGGCGAAGCTTTTCCGGCATCGGTCCAACGATCGGAGACGTTCATCGCGTAGAGCTCGTCGAGTTGTACATGTGCACCAAAAATCAGCTCGATCAAATATCATTAAGGGCCTCATCTGAACATATATAACTTGAAAAAAAATGAATCCTAATGGATACGAAACACTAGATCAAAACCACTAAATCCATTTTTTTCAAGTTATATATGTTCGGATGAGGATCTTAACGATATTTGATCGAGCTGATTTTTGGTGCACATGTAGAACTCGACGAGCTCTACGCGGTGAACGTCTCCGATCATCGGACCGATGCCGGAAAAGCCTCGCCAGAAGCTGTGCAGCATGCTGTGCAGCACGAAGCTGCACAGCACACACCCCCTGTCCGAAAAAACATAGTACTTCTAGAGTAAAAGTATTGTTATTGTTTCAATAAAATAGGTTTCTTCACGAAATTAACCGCTTGTTTTTTAGAGTAAAAATTCATGTTTCTCACATCAGATCAGATGGGTGTTTAGTAGACTTTTGAGGGGTGGTAAAGGTTCATGAATCTACTCTTATTGGTCCCCCATTCGGTGGAAATTGCTGAGATGCTTCCGTAGGGTCCCCTACCAGTTAGAAATGGGATATCAATTATCTACCCTGTTTTACTTTTCTTTTCTTTTCCTTTCTTTTTAGAATATAAAAGGCTGACGTGAAGGAAGCATTTGTTTTTTTGAGTCTTTATTTTTATTTTTTTCAAATTAAAATAGCAATAAAAAATGTTAGTAGAAGATTCTGGAAAATTATCTATCTTAGGTGGAGCATTGGACCCGGGGTGCTATAGTGCACCCCCGGGCTACAAGTATAGTGCGGTTAATTCGGCCGTTCATTTTGGCAATGGACGGCTCGGATTTTCATCCGAACAATGGACGGCAAGGATTTGTGGGAGCTCGGATTAAATCTAAGTCATCCACACGGAGATGGACGGTCGAATTGACCGCACTACACCGTGTAGTGCGACGGATGCACTACTACAGCCCATTCCATTCCGCATTGGACCATCTTTGTTTCGAATTAAAATGCCCATAAAAAAGGCATTACTTCACAACTTTCAATTACGCATCATTCTCCTCATACGGAGTATATATTCTATAGAAAATTTATGGAGGAGTAGCATGTTTTTATCCACGACACACGTTTAAAATAGCCATGTGATTTTGTTTTTCCCCTCTTTTTCTAGGTAAAGACGAGAAATTGAGAGCACTGAATTAACTTCATAAGTATGTCGTGCCAATGAGGTTTATTTGGTTACGAAGAATATCACTACCAATGCAAATCCACTTTGAACAAATTTGTTTACGGCATTTATTCAAAGTTTGAAGAATTACCCCCAAAAAAAAGTTTGAAGATTTCAGTGAAAAAAATATTTAAATGCTCGGAGGTGTCTTCTCGATGCTTTGAGCTCTTTGGCAAGTTTCACTAAACCTAGATACTCAATCATTACACAACAAACACATAATTCACATGTTACCAGATAACCACACTACACAAAAATTTTAGATCAAGTTTAGCTGTATGAAAATGATTTGAGCCATTTTTTGCTATGGCAATTTTATCTTGAAATTTTCTAAAAAAAATTGCAAAAGATTGTCTTTGCTATTGGTGCCACATCATCAAACCCAATAATTAATTCCCGATGACACTGCACTATTGCACCATTGATGGAAGTTAGCTGAGAAAATAAATAGGAAAGGAAAATTTGCAACATATTGATGTTGCACCATTGTCCATTGCACCAACAATGTCATTCTTTGGCAAAAATATCACCATTCATTACTAAAGAATGACAATAACTATAGTCATTTTGTCCTAACATTGGACTTGCTCTTATACCTTGTTTGGATGATCTTTTAAAATTTTTTGAGTTTAATTTTTGAGTAATGAGTGGAGAGAGAAAATATGGTGATGAGTAGAAATAGATAGAGAGATAAATGAGAATAATGATTGGAGAAAGGAGAGAGAAATGAGATTAATGATTGAAAGTAAAAGTAATGAGTATTTTTTTGAGTTGAAATTGTTTTTCCAAAATGTCGTCCAAACAATGCATAAGTCACGGGAATGCGAATGTTGTTTCGGTGTGATAGCCAACTCTATCATGGGAGGTGAACGCAAGTTTTGTAAAATAAGGGGAACACGTACTAAAGAAAAAGTCTCAGGGGAAGTTGTTGTAATTTACCCTTACCTTAGCCCCATTGTGAAGGAGAAGTACGTACACGCCATCCCGCCGTTTGCTTTCCTTGCTCCGCCAAAGAGCTACTCTCTAACCCTCAAAGAATCAGACTTTCCGTTCGTCATTCTCTCTCTCTCTCTCTCTCTCTCTCCCTCTCCCTCCCTCCCTCCCTCCCCCTCTCTCTCTCTCTGTGAGTGTGTGTGAAAAATGGCGGATGCTTACTGGAGGTACGCAGACAGTAGGCAGCAGCAGCAACAGCAACAACCGACTCTTCCCCCTCTTGTCGGGAAACGCCCTCGCTCCGATTACGGTACCGTATATCTCTATCTGAATGTGTGAATACAAATGTTTGTGTTTTTGTGAGCGTATAGAGATATTAGTTGAGGACTAGGGTTCTTCCTTGAGATTATTAGGGTCTGGAATGATTCTTATTTTCTTTCCTTTGCTGAGTAATACGATCCATGATTTTCATTAAATGGGTTATGAGATAAAGATGACGGCCTTTTAAGTTACACTCTGTTTTGATGGTTGGGTTTTGGGGGGAACTGAAGGATGAGGAGTGGAGTGGTTAAATATCAAACTCAACCCCAAGGGGTTGGTCTGGTCAGGGCTCAGGGGTGTGCTCCCTCGTAAGGTCTCTGGTCTGGTTCGAAACCTTGCAGGTGCTGTCAACTCCCTGGGACAACTGGAGTTTTGCCCGGTTGCTAACTTCAGGGCCCTGGGATTAGTCTTAGGTTCGGACAAGCTGGTCCGGACACCATGTAATATAAAGGAAGAATAGTCGAACTTGAAAGCATATGGTATGAAGATTTGTGCTCTTCTCTTCCCATCCAAAAAACTATGAGGAAACATGGGGGAGAGTCCTACTAGTTATCGTATCTGGTGGTGCTTTCTTTTTTTGAATGATCAGTTATTTCACTTGCTTGAGTGAATTTGTTAGGAAAGGTTTCACATTCTTTCCTTGAAACTTGCTTGAGTGAATTTGTTAGGAAAGGTTTCCCATTGAAACTTGCTTGAGTGAATTTGTTAGGAAAGGTTTCACATTCTTTCCTTGAAAGAGGCAAAGGGTTCAAAAATTCTTTCATATTTACTAATTTGGTGTATCAATAAATCTATGGAAAACGTCGTCATCCTTTGCTTTTTGTATGATTCTGATTAAAACCATATACACTTGTCAAACCTTTCGCTCTTTTGTTTTTCTCCCTCTTGCGCCTCAACCTTGTGCCAAGCACCACTGCCTCCTCTCCTACTCCTTTCCGTAGGATTGCTTATATTTTGTTGCTTGATTTTTGTAGATGTGTCCGGTGGTCATGAGTTGGGTGGCTATTTTGCTCGTGATGTTGAAAGAACAGCGTACCCCGTACTTAGAGATACGGATTCCCTTGGAGCATCATACGATCGTTACTTGCGAAATGCGGTACATATTATTCAGCCTATACTTAATTCAGTGCCAATGTCTTTTTGTTTTAGGAAGATGTTGTTCATATGTAATCCTATGCCACATTTTATCAGCAAATTGCTTCTTATGGTGGGGGAGACTCTGCTAGACCCATTACTGGTGGATTAAGTGGTCACTCGGTTGATGACGCTCGAATGATTGGTGTTGGGGGCTCAGACTCAGCAGTGGCATTGAAGAGCCACTCCATGGGATTGGAAGGTGGTATGCATGAGCGTCCCCTTCCTCCTGGTGCTACCAATACGCTGTTTGTGGAGGGCTTGCCTGCTAACTGTACAAGCAGGGAAGTTTCTCGTATCCTTCAACGATGTGCTAATTGTTGGTCTATTATTTTTGTACTTTTTTAGTATGTAGGTGTGTTTCTTAATTTGGTTTGCAGATATCTTTCGCCCATTTGTAGGTTACAAAGAAGTAAGACTGGTGAGCAAGGAATCAAGACGTGTAAGTTCTCATTTTTTCAGTCTCTCTCTCCTTTATCATGATTTTCTTTGAACTTCTTTGTAGCTCTATACTGTGCGAGTCTTTATTTATAGTCCTTCACTCCTAAATCCTCTGACTGCAACTCTTGCAGCCTGATGGTGAGCCACTGGTACTTTGTTTTGTGGATTTTGTGAGTCCAGCCCATGCGGCCACTGCTATGGACGCGTTGCAAGGTTAGTTAGACTTGCGTATTCAATTTTGGTATAAGAGTGATGGCAATAACTGCTCCAGTGTCACTTCCTTTTTTTTGTCTGTAATCCCCAATCCCCTTGCGTCTTTTGCTTTAGTTGCATTAGCTCACGATGCTAAAAAAACCTTGGCTAACGAGTTATTCCTCATTGTGAGAACATAGTGATGGATAAAAGAAAGTAATGGAGAAGTTTATAGCTGAAATAGGATTGGTGTTTGCTAGAGTGGCCAAAGCCGCCATACATTTGTCAGGGGTTTTCCGTAATGCTGAAGCTAGAGTGAATTCCGGTTGTTGTTGATGCATAACTCAAGATACCAATTTTACTGATTGAATTCGATTTATGGTTCCTCATAAGGAACCGATATTGGAAATGATAAACTATGAGCTATGAGTTTGTTGACTTCCGTTTGGGGCATGATCGGTCAGTGCTGCTAGGACCATAGAAGCAATGTTGCAGAAACAGAGTCGTTGCAATGTAGCCCTATCGGAACAACAAAGAAGCATTTGACTTGCTATATAATTAATGGTGTTCTATTCTCTTTTCCCACCTCATCGTCAATAACTTACATGTGATGTGCCTGCTCCAATTGGATTCAAGTGGACCGCCGCTCAAATCCTCGACACATTACCTGTACATTTTTACTCGCTGGCGAATGCTATTCGAAGAGGGAGCAATGATTGACCTCTGAAAGTAGGTGGGCATAGATACGACGGTGGATAGAGTGAAATCAATCCTCATCCCATTTTACCTCTCACCAACTTTGAATGACTGTTGGCTTATTGGACATAGTAGTTTGCCGGCACGAAGCAAGCTCCTACGGAATGTGATGAAATTAGTTAAATCACAAGCCTTTAACATTGGCATATCAGAGTGGATTCTTGCGTGTTACGTCATTACGTGAATCCAGATCCAGTTAAGGGGCCTCTAGCCATGCTTCCGCTGCCTCTTGTTGCACATTCCTTTACATAAAAGTAGTGGCAAAATATGATAGAGTCTAGCAATTTGTTGAATATCTGCTGCCGTGGTAGGGGATTTTGGACCTCCGATATTGATACTTTCAGCTGATAGTGTTTGGTATTGGCCGGTACATGGTCATATGAACAGATACTGATACACATCTCGATAACTTGATTTGGAACCCTGATTGATGCTCAAAGGTCCTCTTAATCCTTCTTGTTTAAAAAATTGGCTCAACCTCTTATTCCCACTCTTGCTCCCACAGACACTAAATGAATTTGTGACCTAGACCAAGACCATCACATTGGTAGGTAATTCATTCGACATTACGAATTTTAAAAGTAGCTGCAAATTAGCCCCTTCGTGACTTTTAAGGTTCTCTGCAGCATATACCTAATTTCTTGTGCACGTGCATGTTGCAATCTGACACATGCTTTCAAGTCTTTGGATAGAATGAAATATGTGAAGAGTTAGTTCCTGTGATTCAACTAGGTTCAAAAACATTTATATACACTTGGGCAGTACTCCGTACAAAAGATTTACATAATGGGGTAAGAATAAACAGTGGTTTTTTCATGTTGTAACTCCCTGAGCTTCTATTATTTTCCAAAGAAAACCCAAAATCGTGAAGTACTCACTCTTCAATCCGGTGATGGTGACTAATATTTCTTGTTGAAGTGAACACTCAATGTGGAGAACTAGGAAAATGATTATCTCATCTATGCAGTAACTATTATGAACCAAGACAGTCTTGGGCCTTGGCCTGTTGAGGAGGCGTGTCAGATCTCTTGTTAGACATTCCGTGCTAAGTTTCTGAGAATTTTTTTTGGTCCTTATTTCGCATTTTTAGCAACACCTTTGCATATATTCTTTCCACGAAGTCCCCAACATTTTTGTTGGATCCTTATCTGGTAAAACCGTAAAACGCTCACAAAGAAACAGAGACCTTGAGAGGGCAGCAGTCTCTCTTTTACGTATATCCTTATATATAATTGGAAAATAAGGGGTGGACCTGCAATTGACTGTGGGATACTGGAAATGCTGACGAACATTTCAATCGAGTTAATTTGTGAGCTGAAGTGAGAATTGAACGCCCTTTCTGATTCCTAATTCCCGGGTAAAAGATGTGGTTAGTTGTGGGGCGTAAAATGGTCAAAACTCAATTTTGCAGGTTATAGATTCGATGAGCTTGACCGGGACTCGGTCAACTTAAGGCTGCAGTTTTCTCGCCACCCTGGTGCGAGGTCAGGTGGTGGGCATCGAGGCAAACGTTGAACTTATGTGATTTTACAGGTGACAGAGACGATCCCCCATCCCTTTGACTGCTTTTAATGGCCATCAGATTCTAACAAAGTTAATATATTCTGGAAATTCGCGCTAAATTGTGGAACAACGCCTTTTATGTAGGACCTACTCGAGTATGAGAGTGCGATAACGACGAGAGATTGATCGACAGCCTTGGAGTTTCGAGAGTGCATCTATCTGAGTTAGTGCTTTCGTTAGGAGAAGCTTGAACGAGTGGGATTTTTACTGTTGAGGGTTGGTTGATTGCGTGTTGGCTTTTTGTTTATTCCGAATTCCAAAGCATTTGCTTCGGTAGGATACCGGTACTGTTATGACACATTATATATGGTTGATTATTGTTTCATTTTGGTTCAAAGTTCATTTCACCTCCAACCAATCAATACAATGCAGACGTAATGTTGTTGCTTGCTTTATGTCTGCATTGGATCCAGTCATCATTGACTCTGCATTTCATTTTGTTCTTTTTTCGTCAAACTTGCTCTTTTAGTTTCTGTGCGGCATGATTGGGGACTTGAATATTTATGTGTTGATATGATGAATCGTATTGGAAGGATTTTTTGAATGTCCCGAGGGACTTACTATATTGGGTCTATATGACCTCTGTTATGAAGAGTCTGCAAATTATGTTATTTCTCCTTATCTACTGTTGATAATTCACCTTAATAGTGTCATTCACAATGTATGAAGTGAAAATTTCTCCTTGATTAATTAGGATACCAGTTGTTTAAATTGGTGTCATCATCTATGCTTACATTGTTAAGGCATCTGGTTACATATGAGATTGGTACAAGTTATGTCTGGTCTTTCATCATCATTATGAGGTTTTGGTTCACAACTGCCAATGTTCAGGGTTTACAGGTGTAATAGCTATAATTCCGTACAATTCTCGCTGTACAAAATGAGTTAGATTTGTTCTTCAATTGACCTGAAATTCGATTTCTGTGAAGCTTACAAGTCCTGTAGATAGTTTTGGAGGGGCGTACTGATAAGATCATATACTAGGTGTAAGTTATAGATTCCTTTTAGTTATTCTCTAGATGCACTTTGAATGTAGGGAGTAGGGGTGAGCCCGGGTCGGGTTTGACCCAGCACCTGACCCGACCATGTCAGGTAGAATATTTCCGCAACCGAACCAAGATACAGGGTAAACTGTCCGGGAAACCGACTATTTGTCACGGGTCAGATAGTTCGGGTTGGACATTTTCTCGCTTTTTCCTTATTCTCAACAACCAAACAGGGAACTAAGGAAAGATCCATATATCTCCAGTTTCAACACACAGAGAGAGAGAACCAGGTCTGTTCGCGATTCACACAGTGGACGCGAGAGGAAGAGATGGCTGGGCACGAGAACGAGAGAGAGAGAGATGGCTGGACGTGACGGTGTGCGGAGGAGGCGAGGGAGTGTGCGGCGGGCCGGCAAAATTTTCCAGATCTGCGTGGGAAAGGAACGGCTGCACTGCTGCTGCTGCTGCATGTGGAAGCCTGGAAGGCGAAAGGTAAGGAGTAGTTTTTTCTTTTTATACCTAGGGCTCTGGCTCATATACATGTATATACTATATTGTTGGGTCGGGTCCGACTGGTTGACTGGGTCCTGGCCCGAAAACCTAACCGAAAACAGATTTTTTTTTTTTACATATATGATATACCGACCTGTACCTGATCGATCTACCTGTTTGAAACCGCCCAAAACCCTTCGGGTCTGTTTGAGTCGGGTCGGACCCACGGGTTGGGCGGGTATTTGCTCACCCCTAGTAGGGAGGTTTGCCATTGACCAGAACCACTTAACTTTTTTATTCACATCTGCATTTACCGTAGACGAAAAAGGTATAAATGAGCATGAACTTTTATTCATATAAGAAGCATCTAACTTGGTTATGAAGAGTCCCTGGGCCAAATATGGCAGTCTGATTCTCTCTTTAGGTGCTGTGTGGATGGAGTCTCCTACTTCTTACTGTTATGGGCTCTGTTGGATCTTATCTATGAATAGTTTATATATACATCAAAACTTTTTGTCTTGTAACTGTGGCTGCATGTAAACGTTCGGAAGAGGAGTTGTTTGGTTACAAATTCAAACGCCAAGGTCTTAGTCCCAAGCGCTCTAGGGGGAGTGTAATAAGGGGTCAGGGGCGACTGTCAAAAAAGAAAAAAAGCAGACAGGAACAGTCACAATTACGAGTCACGAGTAAGAGCAATGTATGAGAAATGCGTTCCCCATACATGGAAGTGGTGATATGATGTTGGTGCCAATAAGAATAAGACGTGTGGTCATCTTGTCCATTTATTATTGTTTTTGAAGTCAACATTGTGGAGTACAAATGCAGTTGGGTTCCGGGCAAGATGATCACTCGAACTACTCCTAGTGGTCAGCAGCAAGACTTGCATCATACCCAGTCATGCTACTGCATTCAGAGTTTGGTCAAATAAATGAAAAGAAAAATGTACTTGAAATGGTAAAATTTTGAGGGAGAAAGGTTGAGGTCATTTATTTTGTTTAGTTAATACTCAGCTTATATACGCTTATCTATTTCCCGCTGGACATTGACAAGGTTCCCATTGCTCATCTCCCTGACTCATTAGATACTGAAAAACATGATTTTTTTTTTAGTGCAGAATGCTTTGACATGAATCAAACAAAACAATTCACATGTATTCTCCTGGATATGGCATCCTCAACCACAGTATAGGACTAATAATTCTCGGGATTCTTCACACTATCCAAGGATTCTTCATTACCACAGTATATATTGCACGTAGAATAGTATTGGATACCCAAACACATAATCAGAGAAACAACTGAGATTGGAGTGTATTTGTTTTGAAGTCTGGTATTCATGGCTAAAATTCATGAGGATGAGGCCAAGGTCCTGTCACGCTAAGTACAGGGTGTCAGGGTAGTATGAGGCCACAAATTATCACGACCTTTGCCTATTCTTGTGCTGATTATGTTTCTGCTACTCAAACATTTTGTGTTAAGGTTGATAAACTAGCCAAGCAGTGAATTGCTCATGTTTGCTTTGAAAACTCAACAAGGTTCATATAATGTTCACGTTTAGTTTGTTTATTGCACTAGTCAATCTCAAACGAGTTTCAGTCAAGCCGATTTCGAGTTTCAAAAAATGTTCAAGCTTGATTGTTTATCTAGTAAACCAATCCGAACGAGCCATTAACGAGCGAACACCAGCTCAAACTAGTATCTTACTTTGTTTGTCAGCCCTAAATAGTGCTTTTGAGATCTTCTACAGTTTTGGCATGTGACGGGTGTTACACGGTCTTTAGTTCCCTCACTATCTTGCATTGATTTGTTTTTAGAAATTGCAATCACCGCAGAGGTGCATCCCTCTCTCTGCGTGCGCAAAACATCCAAATTTAAAATGATGTTCAAGTGCTAAGAGCATTTTGTTTGTCGAATGTGCTCTATATCTTCTCCACATTAGTGTTTGGTTTCTTGGTCATAGTAGACTTCTTAATTTCCTCTTATTAAGTTGTAGGTGTTAGGGCTTAGCTGGGCTGGCTTTACATCAAGTTGAGCCAAAAGTAATGTGGTGGCTGAGTAATCTGCGAATCGGTTCTCATTATTCAGGTATCCTTATGATGATGATAGTTGAAATCCTACCTCTCATCTCATTGGCTTTATAAACTTAATGATCCTAGTTTGCAATGTATGCATATAACAGATGCAGGGATCTACAACCCCCAAGTGGTTAGGCAGGTGGTCAATATTTGAGATTTAGGGGTTTGCATCCTCTTAAGGTCTCAGATTCGAAATCTCCTAGGTGCTATCAACTATTTAGAGGCTAGTCTATTCGAAGCTTTGCTCCGGCTTTAATTGGACTCCCCACAAGTGGGCGATGTGATTGGGCTCTCAAGATTAGTCGAGATGTTCGTAAGCTGGCTCATACGTTTGAGTTATAAAAACAAAAACAGATGCATGGATCTAGATGAAAAGGAGAAGAGAGATCCATTTCAACTTCAACCGCTAGGCTCGTAATTGCTGAGTCAGAATCTTAGTTGAAAGTCATAATCCTACTATATTTTCTGTGTAATTTGTTAAGATAATAAATCTGTATCTTATACATTACTTATAAAATATAGATTCGGTTTACAAAAAACTCAGTCTTTTCTTGTTTTAAAAGTGATGCATGATATAGTCTCTTTTGAAATGTTATTGAAGATTTACCTAGCTATCATTTCGCCATTGATCCCAAATTCTTCTTCAATATCTTTAGAGAATGTTTTGTTCATGTGGAGTGCCTAGGGCAATGCTTCAACTTTGGTGGGTTAAATTGGAATTGGGTTGGTGTTGCCCTCTAATATGGTTGTCGCACCGATCCCTAATCCAGACCTCTATCTTGTAGACCTGTCGATACAAATGTTCTTCAAGATGATCCGGTATCGGTAGCTTTATGATCGAATCACATTTATATTTGCATATATAATGAAAATTATGTTTATTGTATACTTTTTTCATAATAAGTATTACTCAAACATATAGCTACAAGTGTTTAATTAGTAATATAATTTTTCTCTTTATGAGATATACAAAGTGAGCGGCTATGATCATTGCAAAACCAACCCCAATTCCACTTTCGTAAAGGGTTCTAAGCATTTATTTATTACAGTATCTCTTAAAAGAAAGCATTTATTTAGTAGTAATTTTAGAGTTAATTAAACTGAAATCTCATATTCTTTGGTGATAAGATTTACTAGGGGTGAGAAAAAAATTTGTCAAACCGCGAATCCAGTCCAAACCAACTCAAAGCGAAAGGTTTGGTTCAGTTTTTTAGTAGTATGGTTTGGTAATGGTTTAAAAAAATTAGAAACTGCTTTATATGGTTTGGTTTGTGGATTCACGTTTATGGTTATGGTTCTAAATCGATCCAAGCCGTATAATACATACATATATATATAGTTGTATGAATGTGTGTGTGTGTGTGTATATATATATAATATACTCGGGCCAGTTCCGGAAACTTATAAAAACATCTCATAATTTTTTCCGATTTCTTGCGTGGACCCTTAAAATCACGTTCTGAACATATTGAACGGCTCGGATCATCAAAATTTGATCGAAAAATAGGAGGTCCGCATTTTAGCAAGTTAAGGTCGCCCTTCCGTGAAGACTAGTGTTCTTTTTCAACCAAATTTTAATCCTAGCTATATATTATAGCGATAAGACAACTCCGATGCACTCGTGCTGAATTATCCAAATGTAATTCCTTCTATATGACTTAGTCCAACATATTTCTGTTTTAGGCTGGTGCAATTAGATTAGGATCTGAGGCCGTGCTGGGCGACTTCTCGTTCTTCCTCTTGGTAAAAATCTCGGATAAAAAAAGTACTGGTAAAAATCTCGTGTGCATGTGTAGTCCTTTCAGTTCCCAATCTTTGCGCTTGTCTTGTAATGTAATAAAGCACCCATAGTTTCCTGTTTTCCTTCGGCCTGGTTAAGATCAACTACATCGATTGGTGGTTCTGCTTCAGGTGAAACTGATCGTTGCTTCATTTGAGTTAAGGTTCTTGGTGTGCTTCAAAATTAGTAGCGGCATTTGTGCAAAAGCTCAATTTCCCATCTCGAAGGCTCTATAAATGCGAGCAGATAAAACTTGTTGCGATGAAAAGGAAGAATTTTCTTTTCTGTTCATGCAATTCAACAGGAACAAAAAGTTCTCTATGTAACTATACATATACAATTATGGAGAATTCACTTCATGTTCACTTTTCATTCCATATATATCACTTTCAATGTGTGCATGCCATTCTAAGGATTCTCTGAAGGATATCCCGCTAATACAGAACCAAGAACGAAGAACTTTCCCCGCTTCTACACACGATTCTTTGGGCTTAGTAAGCTGCAATATGTCTTTACACAACACCATAATGATTCAAAAGATTGCTGTTAAAGAATCAATAGTGCAGTTTCACACTTCCACTTAAGACAAGTAGGAAAAAACTGTCAAGAACAAAATTCGCAACACCTATATTTGAAAAGAAAAACATAAAAAACTACAAAAGACAACATGGAAGAATGCCCCAATGGTAACAGCTGAATAGAAGAATATTATAAACTAATCTACTCCCTGTTGCTTTGACAAAAGCCAAAAGTCGATAGATAACTTTTTCGTACCATCCTTTTTTTCATCCTTTGTTCGCTGGAGAGTTCATTATGTTTCCCTCCTATCACTTCTGTACTTCACCAATACAAGTGTAACCTGAATCAAACCAAGCCCGGCACAGTAAGTTTGTGGCGAGGATTAGGAGGCGTTTTTTGAACCTCCAATCTTTTTTTTGTTGGTTCTATTTTTTTATATCAAGCAACATTCAATGGCTCTGCTTCAGCATCCCTTTCTTTCATTGCATTCCAATCTTCACTCTCTGTAATCAACCCAAAAAGAAAAGACCCTCAGCATCAAGAAACTTTCACCTCATCGGAAAAAAATGTACTACAAATTGTTTTGGCTTTCACACAATTACATTCAAAAACCTGCAAGAAAGGTACTTACTTGGCTTATCAGCAATAACCAGGAGCCGCCTCTGCAAGATAGATGCCACAAAGAGGAAAATGGAGCACATACCGAACATAACAGTGATCGGGAATGCATTAACCTTCAAAGGCACAGGAAAGTTAAATTTTGTACGGCAGAAAGAAAAGATGGATAAAAAAGAAGAAACTAACACATGCACGCAAAGACAGTGTGTGTGTGTGTGTGAGAGAGAGAGAGAGAGAGATGAATGGTGTCAAATACCATACATAAATCCTGTTACCGATAGTGAGAGAGATGAATGGTGTCAAATACCATACATAAATCCTGTTACCGGTAGTTTACATGCAAAAAGCAACAGTAATATTATAAGGTCAAAGCAGTGAAACAAAGCAAATGAAGTTATACGTACATTGTACAGCACAATGCACACGAATATGTTGAGAGGAATGCGGAAGAAGTTCATGATGGTGCTTCTGGCTTCCTCTGGAATGTATTGGGACCTCATTTTCATGATAGATGGCCAGAATATTCCCACACAAGCCTCAAAGGTACAGAAGCCAAGTAGCTGGATACAACCTGAAAAACTGATGCTTCCACCTTTCACATTAGCAGCAGGGACCAAGAACTGTTCCAAAAAGGTAAAGTTAGAAATGGCCAAAAAAACAAGATTTCAATACTAACAGGTGAATAATGAGCTGACTACATACAGTTGTCATAATGGGAAGCAGGAGAGAGGCCGCAGAAACAACAAACACAATCTGCATGTAGCTCTCAACTTTGGGCGATGAGTGGGCCATCAAGCGAGATGCGATTGAGCTTCCCAACATAGAAGCCAACATGAAAGTTGCAAAAATGAAACCATGGGGAATATCCTCTTCATTTGGGCTCAAAGCAGGAGTCCAAAGGAACACAAAGGTATACATTGAACCTTCAAAGAGGGACTGTATTGCACCCAATAATGCAATCTTCTCATCTAAACCAAATGAGTCATTATTATAACCAAAGAGAAGGAATAACAGATGCAATAAAGACAAGAACAATGAAAAGGAGACGCTAATGGAAACATATAGATGAACATGAAGAAGGCAATTAACCAACAAAAAAAGGCACTAAACCATCCAAGGTTGGCAAACCACTGTTCAGAACATGCTGCCTGGTACATATTCAATGCTCCCTAACTCCCATATTCTACGATCATTAAATAATGTATTTTTGTGAAGAAAATCTATCGAAGATCAAAAGATCTCACTTGGCTTGTCAAAATCATCTGAAAGGGAACAAAACATAAATCTAGCAAAAGATTTAATATGTCCGGAGTAGTAAAAAAAGGACCAAAAATAGGTGATGGAGATGATAGAACATTGCATCAAGTAACAGGCAATGTATGAGATACAAGGTCCAGCCTCACAGAATTGCTTTGACAATTGATAAAGTCGTGATGAATGCGGCAGAATAATTGATAGGTGAGTGCACAATCACTGCATGTCACTTGATGCAGTTCCGAAGGTATACTCCATGAGCATCATATCCATATGCAATGATACTACCTACAAGGACTAACAACAATATATTGCGCATAAAGCAAGTGCAGGCAACTACCTGAAGCAATGGCCACAGCTGCACCCTTGAACTGGGTAAGCAAGTCCTTGTTCTCTGAAGGATCTCCATAGTTCTCAGTCCATGATGATAAAATAACGGCCATACCAATAGCAAGAAAGCATGCAGCAGCATCAAAAGGCGCCACAGGTCCAAGATTCATACTATCAACAAGAAAATTCCCAAATAACCCAGCTACAATAGCTACTAGACCATTTCCAAGGAATATTGCCTTTGAGAATGTAAGTGAGAGCCATTGTTGATCAAATCCTCTCTGAAACACAAAAAGGAAACGGTAAGGAAATATTATCCGAATGAGGATGGTGAAATGAAATCCACACAAGCTCTTTCTTAGGCTTCAGTTCACAATAAGTCAAAACAAACAAGAAATTGTAGAGACACACCCAAAATTGCAGATTCAGTAAGTAAGAAGTAAGACACAAGAGAATCGCAAACCTAGAATGTAAAATGCAGAACATGAAGGGAGCAAGTTTGGTGGACTATAGACTAGTTAAGATTTCATTACAAAGTAACTCAATATTTGCATGCATTCCCTTTTTGTATTCTTCAAGCATTTTATGGTCACAGACTCACATATCATCTGGCTTCAAGAACCTTGTAAGAGTACATTAGATACCTGGTGTAAAGAAGCTCATAATCAAGCTAAGGAAATTTTAACCTTTTCCTTCTTTTCCTCCAAGATATTGTGTTTTAAAAAGTTCCCACTAGTAAAAAGGTTTCTCTTGAAACCAAAAGATTTCCCATCCTATGTTCAAACCACTTTCCTGCATCTACAGGACGGGTGACCAACTAATGCACGCAAAATTATGGTTCCTTTTGGAACAGTGGGAGAGTGGAAACCACTCACCTTGAAGTGTTCTGCCACAAGCCATGACTCAAATGCAGAAAAGAGGAGAGAAGTTGCAATGCCGCCCAAAACACGACCCAACATCAGAACTTTGTACTGAGGAGAATGCTTGGTAATGCAGCTCAGTATGTATGTAATACAGTAAGTCACACATGCTCTCCTCCGACCTCTGGATTTGCATTGCAAGGTGTCAAAAATCAGTAAGTAACAGTTCCATCAAAACATACTGACGAATGCATGAAGTTTAAAGGGGAAATCTCACTGTTTGTCAGCTAAAGACCCCACAATTGTCCCAAACAACATGGAGGATCCAAACCCTGCAATGAAGAGTTGTCCAATCTCCCCTTTGCTGAACCCATACTGACTGTATAGAAAGTACACATAGGGGCCCTGCAACCAATCCCCGGCTGTTGCCACATAAACACTCAGAAGTCAGAAAAAAGTGCAAGGCATAGGCCCCAACAACGATGGGTAACTGCGGAAAACTCCAAATAATACACAGAAAGTAGACAATGAATCCAAAATAATCCGCAGAATTTACAGAATATTCACTGCAAACTTTCTAAATGTCCTTATATACCTCATTTTTCTTGTGTACCGGACGATTCAAACAATTCCAATCATCATAGTAGGCAAGAGAAGTTATTAACTAAATTCATAACAACTGAATGAAACTAATTCGCCTAACAAAAAGTAGCTAACCTCAAATAGCTTGCCAAGGAAAAAAGGGGCAAGGCAAAGAAAGAGAGCTTTAAATCTCGCTCATTATAAATTTTCCATGAGCTATAAGCACCTTACAAATGTTTCAGCTACCAAACCTAATGTCACTATCCATATGTTACTACCCAACCAAAGTTTGAGATTAGTCTTATTTAATGACAAGTTCCTTCACTTGAAATCCACATCTACAGAAACACAACCTAACAATCTGTGCGACCACCAAGAAAACTTGTTGAGAAACTAAATGAAAATAGTACGTTGAGTCTCAGATCATCTACTACATTACAAGAAATAAAAACAGATACATGTATTCTCCTATCGCTAGTAATCAACAGGTGGATCAAGCTCAATTAAAGTGCTTTTACATTTCGTACGTAACTAGATCCGATGATTTCAACCACATCAAAAGAGCCCAAAATCCCCAATGCAAACAAATCAAGAGCAAAATACCTCAGATCCAGATTCAAAAAACAACTTAATTTTCATAAATTGTTGCGCTCAGATCCGATCAAACGCGGTAAAACAAGACGCACTCAATGAATGAATTGCAGTAGTAAGTGAAGTTAAAATTGTGACACGTAGTGCAAATGCATAGACAAATAATGACATTGGAAGGGTGGGATCGGCGATTGGTTTACCCATCATGAGGGAATAGACGAGAAGGTAATTGTTCTTGAAGGAATTGAAGGGCTGAGATGTGTTGATCCGATCCTTGTTGTTCTTGCTTAGCTCCAGACCTGCCACTACGGCCGCGAGGAATCCGAACACCAGGTAATAGAACACCTCCATTGTTGCCAAATCTCAGAGAGAGAGAGAGAGAGAGAGAGTAGATTGGTGTTAAGTACGGTGGGGGGAGGAGAGGAGATGAGAGAGAGATAATTATAGGAGTATTATGCATCTCTGTCGATTGAAACATCAGCTACAGAAGGACGCGGTTCCGCAGTGCAATCGGGGCCTTTCGTTCACCTTAGTGACACGTGGCGACACAAAATTAGTCTGATGGGCGTCGGTGGTTCTGTGCTTTGATGGGGCAGTAGTGAGTAATTATTTAGTGCTCCAGGAGCAGCACCAAGTGATGCTCCCGACACACTTTTTTTTTCACTCGAGATAAATCGCCAACCTACCCCTAAGAGAATGAATATCACTGAGCGATGTACGGGTGGGGACCGCCACCTTAAATACTCGCGCATCTAGCGAGAATTAAATCCTCACTTTTCATTTGAAATAGATAACGAAATATCATTGAATTACAAACTCGTTGGCCACTTTTCAATACCACATTTTTTTGGAATTCATATATAATTATCAATGAGCCTACAGAAATGTGCGGTGAGGAGGAGTTTAAATACCGTCAAATCCCAATAACAACAAATAGTTTTGATGAGTGATTTTGACATTCTCCAAATTGATAATCGCACCTCAAAAGTGAGTACCAAAATCAATCACTATATAAAATTGAATTTATCTTATAGGGATTGATTTGACACTTTCTGAAGAATGCGATTATAAACTTGAGGAGTGCCAAAATCAATCCCTTTTGCAGTGAGTACTGCAACTTGAAGTTCCGCAATCTTGGATCTATTTTTTTTTTTTTTGGGTACTTAGCAATCTTGGATCTTGGTGATAAGATGAGGGCCCACTTACCAAACTGTCTGAACCGTCCGATCTTTGTTATCTTTAGGTTAGGAGAAGCGTGAGATCAAATTAAATGCATTTTCTATCCAAATCTATGCAATTAAACAAAGTCCGTGTCCTTGTGGCTTGATCATTTAAACAACGAGAAACCTATGGCCACCGACGGGGTGGCTACCCATTTTGCACCGACGCTTTGCAGGGCCCATTCTGAATCTGTACAAAAAATTCATACTAATCAATAATTTCTTTAAAAAAAAACTAAATGGGCTAGTGAAAATCTTATTATCTAAGTGAAAATAGAAAAATTGAATTGAGCACCTATACATATCGGATTAAGCTGATTTTCGTGAATCCACTTGATTTTTTTTTTAAATTATTAAACGGCTTGGATTTTTCATGCAAGATCCGGAATAGGTCCTGCAAAGCCGTTGGTGCAGAATCGGTAGCCACCCAATCGGTGGCTGTAGCAAAGTTGTATAAACACGGACATCGCTCTCCCATCGCTTTATGACCATGTTACTTTGATGAGGGGCAAGGCTTAGATCGTAGTGGAAAAGTTAATCAGTGATCTCAGAGAGCCCTACTTCAGGACCACTTTCCACACCCCAGACATCATCATGCTTTACATTCCAAAGTAGTAGGAGTACTACATACAACTTTCATACAAATATGTGATGAAAGACATTTAAAGTGTTGTGCTGCTCCATGAACACCGAATAATCTCTTGACCATATATTACAATAAATATTATCTTGTCCACAACCACAATTAACAATTAATGTTTTATGTACGGTATGAAATAGTACGAAAATGGTTTTGATATTTTAAAAAAACATGTTTGCATTGACAACGGCTATTCTGTTTGACATCAGTCAACATTTTGCATCGGTGGTGAGAACAACATGGAACTCCAAATTTCCACGTCAAAATTTATGGACAGTGCAGGTGTATTAAATTTGAAACGCCGATTTGATGGCAGGGATTCAGGGAACCCATTGGCCCGAGACTTATTTTAAATTCGTAATCTTATGGCATCCTTTATTACCAAAAAAACAAAATAAAACGCAGGACCATTGGTGAGGATCAATTTTTTATTTTATTGCCTCTGTTTGATGTACCCACTGTACGTGAAAATCATGTGTATAATAAGATTCCTTAGAAACACTTCAAACCTTTTTCTTTTCTTTCTTTTTAATTTTTTTTTTATCTTAAACACTTCAAACCTTGAGGCCATGGGAGTTTGAAAGGTTCACTCTAGATTAGTTGAAATGCGCGTAAGCACTTAGATTGTGGTGTTGGGATAACAATAACAATCCTAATCTAAGAGCCACTCGAGGATTTACCTGGTCATTAACTTTAGAGCCTCAGAATTAGATAAATTGTGCGCAAGCACTTAGATTATGGTATTAGAATGGCATTTAAAATCTTGGGATCATTGAAGGGTTTGCCCGGTCGTTAACTTTAGAATCCCAGAATTAGTCGAGGTGCTTGCAAACTGATCCGGACATCCGCTTATTTAAAAAGCACTTAGATTGTGGTATGGTCAACTTTATTATTCTATTAAGGTAATTCTATTAGGCTAACGAGAGTGCTAATACTATATTCGATTCTATAGGATTATACGATTACATTGGTCTAATAGCAAGGGATTTGTCAAAAAAATAAAATACAAAGAGAGTAAGGACTTGTCAAAACAAATATCTTTATCTCCTGAATCCTAGTGATAGTACATGTTATTCTTATTATATAACCCCATTTGACTTAGGTGTCCGGACCAACACATTCAATTAACCAGAAAACCTATCCGACGACTTTTCCACCCAAATCATACCATGGTCTCGTTAGGCCATCTCTGGCCACCGGACGGTCGATTCGAGCCATCCAAAAATTTTATAAAAAAAAAACGAGGGGGTCCGCACGGGAATAAACGGAATCCGATGTATGTAGGTGCTTGATCCAAACATCCTATTTTTCGTGTATATATGTATGTTTGGATCAAGCACCTACACACATCGGATTCCGTTTATTCTCGCATGGACCCCCCTCGCTTTTTTTTTTTAAAGAATTTTTGGACGGCCCGAATCGGCTGTCCGGTGGCTGAAGACAGCCCGGCGAAACCGTCGGTACGATTTCGGTGGAAAACTTGTCGGTCCTCGTAGATGGACTCTCAAATAACACCACTAGTTATGCTTATCAACTTGCACAAGACTCGAGAGACCACAAAGGGAAGAAAAATCTATGAAAGTAAGCTTCACCACTTCCTTTGTTTTGTTATACAGGTGTTTCGAGCCTGTAGCGCGCATCTCAGAAAAATCATTATAGCCACTCCCACGATCGTTTCACGCGCGTACACGTGGAAGTGAGACAGCCCAGGAGGAGTTGGCAATGAGAATTGAACTTGAAATCTTGAGCAAACACTAACTCCAAAAGCAAGATCACTTAGCCAACCCTTTGGGTTTAAGCTTCACCACTTGACCCCTAAAAGATATTGAACCGGTCCGTCACACTGTAAATTGGCGATACAGAGCGGAATTTTTTGAGTTGAGGGAGGTGGTGAAAAGGACTGGAGGGTGAACACTGAACAGACTACACTCTACTGGACTCTTCCAAGACTTCGATTGCAAATTTTGAGGATTAAACAAAACAATGAGATGAGGACGAAAGAAATCCAAACGCAACTATCCACTTTAAACCACCACCACAAACTCAGATTCTCTTCTGACAAAGCCTTAAATATCCACAATGTCCATGGCCCACGTAGAAACATTCAAAGAAAAAAGAGGCCCAAGATCAATCAAAAAGTAGAAATTATTTCTACTAGTGACAGAACACAATCTTTAACAGTATATATAACACTGATTCTGTTTATCCAGGCCTAATCCCCGATTTTCGATCTTCCAATGGCTGCTCTTACTTCAGTGACTCCACACTCCTCTACCTCTAGTTTACATCCGAAATTCCATTCTATCCATTTTGGTGTCTATTTCAATTCTACAACTGAAAGTAATAATAATTTGAAACAAGTCAGGTTTTCAAGCAGGAGACTATCCTTAGACTCCATCTCTTCATCAGGCCTCAGAATTCGGGCTGCAGCAACCAAGCCTGCAAAATCACCAGGTATTTCTGCTACATCAGGTTTAACTGAATTCCACTTTACTGAAAATAGGTGATTACCAAAGCAACTGTGATTCCAGTCTTTGGGTGTGCTGAGTTTCTTATTTCTTTTTGGAGGGATTAGCTGAAGAAGAGTGGAAGATTAAGCGTGAGGTTCTACTGCAGAAAAAGGTCTCTCTCTCTCTCTCTCTGTCAAAAAGTAGATAACCAAATACTGGACCTAAGACGATTACTGGAACGATTTAGGATTCTTGGTTAATTTTATTCATGTGTCAAGTTGCATCCAAGACTTGACAGAGCCATAAATTAACCCGTGAACACTAAAGAACAAGACGGGAGTACCAGGAAAACTCAATACGAAACCTCAAACTAGGTTTACAAGGCCTGTAATATGTCCAGAAAAGGCGGTTAAGATCCAGAGACATCTATTTCCCCTGCACTATGAAGGGACCTTTTCACTTACATCCAGCCCCTAACATGACATGGACGGAAGATCGAAATCCTCATTTTCTTAAGATTGTGGTTTGGGAAGGTCTAATGGGTGGACTCACACCCACATCTGCTAGACTGCTACTCATACCCTAGTCCACCAACCATAGTCAATACGTTTAATAGGCCTCTAAAAATGGTGGTGAAGGTCCAAACGATACACTACAACGAAACTACAAAGTAACTTGGTAAGAGTATTATCAAGGAAAATGGCTAATATTTGCAGGTAAGGAGTGTGGATGTGAAGGAAGCATTGCGCCTTCAGAAAGAAAACAATTTTGTTATTCTTGATGTAAGACCAGAAGCAGAATTCAAAGAGGTACGCCATGCAAGCTAACCCAGTTTTACTCAATTAGCAACGCTCTAGACTTATTGCTAGTGCAACCAAAGTCGCTCATAACCCGGCTTTAACTGAGCACTTTAAGTTCACATCGCTTTGTTCTATCCGATTTTGCCTCCTTTCATCACCTATTAAACTATGTGATGCTAAGTTACAACCATCTTTCTGTTGCCAAGGGTCATCCACCAGGTGCTATTAATGTCCAAATATATCGACTCATAAAGGAATGGACTGCGTGGGACATCGCTAGGCGTGCCGCATTTGCATTTTTCGGCATCTTTTCCGGAACGGAAGAAAATCCTGAGTTCATACAACGTATTATAGAGTGACCCTATCTTCTACGTATTTTTTGCTTTGTAGGCTTCCAACAACTCAGAACTTGGGACCAACTAATTGTTTGGGATGTGACGACAGTTGTGGAATCAAAATTAGATAAAAGCTCCAAGATAATAGTGGCTTGCTCATCTGGGGGGACAATGAGACCATCTCAAAATCTTCCAGAAGGCCAGCAGTCAAGGTAAGTGTCATCCATCTTTAGTTTTCCATGTTCTTTCATCCTATTATTTCATTCACTCTGACCACTTCATCGCAGTTTTTATATCTATTTGCATCTCCTAGCTGAAGAACAAACTTGATGTTCTGACATCACAATAATACGACTGTAAAATGCTCATTGAAACCCATAGGAATACGGGGTCAGCTGCCTCACTTATGGGGTCAAGTTTATAGTTAATCAGGAATTAATGACATAATCAAATTTTCAATACTAAGAACCTTTTTGGATACTTATTACTGTATTTGCTACAGGTCACTGATAGCAGCCTATTTGCTGGTCCTCAACGGTTATACCAATGTATTCCATTTGGAAGGTGGGCTCTATACCTGGTTCAAAGAAGGATTACCTTCAGAGGCTGACGTATGAAGGTCTATGTGAAGGATGATTTTTAGATAGACTCCACATTTCACCCTTATTTACATTCGGATTGGCTTTATCTACGTCGCTAGAGTTTCTTTAATTAGAAACGACCTTTGGAGGCTTCTATCAGTTAAGCTACAGTTTTATGTATCAAATAGTTCCTCTATATTCCCACGTTGAGATTAGATAGCTGCACTGATGATTCTGATTATTATCCAACGTTGCTTTAACAAAGATTATGGCATGAAATCATGATCGAACTTGAATGAGACTATCAGCAACATAGAGGGGACCTATGAAACCCTTCAATATGGGGACTATTCGTAATGCTTTTCGAGATTAAGCAAATTCTTTGTGCTTACTTATCTCACGAAAATTGGAGAGACGCATTTGAAATGAGTTTGGCTTGTCATTACGAAACATTAAACCAGTTTGACGTGTTCAAAAGGGCATAAAAACAATGTGTTTTTCTATTCTTCCATAACGCTGTCACAAATTGCGCATTTTGAGACTTCATGAATTGACGTTCTTAAAAGGTCACACCACCAAGGCTCCATTCTAGAGTGTGGATTCAGCCCTCTTCAATAGGAAGAAAAAGGTGAGGATTCAATTTCCAGGACATCTCCAATCATTCTTTATACGCATGGAAACAAAATAAGTGCCAAAATTATCAAACTAGAGTTCGATGATACCTACAGCACAGATACATAGTTACCTACAATACATGATGCTTATCGGTTACAAGAATACCAAAATGATAGGTACACACTCACCAACTACACCACCCCTCTCACATATGTATGGATCCCATCATGAATGAGCCCCACAATTATTTTATGTGGGCCCCATGCATATGTGAGAGGGGTGTGGTTGATAGGTGTGTACCTATCATTGCTCGAATCTCTATCTCTATTATAAAACAGGAAGGTGTGAGGACAAGTTGTTGCAACGGCTCAGATTTGTTTGATCCAAAGGTTGATATGTGCTCTCCAACTCTCTTAAGAAAGTGCCCACAATTTTTGAAATATTTTACAAAAATGTCATCTTTTCTTTTTACCCAACTTCTGTCATTAGCATAATAAAATAAATAAATTCCAGCTCCTATCGTTTGGGTTCCTCTCTCTCTCTCTCTCTCTCTCTCTCTCTCTCCTGCTCTCCTGTCATCTTTCGAATCCCCACCAAGGTCTACAAATCCAATCGAAAGTTAGGCTAAGAAACATTTCTTTCGATTATAAAAAAAAAAAAACATTCTTTTGGGATTTTTTATTCATTCTGGCGAAGTTGGTTGAAGAAAGTTGCGTAAAAGCTAAGCCAAGAAAGCTCCGTGAAAGCAAAAGTAATAGGTCTAACAAAGAAACTATTTTTTGAAAATCGTGTGAAACATTCCTTTGGGATTTTTTTTGGAATTTTTTGGTGTCTGTTTCTTTCTATGGTACAAATAGTGTTTAAATTTCAATCTAGCTGCTCTTTCAGGTGGAATTTGTGCCTGTTCTGAGTGTTCAAAAAATTTGGGTGATTTTTTTGGTGTGGGTGAGTAGGTGCATTATTAAATGTTACACATAATCGAGTTTTGTTATTTTGACTCCTTTTGACGTTCCGTTTTGAATGATAGTTTAATAGTGTAGTCCACGCCCAGATCCATGTGTTTTTAAACTCTTCTCTTTTTTTTTTCTCCCTTCCTTTTCTGTTATCATCGGATTGCCCGTGCCTACATAGGTAGAAATTGATGCAAGTCTTGGCAGAAATTGAACTTCTGAATAGTAACTCCATGGGCAATTTTCAGCAAATTGAGCCAATTCCAATCGGGATGGATAGTGCTATAGGCACACGCAAACACTATGCCTTCGGTGATTGCTTACACTGAGGTATTTCAACCAAAGCCTGAGTTCTTTGTAACTTTTTTCGATAGCCTATTTTTTTCTTGCAGTTCGAACTAATATTTTTTCACTCTTTATATGGTTAGTTTATGGCATTTGATAACTATTAGTGATTGAAGTTACATTGAGGTTTTTGATTTTTGGGTTCTAATATGTCCTTTCATTTCTGCAAATGGGTTTAAAGTATATAGTGGGGGATCCAGAGTAGTGTTATTTTAACTTTTTTACTTGGTATTTACTTGGATTCCATAAGCAAATTGTTATTATTTGTAACTAACTTAAAAGTTTAGTTGGGGGAGTGCCGTAAGCACGGATAATTCTCTTTCGTATCACTAAGAAGAGGATCACATACTACACACTAATGTATTGATTTAGTATTTGAGCCACTAGCTAACAAGTGCCATAGGCACCGGTAATTCCAACCGGGGTGCGCAGTGCCGTAGGCACGAGTAAACACTAGTATATATACAAACTACAACTGACAATCTAATTGGGCAAAGTTCACTTTCACCCCTCCTTTGGTTATCGCCATGTGCGGATACCCTCCTTATAGTTCAAAACTGACCACATAACCTACCTGTGGTTTTTAAAATGTGTGGATAGACCCCATATCGTCATGTTTTCCATCCATATTAACGGAGGTGTATCTCACACGCCTCTAGAATGTAATCTGAGTCATTCATAATGTATTAAATAAAGAATAGAGTATTTCTGTAAAAAAATCATATCGATTAGGCATCAATAACCCAGTGATATAATTTTTAGTAAATTCAAATTTGAAAATTTAATTTCATGACAAAATTGATTCGACCATGAGCTTTTCATTTTTTGATTGACTTGAATTTTGGCATAAATGTAGTACTCGTCAAAATTTACAATATCAACGGTTTGGATTCAATTTTTGGTATAGGGGATGGTGTGGTTAGATTTAAAAAAGAAGAAGAATCAAGGGATATGATGAGGGTATATCGGTCTTTTAATGTTGTGTCCGTTAATATGAATGGAAAACATGACGGCAGGGGGTCTATCCGCACATTTTTAAAACCACAGGTACGTTATGTAGTCAGTTTTGAACCATGAGGGGGTTATCCGCACATGGCGATAACCGTAGGGGATCAAAGTGGACTTTGCCCAATCTAATACATATATCAGAATTCAATACAGGTTCACTTCTAGGAAAATATAAGTGAGGGCCAGAAGTAAGAGATATAAGCATGGTTAGACTAGAAAACTAAAGAGAATAATGAAAAACCATAATGAAATTTGATAAATACCTCCTTTGCGAAAAAGATAATTAACACTCGGTCGATGTACTCTTTTAGAAGCCAAAATTATACTGCTCAAAGAGCAAGAGATCCTGCTAGTTGAACCAGGACCTGAGAATCAACTCTGATTATGGCCTAATTAGACAGGAATCTCATTATGTCGTCTGATAATTTAATTATAGTGGTCATTCACCTGAATCAGAAGCCAGCAAATTTCTCCCTTTTTAAGCCATCAAAGAAGTTTTTGCCATATCCAAAGCACCCTCATAACTTCTATTACCGCCTATGAACCCGCTGATATGAACAAAGGTACAGCCAGGGATTCCTGCCACCTTGGAGAGCTCTCCATCTGTTAAACCTCTCCAGGGAGATGGAAGAGGTTTACGGCTTTCAAATTTACCAGCTGAGATTGCCACTGCTTGCACTCGCCATTTTCCACTCCTTTCATCCTGCAAAATAGAATGTTTCGTATCCAATAGAGCCAAGTACAAATGTAAATTTGCTAGCCATAATTTACAGAGAAGAGACAGGTAGGTGCGGCAGAGTGCCCAGATTGTAGAAGGCGGAAAGACGAATCCTCAAATTAATTTATTTTTGCTTTCTAGTAGACTATTTCCAGAAATACTCTACTCAACCAAGCACAACATATTGCTCTAGGTTGAGTTTTTTTTTTCATCTGCTCGAAACAAAATCAACCACAACAGAAGAAATAAAATTCTGACATATTACTCATTTCAATTATTTTCCTAGAAAATTAACTAAGGGAATTTTGTTCAATTAGCTCATAAAGAATGGCTCCTAACACCAATACTGGTCCCTGTATACATAGTCGAAAACATATTAAACGACAAGAGGAGAAATAAACGAGTCAAATATGTGCAATTTAGTACCTGATAGATCACGTATTTGATGGTAGGATTAATCTTCATTTCCTCCTCCAGCTCAAATATGTGAAGCTTCCACTATTAAGCACATCAACAACATTAAAGGGTTTAACATGAAAGTTGAAATGAAACCCAGTCTAATTCTGCCATATGACAGAGATTCCTCCTCTTTATTTTTTCACTTGTGATGTAAATTCTGTGAGAATTTTCTACCTCTTTTATGTCAGTTCTCTCACATTGTTCAATAAAGAAAAGAGGTTGGTCTAAAAACATGTTGATTTACAACGAAAGAACTCTAGGACTAAGAGTAATAAAAGGCAACCGTTGAAATAAATCTTCCATGATTCCAAGAACTCACCTAATAAGATTTGATGCGTAGGGACCTACAGTCAGATTATCCAAGTGCTATGAAAAGGGGGAAGAAGTTGTTGTGCCAATAAGCTAGTTGCAGCTATGCATAAGCACACTAAGTATTTCAATTCATATATAAGACAAAACAGCAATCAAATCAAAAGATGTATCCTAGTTAGACTGATGGAAAACATGAAAGCAGTATACAGAGGCATCTATTTAGCAATTGTTGTCTTGTTGGGTAATCTATAGACCAAATCACATTGGTCAATATAAAGCATTATTGGTAAAGACATAGCAAGAGAGAGAACTAAGTTAATACGGCTAAGCAATTAACTAAAACAACCAAGTAGCACTTACGGGGCAGGATCTAGTCAGCACCATAATTTCACCACTGGAATCAATCTCTTGTCTTGCTGCAAGACACTCCTTAACAATTGATCGAGCTGGTAACCATGATATCGCATGCAAACGAACAGTCTATAAGAAATGTACAAAAAGTAAGTTTTCATTAGGTACTACCACAGTAGTTTATGCCTTCCACATAAACCAAACCGAGCCTTACGTCCCAATCACTTGGGGTTTAACCACAAGACTATCTATCAAATACCAGATGTTTTGAGAAACAATTTTGTAAAGGAAATCCCAACAAAAGTATACCTCCAGGAACTCACTTCCTGCCAGTGTCATTGCATGTTGAAAAGCCTCATTCTCTCTATCCTCTGATTGATCAGGATCCACCCAGTCCAGATTCAATCTTCCTATTCTTGACGTCAAGTTTGTGTTATCTACATATCGTGGCCGATGTGTGTCATATTGATTTAGTCCATTATCGATAGCATCAACTGCCTGTTACCAGAAGCAACATAACAAAACTAATTTGGTTTACATAAGGAACGATGATGTATAGTGACATGAAGAAGGACAACATAAAAAAATGTCAAATTACAACCTCATACAGATGAAAACATCTAACATTAAATTTAGCCACATCAAAGAAAGAAAGGTTTCTGTTACTAGCTCTTTCGGAGTACCTCTCAGTGGCAAGATGGACCTCCAAAAACGAGCCTTCTTATATAAACAACATGTGAAATAACTACAGAGAAAGGCCATTTCCTCAGCAGGTTTTAACTGTAGTTGCATTTGATGCCTTTTTAGTTCAAGTCCCACTTAAATCGACTACCAAAAATAAGCCACTCTTCATTTATTAGTAATGAGAAATGACATTCAGATAACTAAAACCTTATGGTAAGACGGCTCAAGGTATTGCCGTATGACCTTTTTGGCAGCGGTACAGCATGTCAATAGCGCATTTGCAACCCCCTATTTAATAAGCTGGTGAATGTATTGGTATATATTTTGTGCATACAGATGCTCTGGACTATCAATGAAGGAAGAATGGTAATGTGCACATATATTGAATTGGGTCTCTAGGCCTGCCCTCTCTGATGCCATTTGGCTTTGATTTGGGGGCATGGTTCTGCAGCAAAACAGGTATAGGGGCCACTGTTTCAATGGTATTCTGAGAGCAGTCACTTTGTGCACACTGCCAAAGGTTAGGTCTATCTCCAATCCTCCCCCGCCCATACCCCCAATGATTGGGGACTATATGGGTTCTGTTATTGTTGTAATGTATTGGCATAGAGAATCCCAAATTGAACTATAACAAATGGCACAAAAAAAACCTTGCAAATAGAAATATATACTTTCCGTCATTTCCGAATTCGATCAAAAATGAACACAGACAGGTGCTTCAAGAGTGACTGATAAGAAGATGATGGTAGCAGTAGAACTCTAAAGAACTGGCAGGACAATGCACTATCTAGTATCTTCTACCTCTACAAAGTTTTTGTAAACGGCAAGATAGAGTCGATACACATCTCTGTGTCCTTCTTCAAGGTGAAGCTCCTTTGCAATTATCTCCAATCCATAGTGCTAGCAAACAACACAACAAATAGACAACATAAATTTAGTAGCATAAATGTAAATGACATGTCGCCACTATCTGTCGATCTCCAATGTAATGGCCTCTCAATCACAATGGTAAAAGTGAAGTATCTTAAAAACATAGTTATTAACACTATTTGATCCTACTCAGAAGAAACAAAATACACAAATTGAAGAAAATCAAACTATTCTGTCTATACGCAAACCAAAATTCTTAATTGAATCAATATCATCTAGAAAGACTCTTCAAGTAAATATCAAGGCAAGAACCTTATAAACAAGGCCAGCACTACTGAGTTTGGTACTGAAGCCATGACCAAAAACCTCAACGAAACCTTTCTGGTGATGATCGAAGCGATCTCTGATCGGATCGTAGACGCCGCCTACGTCAAGCACCGCATCAAGCGTGTCCAAGACCTTCAAAAGTCCCAACAAAACGCCAATTCGATCATGAAACAAAGAAGCACAAAACTAACAGACAGGTATGCGTAAGTACTAATTAGGGACGCAACCTGTGGGTCCCTGCTTCGAACGATTCGAGCGGCGGAGAATTTGTTGGTGAGGCGAATTAGAAAGCAGGCGAGAGCTTCGTCGCAGTGGAAGCTGCCGTTGTGAGTGCCCACTCGCTTGGTGGAGAAAGAAGAAGAGAAAACCCTAGAGGTAGAGCTACTAGAGTTGCTCTGGCTCTTGGGGAGGATTATGGAGTTGAATGTCTGGAAAAAGGTGAGCCTCAGGCCATATCCGCTTCTGTACATTTTTCTGTGTTTTGGATTTCGAATTCGAACACTGTAAAAAGCCCTCTGCTTTCCCGGCTTTTTTTGGTTCTGCAGAAGAGCTCGCGGCGGCGCGAAGGTGTTTTACCGCGCGAAGGTGTTTTACCACGTGAAGGAGAAAGTGAAAAAATAAAAATAAATAATTTTCACCTCTTTTTTTTTTTTTTACTATGGCACTCCATTTTTTATCTTTTAGTGAAGTTTTTGTGTACATTTTTCATTAAAGGAGAAGAAAAAGAGTGTCATAATAAAAAAAAAGGGAGTGAAATTTATTTTCCAAAGAAATATACGAAAAATATATACTTTAAAAAACATTCTTTTTGTTTATAGTGTTATCAAATTTTTAACTTCAATAGATAATTAAATACTTTTTAGTTTCTCTGTCGAGATAAAATAATTAATTTCAAAAATAAAATTTTGAATTTAAAAGTATTTTGGATTTGATTTTCCTCTAGATGTTAGGGAGAATGGCTCTAAGAGCGGGAGCGAATGATTCCACCAAATGAATCCCACTCTTCCACCAAGTGACTCTTCGTTTTGGCATCACAACCTATGTAAGTTTATTCCACAAAAAAAATTATACGACAGATCATTTTGACATCGCAACTTTTAAAAGTATACAGTCATGTACAAGTTGAGTGATAAGTTATGAAGTTTGATTTGAAGATTTATCAAGACTTAAACATATGTGCTCTAAGTTAATTAATTTAATTAGTCAATTCAACATGATCAAACGAATTTTTAACAAACAAATTGCTCAAAATTGATATGATTTGTTTCCATAACAAGGCAATTTGAATGAGTTTTCAACAAGTCAAACAAAAGTACTAGTTTGGCATGTTTTGAGTCTATCTCCAAATTATCCTGTTTAGATATGACCCTTCATGATTTGGAGGTTTTTTTGTAAAAACTAAAGCACAGGAAGTGGAAGTTAGAATGTGTAGTCTGTGAGATTCGAAACTTGCATTTCACATCACAGAAGAATCTCTCTTCCACCAGAAAAGCTACTCATGAGCACCACTTTGACAATATTATGGTGCATACGACACAAAATTCAAATAAAAAGGACTAAAAAGGACTGCAGTATAGCATCCCATAAACTTGTCACCAGAACATGAAACGAAAGAAAGCAGACAACCATTACAAGGAACAAGGACATGGCAACCACCTTTGAGAGAAAGAGCCAGTGAAGAAACAAAATAGTCAATGCTGGGCTCATTGTGTTCCATGTCAGATAGGTTAACAAAAAGTTCACAAAGGTATTTAACTATCAACCAGAAGTCCCTTGGTGCCCATGTACAAAGATGATCCTCTATACAACCCTAATGAATTCATATCCAAGACAGGAATCGCCGAAAAGATAAAAATACAACGCAACTCTTATCAAGTAAATACCATGTTGATGAGTCTGTCGATCCTCCATGAGGAAACTATTTCAATTTCTTTGCTTTCCGATGGAAGGACAAGTGTGTAAAAGAACTAGGAAGTTTCATCGAGGCGGTATATCGTTATTTCCTGCTGCTTAAAGTACCGGCGGTCCTCTTCATCGACGAGGACAAGGTTCAAGTAATACTTCACACTGAATTTGTTGTTTATGTTACGATGTGTAGGAGTCAGTTCATACGGGCTAAGGAACAATCTGATGGGAATTGACTCGCCTGTAAAACAAGCACATCTTTTCATCACTATTAAAACGAAGAATGTGCGAGGTACAAGTACAACCATAAAAAACAAGTGAAACCTAAATGAGGATAATGAGGTACCTCTAACTGGAGCACCATCCATCAGCTCAAACTTTGCAAGTGTCTCTGTCTCAACATGGGTGTTGGCCCCCGAACCTGTTGATTCTCGACGCCTGATCTCAACGTCCATATTTTTAAGCTTGATTCTAACCATAAGGAAATATATCTTGCCTATGATTACGTCTTTCAGATGATACCTGAACAACGAAAACGGATGTCATCATCGCTGATTAGTCAGTAGCTAAGGCATATGAACGGACCATAACCTTTTTGGGGCTAGATATAAGTAGACAAAAGTCTCTTATATCCTATCAAAGTATCAAGGTGCAGGCAAGTTCGCAAAACAGTTTACAGTTCGGGGAATGTCTGTGGACGGGATCACCCTAAGCATAGCACCCTTTTGTAGCATTTTCCTTACAGACAAAGAACAACTAAACTCTGTCGGAAGCTAATCAAAAGAAAAAAAACTAAACTCTGTCAGACATGGGTAATTGGGTTTGTTTATCAGGTTTCAGCTTGTAGCACCTTTTGTTTTTTTCATGTTCCACTTATTGAATCAGATAGGCATAATCAAATAGAAACAATAAATTGCTGATCCTACTCAAGACAATTTTCATTCCTACTTACTTGCTTTTATTGTACTCAAACTCAATGTGAAGGCAATCTTCAATTCCCACTTCCATCTGCAAGATAGAACGGTAACAGATTGAGGACATCCTAATGGTATTTTGCAGTAGCAAGTGAGGTTTAGTAACAATAAATAATGTAATAAACTAAACGAGGTAATAGGAGTAATGACTCTTATATATAGTCCTTCCCGTCTACCAATCAGTGCCTAAAAACATGAAACATTGCATAATAGAGCCAAGATATGTTCTTTTAGTTCTTTTTCAGAGGGGCATGATTGGCCATGTAGAACAACATTTGAACCTAGGCTGGTGGAGAAGTACAATCTGCTCTAGACTGGTGGCAGTCAGCTAAGATCACCTACTGACAACCTGTAAAAGTAACTTCCACCAACCAATGAGGTTGCTACCAACTTCTTCCCTACCAATTTCTCAAAAATGTATGTACCTGCAATATGCCACGTGAACAAATGTAAACAATTTTAAGTACAGCACCAACCTTGATACTAGTGTTTATTGGTGGGGCTGGACTGTAATTCCGAACCTGATGCATAAAATTTTAAACAAATAGATCAGAAATATTAAATCCTACTTCGTAATGTTCATGAACAGCACATGTATTTGTATTCCAACTTATGGAGATTAAACATAATAGAAACATGATGAATAGGCAAACTACTCCTGGTACTACTTCAAGTGCTTTTGGATGAAAAGTTCAAAATCCACGTGTGCTCGCCTCTGTGTGTGTGTGTGTGTGTGTGTGTGTGTGTGTGTGAGAGAGAGAGAGAGAGAGAGAGAGAGAGAGAGGATCACAGCAAAATCTTGGTATTCCACAATGCTGCCGGCATAGCCACGATTGATTGTGACTTTCAAGACATACCTGTAAAAGGAAAAATTCAAGAAAAGTTTGATAAAAGTATTCAATACCCAGTTACCACACTGGAAGTATCAGTCTAAAGATTGGATAGCTGACAATACATTTGAAAATCTACAGTTTTTCTTTTCTACTTTTTATTGTTCAATAATCATCAATCAACAGAATAATTAATGGCCCCTTATGTGAAGCGAAGTCCCACATCGCCTGAGTACCATAACAATATAAAGTATATAAGCGCAAGGACACCTTCACTTCAATAGCTAGCTTTTGGGGTTGAGTTATACACAAGACCGTGTAACATAGTATCAGAGCTAGGTACCAAAGATGGGGTAGGGTGAGTGACTTTGGCCTACACGTGACAGGTGCTGCCAAGTGAGCACGCTGCGCGTGAGGGAGGGTGTGAAGCGAAGTCCCACATTGCCTGAGTACCAAAATAATGTGATGTATGTAAGCGCGATGACACCCTCACTTCAATAGCTAGCTTTTTGGGTTGATTTCTACCCAAGACCGTGTAACAATCTGATGCCAAAATATTACTAACAATGAAACTTTGAAGTTTATACAAGTTAAAACATTGGCATCTTTAGCATCATATAGGCAAGGGAGTGTTGGATGTGGGATAGAACTCATCCATTTCACAGATAGGCAAGCAGCATGGTAAATCTCCACTCCCCTCCCTCTATTTCATGCATTATGCCGGATTAAACTTTGTTAAAGCACCCAACTCAAAATTAATTGGCAATGAGTGAAGAGGCCGCCCAGGCTCATCTCCTAGTTGGAGGTATTATTAACGGATGTGGGACAAGCTTTAACACTCCCCCGAACGTGCAACCCTTGACTCGCACGTGGGGGGGTAAACAAATACTTTAACACGTACGACAACAATCAATTATCAACAACAAACAAAAAGTGGGAACCAACCATCAACACCATAGGGTCTTGTCCAAAAGCCTCCGAAAGCCTAGCTCTGATACCATGTTAAAGCATCCAACTCAAACCAATTGACAATGCAATTGACAATGAGTGGAGAGGTTGCTCAGACTCATATACTAGTTTTGGAGGTGATTATTAGCAGATGTGGGACAAGCTCTTAGAAACTTTCTGTGTATGTGGGGTTAGGGAGTGGGGATGTCATCCTAGTTCGCCCCCTGTACTCTTGAAACAAACAAAAGCTATAAGAAATCATATAGTCTTATGTCGGATGACCTAACCCCACATTGGTTTACAAACAACAAAGCCTGACCAATAAACCTACAAAGAAGACCGATGCATTCACTCAAAAGAGGCAGCTGAATCTCAAATCAAGCATTCTTCCCTAGATAAAAGACAAACCCTCAAAGGATAAATATTTTCTACTAAAAATGCATAAGTACTTGAACAAGGATAAAAATTGAATAGAAAAAGGATTTAGATATACTTGACACTGTTGAATATTAAACAAGGAGAAATCACGGCAACTATAATTCTTGGGAGGTTAAGATTCAAATTGCAAAAACCATGAAGCATACAGTTGCACAGAATAACGAATGAGACAGCAAAAATCTCTAAGAACTTGATGTCTCAACAATCTTTTAACTAGCAAACATAGGACAAAGCAATATGAAACAGCAGCATGTAGCAATCGTGGAAATTTATGCAATAGCAGTTGATTAATTTAGAGTTAATAGGTCTATAAAAGGCAGAACATATGTTAATAAGCAAGATAGGAAGTGGTAGTGCCGATTAGGAATGGACCAAATAGAAAGCCAACAAGAGACCTAATGACTAGACAGCTAGCATACCTGAGCCGCACATTCACCCCGTTATAAGTCTCGTATGGCATCTCAACCGTAGAAAATTCAAAGGGATATGTCTTCCTTTCGTAAATGTCGCCTGGAACATCCAGTTCACGAACTATACAAAACGAAGCAAAGGATGAGGGTGACGTACATGAAGCAATCCCTTATGAATACAGCACGTAAATTAAGTTATGAAAAAGCGCTTACAGATTCTGGAATTGTTGATAGAATACAGTAAGTTGGAATTCATAAAGCAATACCAACGAATGTTTTACCTACTTAAAGCAGGTGGGATAAAAAAACACCAAAGGTAAAGAGATCAAAATGCTAGAACACTCACCAAGGGAAGTGAAGTCATAGAAGTTGCCTCTGTCAAAATACATTTCTGCAAAAGCCAAAATTAACAACAACAAAAAAACGTTTAATCTTAATATGGCCCAGATGCTTAACAAAACCGTGCAGTCGAGAAAAATTAAAAAGAAACAGAAAGACGATGAAACAGCGTACTCCGCATAAGGTCCTGCCTTGAGTGTTTACAAGATAGATTTGTCTACTGCCCAAATTGGGTACCATAGAAGAGGGGAAGAAAGAACAGAAAAGGCAAGGAAAGGAAAACAAGTTCAAGGAGGAGTGCAGTTTCATTGTTGTACGGTATAATCTCAGACTGTCATCTAATTCCCCAAATTTCAGAAATAAGAAATTCCGGAGGACAGCACAAGTTGCACAACTGCACAACTGAACAACTAACCTCATGATGTTAAAAAAAAAAAAGCTAAATGGAATCATACATATTGTAAGCTTAGAACTATGACAACTGCACTTCATCTCTACTTTTGCTAAATAAATAACTGCATTTCTTCTCGACTCCTGTAACAACGTCTTTTTCCCTTTTCGTCATGTTGGTAGAATATAGAACTTCCGAGTGAGGGCCTAATAGAGTGGACAAATATAGGCTGAGAAAAAAGGAGGAGCCACCATATTTCTCCATAATGCAATTCCCCATGTCTACTTTTGCAGGGGATGTCTATACCAATAGCTTCAAGTAAAGCTCACCTATCTGACCAAGGAGCTCAATTTTAATGCCATTATGTTCAACCTTCTTCCCTTGAACTGGTTCAATGGAGATCTGAAAATGACAACATCGTGAAAGGTTTCGGAAAACTAGAAATTTTGCAGCAAATATGATGGTGAATAAAGCCAATGAAATCATAGCCATACTGCTTGCTGAATACCTTCCCGGAAATGTTTTCTTGACTTTGAAAGAGTGGGACCATAACAGATTGACCATTTTCCTTCTTCATTGGAACCTATAAAGAAACATGCACGAGAAATAATATGATCTGGGTGAAATTTGCCATATTGCCTGCTGATTGAAACAAACACCAACAGTTGATTATGACTAAAACCCGAACTTAGAGACTGAGCCAGTGTAGTTACAATTGCCAAAAAAAATCTTTATGCAATAAATAAAGCCATTAGAAAGCCATGAATACTAATTGGGCGAATAAATAGTCTCACAAACCAACGAATGTCCCATGTACTGTCCTTGAAGAGCACCAGAGGGGTTGTAGTTGTATTGTCTCATTTATCAGTGAGCACATATGTTACCCATCATGCATGACTCCAAACCACCAAATAAAAACAATCAAATCCCAATAATTCACTAAGGTTCCATATCAGGGACAGTGCTGTTACATGAGGCTGTGTTCAACAATGCCAACTTGCAGTTTTATGATCCCTACAGCATACTACTTTCTAAGCAATTGCACAGATATATTGTTTTTTTTTTTGAGGATGAGATTTATAGCTTCTTCGGTGAATGACGGGTTTATTACTGCTACTATAAAGAGTTAGATTACGGGAGAACATGAGTAAGCACGGCCTACCTTCTTGCGAGTTTTTTCATCAGAAAATGTGATTGAAATGTTACCGGCAGGCTTGAACGCTCCGATGATAAAATTCTGCCAAATAAAACAATCATTTTGGACTAAGTCAGATTATAATTTGACCACTATCAACCCTATTAAACAAACTACTGAAACACGCCTATCTTACCATCCTGTTCTGGATCAAACACCAATTCAAAAACCTCTTCTAAAACACCTGCAGAAGTCAAAGCCAAAACTTTCAAGGTCATAATAAATTATTTCAATTTTGAGATAATAAATAAATTATTCCAATGGATTCCCACTGTTGCCGTGAATCATCATAATATGCGGTAAATGCCTCTTCCCTGTGATTCTCACAGACAATTCGCAGGGCAACTAAACTTGAATATTTTGTTAATCCCATGATAAGGCATGCTACTGGGAATGGTCAAGAAACTTTCATGTGGCTAGGCAATTGGCATCCGCTTGTTCCTGTAAATAAGAAATGAGGGGATAATGTCGTGACTGATTTGGGAAATGGGACTGCCCGTATACAGAAGTGGCAGATATTGTGATGATTGGAGTTGGAGGTGGCCAAGGCAGTGGAGTAGAACTATCCAGCAAATAATGGCATCTTCTCTCAACTCTTCAAGCCTGTGTGATATGCCTGCTGTGGTGAGTAGCAGTGGCGGAGCCAAGAGTCGGATACGGGGGTGGCACCGTAACTTATTCATATAAATATGTAAATATGTAAAATGAGATGTTTGTGAATTCATTTTATATGTCAATACATACCAACCATAATTCGTAAAGAAACATGAAATAAAAATGGAGTACTAAACTTGTGGGAAAAAAATCTTAAGTCCAAATGGTAACGTTCCTCTCCAATTATTGAAAAAAAGATACGAGACTTGTGGGAATTTATGCAAAAACTTAAGATGAGAGAGAGCTGAAAGGAGTTTTAATTTTTAAAGATGAGAGAGAGAGAGAGAGAGAGAGAGAGAGAGAGAGAGAGAGAGAGAGAGAGAGAGAGAGCTAATAGGAAAGAGGAAAAACAAAATGGTTCCAGCAAGGTTCGAACTCATGTGACAGAGTTCCAACACGCCAATAAGGCACATGCCTGAACCACTCGGCTAGAGTGAACTTTGTGTACATCTAAGTCCAAATGGTAACGTTCCTCTCCAATTATTGAAAAAAAGATACGAGACTTGTGGGAATTTATGCAAAAACTTAAGATGAGAGAGAGCTGAAAGGAGTTTTAATTTTTAAAGATGAGAGAGAGAGAGAGAGAGAGAGAGAGAGAGAGAGAGAGAGAGAGAGAGAGAGAGAGAGAGCTAATAGGAAAGAGGAAAAACAAAATGGTTCCAGCAAGGTTCGAACTCATGTGACAGAGTTCCAACACGCCAATAAGGCACATGCCTGAACCACTCGGCTAGAGTGAACTTTGTGTACATCTTTTGAATTTTTGAATTTAAAGGTTTTTGGGTAACTTCTTTTTTTTTTGGTTGCTATTTTTAAAATTTCGTGCCCCCCCCCCCCCCCTGATGAGTAGGTTCATACTACCATAGGGAATTATACAACAAATTCTGCTTGTAATGGAGTGCTATAAGTTAGGGACAAAGTTCAATTGTATAACCAGATAAGGATATGCGGTTTAAGGAAAATGTGTGCCTAAATGGGAGTTTATAATGGCTTTAATGTTCTAAAAATGCTTGCTACTAAAGACGCACAATATCATCTCTTTTTTGGCGGTCATTTCTCTAGCTTCATCTGCAACTATTCATGGAGGAAGAATCAGCTTTCTAGGATGGGCAATGGATTAGTAAGATCGATTGGCAAGCTACTGTTTCTGCAGCGACTCTTTCAGAAACTGAATGTCAAGGAAGTATTTGGCTGCAGCTATCAACCACTTGATGTTGGAGAGAAGAACAAGGGCATTCAACCATAAAGCTAGAGATCCTAACACAGTTCTCAGGTTCACTGGAACAAATACCGGGAAAAAGTTGTATTCTTGGAAAATGGTGGACAATAGCCAACGAATTGGCTCTTTGTGGAACTTAGCATCTCTCCCACAGAATCCTTAAAAAAAAAAACTCCCCTAGTAGAGCTTGATTCCTGTTGTTTGTTGATGCTCTTTAGTATCCTCGTTTTGTAATATTGCTACCCTGTTGAACTGTTTTGCCGGCTATTTCCCTCAGTATGCGGGGTTTTTGTTCAAGTAAACGGGGGTACGCCTCTGGTCGATTCTGTGTTAGCTGACGATTCAATGAAATCACAACTTAACGAAACAAATCAATTCCAGAGCAATAGAAAGAGCTACAGATGCCAGTTTAGCAAAGAACCTGGGCACAAGCAAAGAAAACCACATTTTCAGGCCCCCAACACAATTGCTAAAAACAAAGGGTCCCTAATGTACAATACCAACTACATCTGCGTTGAATTGATTCACTCCTGGGGTGGATCGGGCATCCCCTTGCTCCTGACTGAAGGGGTGTATATTTACTAGACCGGATACGAAATTCTGTTTAAGCATCTAAATTAACCGGGTAAAAATCAACAACAAACAGATCGACTACCAGAGAGAAAGCGAGGGAGAATAGCGGAGAGAGAGAGAGAGAGAGAGGGGTACCTGATCGATTTAAGATCTCGGGCTGGTTCTGATCTGATGGAATTGAAATTTTGGGGGTACAAGTTTCTTTCAAAACATAAATAAATAATTTGAGGGCACAAATACAACTTCAAAAACTAGTGCTATAATCGTCAATGCATTTCTTGCTCTCTCTTTAAAAAAAAAAAACTAGTGCTATATATATATACTGTATAAAAGAAGAGATCGTGCACAACCATTTGAAATATAACACCAAATACAATCACTCACATACATGTGGATTCTGCGTAACACATGTATGTGAAGGTTTATGTGGTTGCGTACCCAGTATTTTTGTGACGCATAAAAAAATCTTTATCTTAGCTTAAAAAAAATGGCACACATTACCCTACGCATATGTAAAACTTCTAAATTAACAATTCCCCCCCCCCCCCAAAAAAAAAAAAAAAACTAGGAGTGCTTCTAAATTAACAACAGTGTAATGTAGGTTTAACTCTGTCAAAGAAGCCTAAAAAGTCGGGTATTTTAGATTATTTCCAAAAAGAAAAGGTTTGGGATCATAATTTTTATTTCCGTTTTTTCTCGTCAAGACAAATTAATAATTCATAAAAAAAAAAAAACTTGACATAAAACTAACAAATTCTAAAAAATATGTGAATAAAAATAAGCAAGGGCCCAAATTGAATTTCGTCTAGCTGTTCAAAAAAATTTGACCTCTGCCTGCGTTCGACTCTTTGTATGTCATTTTTACTCTTCTGAACAATATATGTCCTACTTACACATGTTTCGTTGGTTTTCTATGGTGTCTGTGTCGAAAATCGAAAGATAGAAGTAAAATGGTAAAAACGTAAAAATAACAAACGAGTATTGATGAGGTTGGCCAATGTGTGCCTAAACTTCAACAACATTGCACATTGTGAGGATGGCATAACAAAAAAGTTTGAGTCGAAGAAATAATTAAAACCAGACCAAGACTTAAAACACGACCAAAATAGATTACAAATACGAAAGTAACATGATATAAATAGTTTCTTTTTTTAATTCCAATGGGTGTACAAGAAGTACATTAAACTCGTAAAAAATCATTTGACGGGTATAAAAGACGTACATTAAAACTCGTAAAAAATCATTTGTCGACTATCGAACCTGGTGACATTAGATGCGACTACAACAAGCCTCAGTGAATGAGAAAATAAATAGATAAAATGGGTCAAAAGCTTCATTAATTACTCGTCTCCTTCAAAAATTAGAAACTTCAGTTTAATTTTACTCGTCGTGCATACAGATGTTCCCATAAAAGTAGGAGCCTTTCAAAAAATCTCAAAACAAGTTTCCGACTTCATAAAGCAAATGAGCTATCGGGAAAATATCCAGGGGAAACCATTCTTGAACCACCACGAAACCCGAATTATCAACTATCACTATCTACCTTACCAGTAACAAAAACGCAGACTATTGCACAGCAAACATACCGTACAATGCTAGCAGGAGAATAAAATGAAATGAGCACAGTGCTGAAATCTCACAGAAAAATCTCCACAAAGAATATTCTTTCCAAAGGAGAAACGTTAAGAATAACCAAACCAAATCGAGCCTTACGTCCCAATCACTTGGGGTCGGCTACATGAATCCGTTAAGAATGGTTTTTGAAATAGTAAACCATATGAAATGTGACTGCAAAAGTATACAGTTCGACTAAATCACAGCCACTCGACTTATCCTAGCAGGTCTCAAGCTAAAAAGACTGGAAGGAAGAGAGTGGCACATAACAAAACCATACACGTAAAATGTCAAAATGCCCAAAAAGTTCAAACGTAAATTTGACGTTATTACACAGAACGGATAACTACTAGGTGGGCTACGGTTATGATTTTTATGGATCTTGGGCATCTGACTGAAGGGTCAAAATTTGAGAAAGCACGAGCTTAGAAAGCTCATTGATTGTAGCTTGGACCTGATAATCCTCCGAATCTCTGTTCCTTGACCACCCTGCCAATTGGGAGTTTAACCTGGTGTATTCATTTGCAGCAACCCTTGTCTTTCTTGATGAGTTGAGAACGTTCTCAAGATCCAACTGCAACAATGGCCTTGGTTCCTGGAATAAAAAGGGAAAAAATTATTAAGTAGAGAAATATTCAGCAAGATCTCTTGAAGATGAGATCCCAAGTCTGGGACCATTTCTTTGGTCGAATTAGACAAGGGATTTGACTACAAATCCTAAAGACCGAGTTTCTAGTATTTGAATGCAACAATTAGAGGACGAATTACACATCTATTGAACACCTAATTCCACAAAACAGGGCATATTATTAAGATGGGATTCCTGAACCCATAGGATTTCGTATCCCTTCCTTGTTAGTCTTGTCGACCAAACATGCAGATTTATCTTCAACCTTAAGGGCCAGTTGGTATGAATGGACAAATACTGAAGAGATATAAAATCCAAGAGGATATGTAATCCCATCAGACAAGTGACTCCATCCTCCCTCCAAAAATAGTAATATTTACAAAAATACATCACCAAGGTACTATATCCATATGTAGGAATCCTAACTGCACCAGTTTCAACCAAACCTAGGATATGTGGCCTTTCTTAGATTTATAATCCAGCTCAAATCTGCTAATTGAACAGGCCCAAGTATAGGGAGCCCATTCAACAGCAATATAATACCAAAAGGAAAATAGAAAAATCGAAAACTAGATTCGTGGAAGGTAACAATGAAATCAATACTCACAGGAGATGACTTCCCATTCTTCTCATCATTAAGCAGGTCCCTGATTGGAAAATAGGCTGCTTTCTTGCACAATTCAAGAAGATCTGAACCAGTATAGCCATCACATAAACCAGATATGTGATTGAAGTCAATGTCCTCTTCTACCCTCTCATCCTTCAAAATCACCTTCAGTATCTCTACCCTCTCCCTGAGGTCAGGCATGCCGATCTCAAAGGCCTGAGGAAGACGCCGAAGAATTGCTTCATCAAGTTCTGATGGACGGTTAGTCGCAGCAAGAACCATTACCCTTGCATTCTCTGCAAAAACAATATACCATCATTACCAGAATCCTTGTCCAAAGCAAGCAAAGGAGTTGTGCCTAAAAAATAATAATGCAAGTATGCAACGCTTCAGGGGAAAATAAATGTCATTTCTAGAATGTCCAGTATTTCATGGATTAAGAAGTACAGAACCATAATGGTTAAATGGTGTGGCTAACAACCAGCCACTGAGCAATGGTTAAGGGGCAAATAATGACAAAAAATTCACAACTTCAACACACTTTTACATATTTCAAAACTTTTTCCACGTTCTCCAACACACTTTTTGAACCATAACCACCACCCAATGGCTGTGCTTAACATTTTCCATAATGGAACAAAAGTATGGGATGAGAGAACTTACGATCAGTGGTGAAACCATCCCATAAAGCCATGAACTCTGTCTTCATGTTGGTGAGGGCTTCATGGTCAGTTGTGCGACGCTGACCCAGAAAACTATCAACCTCATCAATGAATATAATAGCAGGTTGGAGCTTATGGGCCAAGCTGAAGACAGCAGCCACTGCAGAAGTTTGTAGTGTCAAACAAGGCAAGCTGATAACATAACATTTGGCAAAACGAAGACAAGGATATCAAGCTCTTTATAATCGCATTTGGTGCCCTCAAATCAACTTGCAACAACAAAGAACGGAGTTAGAGGACCCATCTCATTCCATTAACCCATAAAATTAAACTTTATCATAACTAAAGAAGAGTATGCACACTTGCAAACTTTCCAGATTCTTGCTCGCTTTCATCCAGGCACCTTGAAGGCTCTCGGACAAGATACTTATACTACATGTCTAACAGAGTCCACAGAGTTTGATAATGTGTCAAAATTTACATAAATTCCCTTCATGAGATAACTACCACAAACATTCATTACTCATATGTAAGATCACCAATTAAGATAAAATTAACTCCCAATATTGGTTCAGGAAAATAACCCGAAGAGCCCATAACTTATGGAAACAAATACTCCACCAGTCATTCCCAATACTCAAAGGTCTGGTAGATGCAGTGGGATGGTCCTTTTAAGAAGCCAGTACAGTAAGACCCCATCTTTTTTCTTGATACATACTTGCCTTGCCCCTTCAACAGTTCAACTAAGACCATAGTCACCATATTATGAGCTAAAATTGTGGCAGCTAACATGACTCAGATGTAATATAGCATTCTTTATTGACGAAACATCAATAAAACAGTGTTTTTAAACTTGACAGAGCAGTACCGAAGGCTGTGTGCATTGAATATAGTCTACGCTGCTAAATTTTAACAGTTCTCAAATGTCAGCAACTAACCAAGCAGTGATATATCACATATGCTTGAAGCTATCTCACGATCAGGACTCAACTGATTGTCCCCGTATTTTTTATTAAACTATCACACTTATGGCAGTTTCTTCATGGGACTGAATGAAGTACATAGAGTTGGGCCAAAATAGCCAAAGAACTAAGATTAAAAAAAAAAAAAAAACCCAGAATCCAGCCGATATAAGACGGATGCATTATGCAATATGTATCATATGGGTTTTTCCAGCCAGCAATATGTATCATAGAGTTACATATATCTACATCATATTGTATTGACAACTACTTTACATGGGCTCAGGGTTAAGTAATGGGTCTTGGTTTCCGAATTCTCAAAACCATCTAATTTGCAAATCCAAGGACACTTGAAGACGGCTAAATGTTCACAAATCTTCATATTCTGCCACAATTTCTTGTGTAAGTGATATTTGTAAGTAAGCACCAACCAATGATCAAGTTTGATTGTTCATATAATCTCTCATTACACTACATCTGCAGGCTGTAGAAAGTACATCCCCAAGAATGGGCGTTATGAAGAAGAACAAGAAGCTGTCCAATAGAAACTGAAGTAATATCTTCAATAACATAACAAGTACTTGTCAACAAGAAAGTAACATGAAAGTGAGCTAATAATATGGAAAACTACAATTGTCTACTGTGTGTCTAAAAAAAGACATGGTCTATTCATATCAACCTTCTTGAGCATTAAGAGTCGAACGTGGATACTTTGCAAATTCAGAAGAACACAAGTTGAATAGAATATTGACAGACAAAAGCCATACACAGAAACCATCAAGTCCACAACAATAAGCACATCTTCTAACTGACAAACAAAGTGAACAGGAAAACTGAAATACAATACGAGAACTGTGAACATGATCCAAACTTACCTAGTTTTTGTGCATCACCAAACCATTTACTCATTAGATTTGATATCCTAACATTGATGAAAACAGCTCCAGACTCCTTTGCAATGGCTTTGGCAAGCATGGTCTTTCCAGTGCCCGGTGGTCCATATAACAAGACCCCTTTTTGGGGACCAAGAAGCTTCCCATGTGAAAACAGTTGAGGCCTCCTTAATGGGAGAATCACCAGCTCGAATAAAGCTTGCTTAATGGATTCCAACCCTCCGATAGAGTCAAACTCCACATCTATGTGATCAGGATTTATTACGTCACAAGCAATTACGTCCTGTTAATGAGTGAATAACACGGGTCAAAGTTGAGCACAAAGCAGACTAAACAGCTCCTGTGCCATTTTACATTTGTAACACTTGCAAAGTTCAATGAGTCTATAAATTCGTTCAAAATGTCATCCAGTACCACATTTCAGCGCTTATACCGTATGTTTTTAAATGTCATCCAAATAACATTTTCGGGAACTAACGCTGTATGTTTTAACAAATTATAAGTCTATTTGGTAGTACCAATCTTGATCATATGCTGAGACATCTGGTGCTACAATTTACTCCAAAAATGGGACTTGGAAACCCACATCGTACAAGGGAGAAATCCATTTTCCTGCTAGAGGAACCATTTAAACAGCTGAAGTTGGTAACAAGCAAGCTTTAAGTATGAAAATACGGTGAACAGAAAAAGTGAAAACATGTCACTCCGTTTGCTATTATAGCTATTTGCCGCATCAGTAAAATCTGCCCAGAAAACAACAAAACTGACAGATCAAGTAGAAAAATTGCGACAGCTAGAAACTGCAACCCCATCCAAAACAATAGATCTGAATGCAGCAGGTATCCTGCGGACAGACAAGGCACGTCCACCTTAGAAGCCTGTACATTGTGTATTGGCCCCACACCAGACAAGAATACCCTACATTAGTTTGGTTCAAAGGGAAGTGTCTATGGTACTAGTTAGCGTCTGGCATCTTAACTGCTAGTTGCTTTTTAAAATTACTTTACACAGGTTGTGGTTTTGATAAATAGGACACATGGTTAAATAATTTTTAACATTTAGGTCCGGGATATGGTCAATAATAGATCTAGAACGACTGAAGTAGTCGAAATTTCTTAATTTCCTTGTTCGGAGAACTTTATCAGCCTGTAAATACCAGTATAATTCTTCAAGGCAAAGGAGTTGAGTTCTTAGAACTCCTATTCTGTTTGAGAGATTCTATACAGTACATCCCTTACGAGGATAAGCCCTTCTATTATTCTTCTCTTTATCTTTCTTCTTGGTAACCTAAGGAATCCCCAAACCATTCCCTATCAAGTCCTAACCAAGACTAAATCCCTCTGCTAACTATTGGCATTTATGCAAAAAATTGAATCTGTAAAACAGCGCTATACATACCCACTGCCCTCCCTTAATTTGACAAAAGGAATCCATCATATCCTCAAAAACCATTTACCCAAAACGAATGAGATGTGAACGATAAGTGCTTTTGCATTTTAAACAAGCTTTTGAAATGTATTATGAGGAAGTGATTCTGGATCGTTAAACTAACAAAAAATTTCAACCTTGAGTATTACAGTATGTCGTACTGGTAACTCCTAGTTATTTCGACTCCTGCATATTACTACATATGACGTGCCCCGTATGTCGACTCATATGATTTCAACTTTACTAACAAATTTGATTATAGCAATTCATGCACTGGCGGCTCTACAGCCAATTGGGGATGGTCAATTGGTCACATGAACCCCCCCCCCCCCCCCCCCCAAAAAAAAAAAAAAAAAAAAGTCTTATAGTACATGTAAAAATTTTAGTTTTGCCCTATGAATGAACACCCGGTCCAAATTTAAATGAACACCCAGCCAAATTTAAATGAACAATCCCGTTAACTAGAAAAATCTTCCTTCGAATTCAAAACTACGACAGAAAATCTCTATCACACTATCGGAAGAGGTTTCGTCCCAAACTACACAATTTCTTTCAAAAGGTTATTAGTAAATTAATATGTCGGTTTAACATTGGCATAAAATATGAAACCTTGTCCAAGAAACTATCAAATTGCATTCCCTCATCCCAAAAATATTGTCAACTATGCAAGGTGAGAACTTCAAAAAAAAGGTTTGAATTTTTTTTTTTTTGACAAAAACATATGTTATTAATTTTCTCATTTTGTGTAGTAGACAATTTCTTTTGAATTGAACTTATGCTTTTTGACCAATGAGATTGTAGCAGTTAGAGATTGAGCATAGCATATACCTCATAGGGATTAGTTTGAATGAGAGGTCTGCCCAAACGTTTGGCTATCTCCTTCTTATGTTCGAGAGCTTTTTTAGAGGACTCGCGATTAGGGTCTAGCTGTCGGAGCCCCACGAACAACACGAGGCAACTGAGAGCGGCGCTTGCTGCGTAGAGAACCAGGTCTTGCAAAAGCTTTGTCTCGGACGAAGAACCCTTCATTTGTTCAAATTTTTATCCACCAATATTGACTTTATCTGCAACTATCAGAAAACTAGGGTTTATACACACACGAGCGAGAGAGTCGGTAGTTATGTTCCTTTCCTTAGCCGAGCGGTACTTCTCTCCAAGTTACGTGTAAACACGAACAAAAGGAGTAGTTCTAATTTAATCCGTGTGTATTTGAGTAAAACTTTGAATAAAATTTTAAGTACTAATAATTAATAAAAGCATTCTACAAGATTAACTCAGTAATTCATTAATAGCTAATTTATAGAGGAAAAATACGACATTATAAATTTTGAATGATTATAGTCTCTTTTTATTTAATTATAAAAATTTGAGTACAACTCAAGTTTCTTCCGATCGTGAGTGAAACTCAACTTGATACTCCCTTCATTACTACATAAATGTTCAGTCCGCAAACTTAAACTTTTAAAAAGATGCATTTTTTTTGTTAAAAAAATTATTTTCTTCACTAATCAATAGATATCAATGAATACTTTTAAGTTGTGAAAAAGATTACTACAATTTTTAAATGAAAAAATACGTATTTTTAAAAGACCTAGGTTTGCAGGCCGAACACTTATTCAGAGAGCGATGGAGTATATAAAGTTTGAGCGAATTTTAAAGAGGTTTACCGAAATTAGATTTTGAGTTACCAATCAACTTAAGGACCGGAAATGCAAGTATTGAGGGGTGTAAAACATGATTCAACTTAGCGTTGTGCCAAACCAACCATCAAGGGTCCAAAAAAGAAGTATTTGCTAGCTCAGCTGTTGAGTTCATGAGTTGTACTATCATCGTAGGATGAAAAAGGTTAGCATGTATTACAATAAAGTTTGAATGCTCGTTGAAGTCTATGATTAGTGAGTAAATTTTTACTCCTGTGGACTATAAACTTGTTGCAAATATAAACATTGGGTTAAAAAGGTCTCATTCCCGTACTGGAGACGCAAGGATCGTAAATGCCCCAAGTTGTTTTTATCTTTCTTATTACTGCGTGGCTTCGCTCTGTTTCAAATAGAGTTCATTTCTCAGCTGTAACGGAAGTACGGAATAACTCTAAAGCGTGTGAAAACAGAAGGGCTCCAGCCGCAACCTTCTCAATTATCTAGCAGGTGAGGATCCTTCAAAACCAAGTCAAAGAACTACCACCAGTTGGTTACCATTTAGTACCATCCTACTTGTTTGCCCTTACCCACCAGAATCCAGATCCAAGAGCTTATAGAAGAAGATTTGGCATAGATTGTCATTAGTTATCCCGTTTCTGTCTCGTTCCTTTGTTTGAATTTAGACAGACTCACGGTTGGACACACACTAACACACTCGGGAGCAAGAACATGAAATGAAAGTAGCTGCACTGTATAAAGTAGGTGTTTTTGGTAACTCTGAGTAGTTGCAGGTTCAAATTCTATCGGTGCAACTACTTGGAAATATGTTGATAAAAAAAAAAAAGGCTTCTTGGGAATATAGTCTTCGTTCTTGAGTAATCAGGTCATCACCAAAACTAGGAAGAAAACCTAAATGCATCCTACAAACTCGATGCAGTTCAGACATTGTTTCATGTTTTTTCTAGCCAAAGTGCTTGGCATGTGATGTCAATTCACACCTACCAGTTTAGTTTCAGGATATGATTTTCAGCGGAAAGATACATTCTGTAGCGGTAAATTCTTATGAACTCCTGATGTAATAGATTTTGAAATTGTGTCATGACTCATGAGTGGCAAGCAAAGAGTTCACCAAAATGTCAGTCAGAACAACAAAATTGTCAGAAAGTTCTAGAACAGCTCTAGAATACAAGAATCATGAATCACAAAGAAAATACAATGTGACGGCATGCCAAAGCACACAGCCACTTTACAAGGACAGAATCCAGCGGTCCCAAGAATCACAGCTTTGGATATTAAACGCCTTGAATTTCCAACAGATCAGAATATATATCTCACCATGTATACCCATTGTCTGCTTTTCATCCTGACCATCATTCTCTATTTCCTTTTGTTTGGGCGGCTGGGGAATGAGTCAGAAATTTTACTAACAGTTAACCATAGAACTAGGTCCATGGAATCAGCATCAGCAAGTATAACAACCAACATACCAGGTTTTCCAGATCCAAATACAAAAAATGCAAGTTCCCAATTATTAAAAAAATTTGAATACTAGAGATGTACCTTTATCATTAGAGTTCACCACATTCCTGAACTGCAACTACTCCAACCACATGGATATATGAATAAACCCGTCTTACAACAATTAACAAGAAACCGCCCAACCAAAAAACCAAGAGATGGAAAATTCAGCCACAAGTCTATTCCAAAAACAAAAAGAAGCAATATACATGAAGCTTTTATTTGAATACATAAAATCTTGGCTATCTAATAACTGAAACACATTCCCAACATAAGACAAGCAGCAGGGGCAAAGCCTGACAACGCGACAAGAAACTAACCTCCATATCAGAAAATTATGTCCTCATCTTTCTGCATAGCAGCGGACAAGAAGTTATGTGCTGCATTAATTGAAATCCCTTTCTGCAAAGAAACTTTCTCTGCAGATTGATCCTCTGCAAACTGCTTGGCAGATGCGCGTTGTCTCTCCATTTCCCTCTTCTTATAACCTTGGATCTTTTTCAATCTGAAAAAATCTTCCCTCTCCAGCTCATCAAGTTCTCCCTTGATGTAACTTATTGTGTTCTCTATCCTTGGCTTCACAACATTCTCCAACGCATTGACCCTTCGGTTTGTGGTTTTGATTGCCACGTCAAGTGTCAAGAATGATGTTTGGAGAGAAGCTAGCTCAACTAGAACCTCAATGGATTTTATATAAGCAGCACGACAAGCTTGCACTTGCTGGCCACCTCTTGCCAGTCCAGTCAGGTCATTCTTTGTCTCACTTTCAGTGAAATATTCAAACTTGGGGAGTTTCACGCCAGCCACATTCTCCTGCCTAGATCGCACTTTAAGCGATGCGTTCTTGACATTTTCAAGGACAATGTGCTTAATGTTTTCTCCAGCAACATACTTGGCTTCGGTGAGGGCAAACGAGGATGTTTTCATGCTCTCTCCCATCAATTCTTTAGTAGAGACGATCTTTTTGAGGATCTGGCGGAACTGCACTGTTAAAGCATCACTTTTCTTTTTTAGGAGAGCATGACCTCTTGTAGCACCAACAAGGCGAGCCTTCATTACACCAAGCATTGTAACAGTTGGAACAACATTCAAACGTTGGGTTTGGCCAGACATCTTGTCAAAGATCTAGCTGAAAAGAGATAAGCAGCAGAGTGATCATTATTACAGAATTATCCTCACAATCAACTAGTGTGAAACTTCTTGAAATAATCAAGACCTAATCTTAAGCAAAAGATTCCAAAATCTACAAAAATGTCACTTTAACGGTTTAACCTGAAAATAAAGCATGCGGTTAAGGATCACTGATATTTCTATCTAAAATGTCCAACCAAAACAGGCTTGATATCCTTATTTCAAAAAACTTAACTCCACAACTTCCTTTAATGCACCGGCAGGTCCGGCACTACACAATTTGTGTCAGACTTTAGTGTTCCAAACACAAAAGCTAATATATACAAATCCCTTCGAAGTAATTCACTCTACACTAAACGGTCAAATGGTATTTTCAAAGCTAACAAAAAAAGAGAGAGGGTAAAGTTCACTTTACCTCCCTATGGTTTGGGGCTTGTGCGGATTACCTCCCTATGGTTTGACGCTTGTGCGGATTACCTCCCTATGGTTTGGGGCTTGTCAACAACGCACAGGCACTACACAATTTGTGTCAGACTTTTCATTAATCTAGTGTTCCAAACACAAAAGCTAATATATACAAATCCCTTCGAAGGAATTCACGCCACACACTAAACTGTCAAATGGTATTTTCAAAGCTAACAATAAAAAATAGGGTAAAGTCCACTTTACCTCCCTATGGTTTGGGGCTTGTGCGGATTACCTCCCAAACTTTTACAGTTATTGTCACTCCCAAATCAGAAAAATAGATTATACCTGATTTAGACGCAAGAAGATGATTTCGAATACAGTGACTGTGAGTCACTATACTTGACCACAGAACCCCCCTTATGGTTTGTGGAGTGATCTGCACAGTTTCTTTTCCTGTCTAAACTAACTGATGGTAGAGTGCACACACCCCTTGTGAGGTTGGGGATGAAAATAAATAATTTACACTAATAACTTGTCCTCATATTTTCTTCTTACGCTCCGTTTATTTCGGGCAGAAAATATTTTTTTGGAAAACCTTTTCTGTGAAAAACTTTATTTAGAAAACATCTCTGGTGTTTGGTTGTGATAGGAAAACATTTTCTATTGTTTGGTTGACACGGAAAATCACTAATTAACAAACTAACCAAACATCCTTTTTGTAACAATGTGTATTGAAAAATATTAACAAATAATACCCAATAACCAGTCCAATTGAGATTCCCACTCCAAATCCAAGACAAACAAAGGCATTAAAGAACTAAATATCTCTGATTCTTCTTCCATATCTCCACAAATCACCACTCCCATTCTCACATAATTCAGTAAAATGAAATTGATAAACAGACACACTAATCACATGCGGAAACAAAATCGCATCACTGAATTGGGAAAACCAAAGAACAAGGCAATACACAATCAGTCATAGAATCAAACTCAAACCAAAGCACTGGACTCAAAAAAATAGCTAGATGCATCAAATGAATTGGGAAACCACTGACCATAATCACACAATACATACATACGTACCTAAAATTATGTATGAATTGGGACAAAAAACGTAGCAAAGAAAACCCTAATCATACGATCTTGAAGCTCAAATCCGCATCAGAAGTGTCCTTTCACAGATCGCAGTTCACTTCACTTTCAGTTGATCGAAGGAAAAAACTACCAATAGCATAACTATGGATACATGTATGTGGGTGTGCGCACGCGCGCAGAGAGAGACGGTGAGAGAGGGAGACGAGAGAAGTCCTGTTTCCTTGGGGAGATGCGTGATTCTCAGATCGTCAGGTGAGATGCACAGTGTTGCAGAAAAAAATCCCGCCTCTTTATTTTGGAAGACGTTTTAACGTTTTCAAGGCTAACTGGTTCATTATCTTTTGACTTTTCTTACATTGGAAAAAGTTCTCCATTGACTTTTATATTTTGTTGTACCCAAACACCGAAAAATGTTTTCACAGATAATATTTTCCCAAAAATGATTTCCGCCCGAAACAAACGGAGCGTTAATTATAAAATGGTATTATCTTCTGGTCCCTCTAACCCAAAGCGACCCTACCCTCTAACACTACCACCATTACCTCTCAGAACTCCCTCCCCGACCAATACAGTACAAAAAAGGTGTCTTGCTCTGAAGTTTCTCAGAAATAGTAAATTTTGTTTTCCTTCAAAAAAGAAAGCTTTCAAGCTACAAATATAACATAATTATCAAAAACAACTCTCTCTTTTTCGAAATATAGTGAGAAGAATGTTTTTTGACACACCAAGGACATGAATTCTATATGAACCAATGGATCATAACAAGTCTTTCCTACTAGCAATGACTTCCTCTACAACAATTTTGAAACTTCAAATAATGGCAGCACCGCAGCACATAAATTACTGATCATCATACTGTAATTCAAGGTGTTTACATAGCCAATACTTTGGGAAAATCAAACCAATTTATTTATCAAAGTATCTCGCGCGTGGTGCTTCGCAATCCACAAGGAAGAGAAGAGATTTAGAGTAAGTCCAATCTGGATCATTTCGAAGGCTACTTTAGCCCACTCAGGACGCCAAACCTATCTTTCCAAGTCAGATATGAAGATATCCTCGAGACTGAACCCAATTATAAGTTCATTACTGAACAAAATGACTTTTCTGTAGAATTAGGAATCAAGTGATGTTGAAATTACACTAGGAACAGAAAAATTGCGCAGATGAGAAGGCATTAAACCCAAATTCACGTAAATATCCATACAAAAGAATCAAATAAAAACAAAAAGCACTTCGGGAGCATGAGTACCAAAGGTAACGAGAATTTCACGGGGATTCCATCGATGATCTAACGTGGTAACCAATTTTAGAAGAATAACACTAATCGTGATTAAAAAGCGAGGGAACTGAGTGCCGATGGTCGACAGTTTTCAGATCTATTTAGGGTTTGAACGCGAGAGCGAGTCGGACTGACCTGAGCACGTATGAATACGCAATTCGGCGGCGGAGAAGAACGGGGTGGTCCGATGAAAGACGGGAAGTCGGAGGGGTTTGGAGAGGATTGTGCTGTCTGTGATCTCGCATGTGCTGCTGAAGCCTGAAGGTGAGGAAATAATTGAGAAGAGGACAACGCAAATTTCATCAGAAGGGAAATTGCTAGTTTGGGCTATCCGGTGTCCGGTTTCCGGAAAAAACCCACTACTTTTTGAGTGTGTTTTTTTTTAATTCTTATTCAAATTTTTTTTTTTATCCTTATTCAATCTTTTTGGCATTTAGTAGTTTTGAGTTAAATTTTTTTAGGTTATTGAATCGAGGAAAACTGAAACAGTCAATAACTATAAATATTGCTCAGTTTATTTTGAAAAAAAAGTGTAGGAAAAAGCCTAAAAAGTACATAAAGTTGGACTTTTTGGTCTTTTTTTAATATTTCAAAGAAAAATGGGTAAAAGTAACAATAATTATTTACTTTTGCGATTTCTTTCGTTGCGAGAAATTAATAATCTACAAAAGTTTGATGCAAATTTATTAAATGCAAAAAAAAAATGGATAAAGACAAAACAACAAGCCAAGTTTTATTTTTTGAAACTAGGGTTTTTTTTTTTTATCAGCGAAACCAGGCTTTTGTTAGAGGGTGAGTTACAAATGCACGCACGGATCTTAGTGTTAAGCGACACTCGACGGTGGTCAACGTGTGCATGGGGTAAATGCATGACTTTCGCGTCTGGAAATAAGTAGCGGCCACTTGCAAAAGATCTAATTTCACAAATGCAATTTAACATCATTATATACACGTCATGACTTTTGCTAGTTATGACAAAGATTTTTTTTATTCTTTTTGGATCCGCAAACACGCCTTAAAGGCATGAGAAGGATTCAATGCTGAAAATTTTGCATCTAAAAATTTGAGTGTATATATGGATCACTAAAAACATATTTGTAAATTTGAGAGGGAGAAAATAGTCTTCAATAAAACTTGAATAGAATTTAATCTACTACATGTTTGAGTCATGGGCTGGAGTTGAATCTTAGAAAGTTTTATTCAACTTTTGATACAAGAGTAAAAAAAAAAGGGGTAAGAAATGAAGATGTTATAAGCCAAGTAAGATGTGTTTCCATTTAGCATTCTTGGTTTGGCAAAAAAACGCATTTACCACACTTGCAAGTTTTCACCCCGAGACAGATAGAAACGTTATCTATCTTAAGAAATGGATGGTTATTGAGGTAAGGCCTTCTACTTTTCTTTTCTTTTTTGGTGAAGAGAGATTTTATAATCAAAAGAGACGAGAATACAAGAAACAAGGGGCATACCCCGGAGAAAAGTCCAGCTCCCTACTGGAAACAAGACAGGAACACCAAACTAAAAACAAGAGCCTAACTACAGCTAGTTACAAAATATGTTTTGAAATATTCCAAGCTCTACACAAAGCTCTATTAATAGTGCTACGACCATAATTCCGCCAAGAAGATGCCCTATCCCGCACATCCTTGACAATAATATCATAGATGGCATCCGAAGTGTACTGCTTGTTGCCAAAAACAATATCATTCCTCGCCTTCCAAATGTAGTACACTGTACCCGCCATTGCTAACTTGTAGAGGGCAGATAAAAGACATTTCTTCTTGAGGTGCTGAATAACCCAACCTATTTCTTGCCCCCATTCTGTTGGACTTCTAGAAATGCTAAACATATGAAGAACTTTACCCCAAATGCATGTTGAGAAAGAACAATAAAAAAGAAGAAGATGCTTATGGGACTCATGCACATTAGAACATAGGACACATAGGGGATCCACCATCATTCCCCAAGAGAGAAGTCTATCCTTTGTCAAAAGTCGACCCCGACAAACAAGCCACGTAATAAAAGCCCATCTAGGAATACCTTGCTTGAACCAAACAACCGGAGCCAACGGAACTTTAGGGAGAGGAGTCCTAAGAGTCTCCCAAGCAATTTTAACAAAGAACGTACTCATTGCTACCTAGCAGAAGTCATAAGCTATTGAGGTAAATTTTGCCAGAAGTCAAAGTAGAATTTACCAATTAAAATCAAGATCATCACCTCCTCTTTCATCCCTCAAAAGTGAGGCACCTTTAAAACCAAGTCATAAGAAGAACTATCACCGCATCCTTCACACAACCCATGCACATAGAGAAGCAAGAACATGAAATGAAAGAAGTTGCATGCACACAACTAAGTAAACTAGTTGTTTTTGGTAACTGTAAGTAGTTGCAGGTCCAAATTCTATTTGGGACAATTACAAGGGAATTGCCCTAGTTCTTAAGTCATCCGGTGATTTGTCTCACCAAAATCAAGAAGAAAAACCTATAGGCATCGTACAAACTTGATGCAGTTCCGACATTGTCATAGTTTTTTCTAGCAAGATTGCTTGACATGTGATGTCAATTCATATCAGTATAGTTTCACGATATGATTTTTTATGAGGAAAGGTACATTCTGTAGCCGCAAATTCTTATGACCTACTATGATACGTCGAATTACTGATATTCTCCTGGGCAACCATAGAGTTGAAATTTTCCTTCATTATTGTGTTTCCGATAAATAAATATAAAAACTGAGCTCAAAAATGTGTCATGCGTGGCAAGCAAAGAGTTCACCAAAATGTCAGTCAGAACAACAAAATCATCAGAAAGTTATGGAGCAGCTCTAGAATACAAGAATCATGCATTACCAAGAGATACAGTGCAACGGAATGTCATAGCACATAGCTCAGATTCCATTACTTTACAAGGAAAGAATCCAAGTCATAGCTTAGCAGTCCCAAGAATCTCAACTTTGGCTATTAAACGCTTCGAGTTTACAATGGATACGAATGCTCCTCACCATATATCCCCATTGTCTGTTTTTCAAACTGACCATCGTTTGGGCGGCTGGGGCTTGAGTCAGGCATTTTACTAACAGGCATGCAGTTTTGCCATCAAAAGACATATGAAGAAAGAAAAAATCTTAATTGCTTGTAAAATCACGTTGGCCCCAAAAGAGGAACTCTAGTTTGCAGAACAAATTTGCCAAACCTCAGTACAAACTGGGAACGAGAATAATTTACAAAAATATGATCAATAACATTGTCCAGAAGAAAAGGAATATTGGAACTGATCGTCTCTAGGAATGCAAAGTACCCTGATACAAGTTGTATGAGAGACGGTTTGATAATTTCATTGTCTGGGTGATCTCCTATCTTGTCACCAAATCCCATGTGAAATGACTTGTTGAGCTCCTAATACAAAGGAGAGTTATCCCAAGTAGTATTCGTTTACAAAGTTATAGTTGATGTTAAGCAGCAGCTCTTGAGGTACCTAGTGTAGTAGGACATACTATAGCGTGATGTATATACCACATCTCTTTCTTGCTTTAATTCGGTTACTTACCAAAAAAGGTTGTTTTAAATATGTTCGATGTTGATCTATGAGTATAAGAATGTGCGTAGTAAGTTCATACAAATTCTATACGTCCTAGACTCCTGGAGGGTGGTCAAGGATAGTTAGAATTACTCCAGTAATACCTACAGAGGCTACAAAACAACTCATTACCTCCAAAGATCTAAATGCTTTCGCCTGAAACGAACTTATGTTTAAACGAGAGGCGTAAACTTGTTTCCTTATTCATAAAACCCATTCTCCACGCAATTCTCAGTTTCTTCAACAAAAATATAGCGTCCACTCAAACCACCATCGTCGTCTGTATCTTACACGTTTCCACAAGCTTATTGGAGGTATCCATGTCTCTGCTCTGCTGGATTAGATGGTTTCTTCATGAACTAGGGAGCAAAGACGAACTTGGTCCTCTTTAACCACTCTACTTCACCTATCTATCTGGAATAAATGCTATTTGAAGACAACATATCAAGGTCACGGTTTCCTTTCAAAAAAGGAAAAAAAAACAGGCACAGTTTAGTTTCATTGTCCAACGATGGTCATAACTTAATGAATCAATGCATTCAATGATTGAGAACTGAGAAGTATGCAATATATATAACTTCCAATATATGTTCACCCAAGCTAAGTAACAACCTATAACACAAACTCAAGTATAAGTGTCGGGTACAAGTTTGCATTCAAGTATCAAGATTCATTTTATTTTCGTCTCAAGGACAAGGGGACACTGCAAAGGGGCCAAAGGAAGAGGTATAAAAAAATGACTCTCAAGCTCGTGAGAGGAAAGCAAATGCAGTCTCAGTTTGACTTCCCTAACACAAATTTCTGAACATAATTCTCTGATTCTCTTAGGCAATTTGAGTTTAGAAGGTATCATACGCCATTTTCATGCATAATATAAGAGTTTTATACATAGTTAAGCAGTAACCAATGATACTGAAAACATGTTTTCAAGAAGCACCTTACTTCCACTCTTTATTCCTCCCAATTGCGGAGGGGAAGAAATGGGACAAAGAAATGGTTCAAATGTTTGCACTCTATCTCCTCACAACTGTTGCGGAAACTAAGGATCAAACCAGAACACAAACACACACATAAACACAGAGACAAAGATTTACGTGGTTCCCCAAAATCGGGTACGTCCACGGGGGGGCAGCCAGATTATATTTAGGAGGAGGAGGATTACAAATCACTCAAACTCACACTCTCTCAAACTGATACAAAATCAGATACGTTTCTGATTTCCCACTCTCTGGTCTCTCACTCAAGAGAGATACTAAAACATGGAGCAAAGCTCGAATTTTATAGGCTGTGCAAACTTCACTGTTCATGGCCATGCGAGGATCAATGCAAATCCACGCCTGAGATTTTTCCTGATTTGAGCGTGGCTTGAGAAATCTTCATAGGCTGCCAATCTTTGACTTCAATCACCCACATGGGAGAATGAATTGCATTCAATGCAACCCACGCCAAATCTTCTGAGTAAATGCAAATCTGCATTTGTATAGGATGGAGCCAAAACATGGCCTCAAAAGTCAACAATCTCCACCTTGGCGACAATTCTCCAAGATCCGATGCTGCCCCCAATGCGCCCTTAGGCGCTCTGAACCGGAGAGATGTTGATCAAGTCCAAACAATGATTGAACTTGATCCCAGTAACAACCTTTGTCAACATATCAGCTGGGTTGTCTGCAGTGGCAATCTTTTCAAGCAATATGTCCCCTTCTTCTAGAATTTCCCGAACAAAGTGAAAACGGACATCTATATGCTTTGTCCTGGTATGGTGCACCTGATTCTTTGCCAAATGAATGGCACTCTGACTATCGCAATAGACATTGATGTGCTCCTGTTTGGCACCCAAATCACCAATCAAACCCTGCAACCAGATGGCTTCTTTTATGGCCTCAGTCACCGCCATATATTCAGCCTCCGTAGTAGATAGTGCAACCGTGGACTGTAAAGTCGAACGCCAACTAACTGGTCCTCCTGCCATAGTGAAAACATAACCAGTAGTTGACCGCCTCTTATCCAGATCACCAGCGTAATCTGAATCTACATAACCAACTGCAAGCTGATCACCAAATTTCTGATCTCTCCCAAATTTTAGGCCAACATTAACTGTTCCCTGAATGTATCTGAGAATCCATTTCACGGCCTGCCAATGACCCTTTCCTGGATCATGCATATATCTGCTAACCATACTGACAGCGTGTGAAATATCGGGTCTGGTACATACCATTGCATACATCAAGGATCCCACAGCGTTGGCATACGGAACTTGGGCCATCTGTTTTCGTTCCGCATCAGTACGAGGTGACATCGAAGCGCTGAGCTTAAAGTGCGGGGCTAACGGTGTACTAACGGGTTTAGCTTTGCCATCTATGCCAAACCGTTGGAGTACAGTCTTCAGATACTGAGTCTGCGATAAGCAAACTGTGCCCTGCTTCCTGTTGCGCTGAATCTCCATCCCAATGACCTTCTTTGCTTCTCCAAGGTCTTTCATTTCGAATTCTGAACTCAGTTGTGCCTTCAACCGAGAAATCTCCACCTTGCTCTTAGATGCAATTAGCATATCATCAACATATAAGAGCAAATAGATAAAGGAACCATCCCGAAGTTTACGAAAGTAAACACAATGGTCAAAACTGCTGCGAGTATACCTCTGCGTAGCCATAAACTGATCAAATCTCTTGTACCATTGTCGTGGCGACTGCTTTAGGCCATATAGTGACTTGCGAAGACGGCAAGCCCAATTTTCCTTTCCAGAGACCTTGAAACCATCTGGTTGTGACATATAGATCTCTTCGTCCAAGTCGCCATGCAAAAATGCAGTCTTAACATCGAGTTGCTGTAACTCGAGGTCGTACTGCGCAACCAAAGATAATAGAATGCGAATCGATGCATGCTTCACCACTGGAGAGAAGACCTCATTGTAGTCAATCCCTTCGCGCTGAGCATAACCCTTTGCCACCAATCTGGCCTTATGTCTAACACCACCCTTGACCGAACTGTCCTCTTTGTTGGCGTAGACCCATTTGCATCCTATTGCTTTATTCCCTTTGGGAAGTGGTACCAGCTCCCAAGTCTTATTCTTGTGAAGAGAACTCATCTCCTCATTCATAGCCTGCTTCCATTGAGAACTGTCAGAACCTGAAACGGCCTCCCTATACGTATTCGGAACACCTGTGATAACCGGAAGGGCGTATGCAACCATACCATCATATCGGGCAGGTTTTCGAATCTCCCTCCTCGGACGGCTAGTAGCAATAGACTGTGTTGGCGCTATAGCCTCGGGAACTGAAACATCATCAGACTCAGAACTCGAATCTGAAACATCACTGTGGTGCTCCTGTGGTGGCGAAATGGTAGGAACTTGAACTACAGGAACCTCTAGCTCCACCTGCTCTGACTGCTCCACCTGATCTGAACACCTTGGAATGGTGTTAACCTTTCGAGAGTTGGTTTGAAGCATGGCCGACTCATCGAAAGTAACATCTCGGCTGGTAATAATCTTCTTAGACTCCGGGCACCAGAGTCTATAGGCCTTTACACCTGGAGTAAAGCCAACAAATATAGCCTTCCTAGCTCGAGGATCCAGCTTAGATTCTGTGACATGAAAATAAGCAGGACAACCAAATACATGCAGCCGATCGTAATCAATCGAAGATTGACCAAAGTATACCTCCATGGGAGTCCGTCCGCCAAGTGCCTCTGACGGTAGCCTGTTGATCAACTGACAGGCATAGGCGACTGCCTCTCCCCAAAATACTTTGCTCAAACCGGCGTTGGACAACATACACCGCACCTTAGTCACCAAAGTGCGGTTCATCCTCTCTGCAACTCCATTTTGCTGTGGAGTCTTCGCGGCGGTGAAATGTCGGACTATCCCCTCCTCCTGACAGATTTTGAGAAAGGGATCTGAAGTATACTCACCACCGTTGTCTGACCGAAGTACCTTGATTTTTCTGCCAGTCTGAGTCTCCACCCTCTGCTTCCAACGAAGGAAGGTGTCAAGGACCTCGTCCTTGCGTTTCATGGGATAAACCCATACTCTCCGTGAAAAATCATCAATAAACGTGACAAACCACCGTTTGCCACCAAAAGTTGCTGTCGTTGTGGGCCCCCAAACATCTGAATGAACATAATCCAGAATACCCTTCGTACGATGAACTGCGGTGCCAAATTTGACCCTGGTCTGTTTGCCCAGAACACAGTGCTCACAGAATCCAAACTTCCCTGTCTTGGCCCCCTTTAGGAGACCTTTCTTCACCAATCCTTGTAAAGCTTTCTCTCCGGCATGACCTAGGCGCATGTGCCAGAGTCGGGAAATGTCATCTGTAGCATCATCTGAGCTGCTGTTGGAGATGGCTACTCCTCCTGTAACTGTGCGCCCGTCGAGGAAGTATAAATTTCCCCTCCGAGTGCCTTTCAGGACCACTAATGCACCATGGGTTACTTTCAGGGCTCCACCTTCTAAAGTAATCTTGTAACCTTTTGCATCCAAGGTTCCAAGAGAAATCAAATTTTTCTTCAAATCCGGGACATACCGGACATCTGTCAAAAGCTTGGTTGTACCGTTGCGCAACTTGAGTCGGATTGTACCTATCCCCTGAGTTTTGCAGGCATTGTCGTTGCCCATCAAAACTACGCCACCGTCAATCTCCTGAAAGTTTGAGAACCAGTCCCGATGGGGACACATATGGTAGGTACATCCCGAGTCCAAAATCCATTCATCTGAATTCGTGTCTGATGAAACAATCAAGGCTGACGCCAAGTCGTCAACCTCTCCTCTTGCAACATTCGCTCGTTGTTGTTGTTGTTCCTTGATTTTGGGGCAATCCTTCTTCCAGTGCCCCGTTTCATGACAGTAAGCACACTCATCCTTTGCAATCTGCTTCCTGTCACCGGATTTCTGATTCCTTTCAGCTGATTTGCCTTTTGACCTGGACCTGGACTGTCTCCTCCCGGACTGTCTATTCCTCGATTCAGTCCTTCCCCTTACTGATAGTGCTGATGAAGAGGGATCTCGATGAACTTGTTGATCCTTCTTCCGTACCTCGTTGTTAATCAAAGTAGAGCAAACGTCATTAAAACGAATTTCATCTTTTCCATACAGTAAGGTAGTAACCAAGTGGTCATATGTATCAGGCAAAGAATTTATCAACAAAAGTGCCTTATCCTCATCGTCAATTTTAACATCAAGGTTTTGCAAATCGGCCAAAATTTTATTGAAACTATTTAGATGTTCGTTCATTGACGCACCTTGTTGATACTGAAAACGATACAGTCTCTTCTTCAGGTAGAGTCTGTTCTCTATGCTCTTCGTCATGTACTTGCTCTCTAATTTCTGCCACAACTCCTTGGCTGAATTGTCCCTCATGACGGAATACTTGATGTCTTTGGACAAACAAAGACGGATCGTGCCACAAGCTTGCCGATTAAGCTTGTCCCAATCGGAGGTGGACATATCCTCAGGACGATCCTCCAAAGTGAATTCCAAATCTTGTTGATTTAGAATATCCAAAACTTCGCATTGCCACATGCCGAAGTTAATTGTGCCATCGAACTTATCCACTTCAAATTTGGCATTCGAAACCGAGCTCCTCCTCATGTAGGAACTGACCGAGGGCTCGTCTGAAGTCTTCTTATCTGATGATTTGTCCATAGGTGTTGAAGAAACAACACTAGGGCTCTCCTCGTCAATGCTGGACATCCAACGAAGTCAAAAACGAGAGTTTTACCGCTGAAAATACTCCCAACAGATTTTTTCGGAACGGAAACTCGAAAAACGGGGCACGGGGTTGGATCTGGAACGTCGAGATAGTCAAAATCGACTACTCACGGGCGCAAAACGGAGTTCGGACGCCTCCGAAATCACAGAAAAAAAATCTGGCAGTTTGACCATTGACCAGCCACTGTACCGCTGACTGGACTGCCACGTCAGCGTTGACCGGCTGACGTGGACAGTTGACCGCTGACGTGTCACCAAAATGGGACCCTTCTTGCTGACGTGGCACCGCCACGTGTTCGCTGACGTGGCTGCTGACTGGGCCGCTGACTCATCGCCTAGTCAGCGTTGACTGCCCATGTGGCGTTGACCGGCACACGCTCTCCACACGCCAGCGTGTGCTCTCCGCGTGCCAGCGTGCGCTATCCACGCGAGCGCGCAGATCTGACGCGCTCCGCACGCCCCACCTTTGACCGGCGCGTGCTCGCTCCTCCGGCCACCTCCGGCGACGTTCCGACCACCGTTGTGATCGTCTCAACAATCCGAATTTGGGTCTTTGATCAAAAAAATTTTCCGATCACTTTTCGGAACTGGGTTCTATCTGGACAGAACTCGCGGTGAACGCCGCCGTCGAACGGAGCGTTCTGCTTCTGTGGTGCTCGGTTCGCGACGGGCCTTGGTGCGTTGGAATCGTCTCGGAGAGACGCACGAGACTCAGTGATCAAACTGAGTTTTTGATCAGAATTCCGTGACTGTAATTTTCTGGACAGAAACGGAAAACAGAGCCGAAACAGAGTTTGTGTTCTTGGTAACCAAATGCTCTGATACCAATTGTTGCGGAAACTAAGGATCAAACCAGAACACAAACACACACATAAACACAGAGACAAAGATTTACGTGGTTCCCCAAAATCGGGTACGTCCACGGGGGGGCAGCCAGATTATATTTAGGAGGAGGAGGATTACAAATCACTCAAACTCACACTCTCTCAAACTGATACAAAATCAGATACGTTTCTGATTTCCCACTCTCTGGTCTCTCACTCAAGAGAGATACTAAAACATGGAGCAAAGCTCGAATTTTATAGGCTGTGCAAACTTCACTGTTCATGGCCATGCGAGGATCAATGCAAATCCACGCCTGAGATTTTTCCTGATTTGAGCGTGGCTTGAGAAATCTTCATAGGCTGCCAATCTTTGACTTCAATCACCCACATGGGAGAATGAATTGCATTCAATACAACCCACGCCAAATCTTCTGAGTAAATGCAAATCTGCATTTGTATAGGATGGAGCCAAAACATGGCCTCAAAAGTCAACAACAACTCCTCCGTACCCTTCCTAAAAATCAACCTAAACACGCTATATTTTCACCTCTAACCCTTCACCTCTCCTCCGAACCCCACACAACCCAAACGAAGTGAGAGAGAATTTCAGAAGTCAGATTTGCCCAAGTGCAGAGTGTTCAAACCGAGTACTTCATACATTCTGAAGGGTCATGGAACATTGGTAATGACTAACTAAAAAAGGTTCAACCCCTAAACAACATTCGCAATCCAATAATTTACAAGTTGTCTAGGTCAAGTAATTGAAAGTGTCTCATATAGTCTCATACATAACCATCACAGAAGCCAATTGAAGTACCTAAACAACAATCATATTCCCAATTTAGCCCATAAGGCAACCAAATGAGCACTAAAATTACAAGATCACGCAGATTTAGGTTTTGAATCAATCAATAAAACCTGTCTTCTGAAACACAGCGTTCCTCACCCGCCGCAAATCCCTCCCCTTGAGGGTCCGGCCGACCCCTTCGAACACCGAAAAGGTCATCACGTGCGACCTCGCCACGATCTCGTGCGGCGGCACCATCTCCTCCTCCAGCTCCTCCTCGTCCACGACTTCGTCGAACCGCCCCAAATTAGTCACTCCCACCTTCTTCGGCCAAATCGGCACGTTCACCGGAGCCGACTGGGGGAACTTACTGGCCGCCGGTGAAGTGGCGGCCGGCACGGGAGGAATCGTCCTCGCCGCGGAGGCGGCGGAGAGGGACGGATTCAGAGCCGGCTTGCGGCGGACGAGAGGGAGGAGGTCGGCGGACAAGGCGGCGGAGAGGCCCGATTTGAGCGGATGGAACTGGTGGTTGTGGAGGCGGGGAGTGGCGGGGGAGGAGGAGGCGGTGGGGGGAGAAGGGGAGACGAGGTCGGTGGAATCGGAGAGATCGGTGGAGGAGGACCAAACGACGTCGCTCTCGTCGAGCTCGAAAGGGGTGGGGTTGGGATCGGGCGGTTTGAGTGGGCCGAGGAATCGGACGGCCATGGTTGACTGGGGAGTATCTGCCACTCCTCCTCCTCCTTGGGTGAGGGTGAAACCAGTGATGGTGTGATGATGATTCGTACTAGTTTTATGTTTCATTTTGATTTCTGGTTGGTTTTCCTGGCGCGAGAAAGGGCGGAGCCAGCCGAGGAGTGAGTGATCCTGCCTCGGTGGAGGGGAGGATGGATTGGTGGTTGGAGAAAATTGGGGTTAAGAGTCCAGACAGGAGGGCAGAGTGATGATGATTGGGTGCAATCTTGTCCCCAATTCCAGAAATACTACTATGCCAGTTGGGCCACTGCTTTTTCTGCCACAAGTTTGTCTAATTAAACCCTTTATTAAAAAAATAATAATTTTTACACTACCATTTTAGTTTTTTTTTTTTTTTTTTTTATCTTTATTCATTTAAATTTTTACTATCTTGCCCTTTATTTAATACTATACTTCTTCACATATGCAAGGACAATATTGTAAATTTATACGAATAAAAAAAAAAGTGTAGATGACTAAAAGGAGAGTGAAAATTATTTTCCAAAAAAAAAAACATAAAAAGAAGAAAGTTTGTCTAAATTGGGAACAGACCACTAATTGGTGCTGAGTCAGCCCAGTGGAGGACCCGCTCTGAAAGAAAGAGATATGAGGAGTCGATGATGCTGATTGAGTTGACAGTTGAGTCACTGGCCACGCGGGAGCACTGGAGAGCAAACGAGGGGCGGCCAACCGATTCACCAATGAATTACTCCTATGCTTGATTTATAGTAGAAGTTTATAACACAACTTCCATAATACAGTATGATTAATACATGCAGTATTATTAATTGGTTTGATTAATACTACTGTAGTACTTGTTTGAAATCAACGAATCCAGCAACAAATTAACTGCGCTTAGTTTAAAAGTTTAAACTCGAGTAGTTTAGCATGTTTATCAGTTCTAATCATGTAAGAGTAGAACACCTGTTGAAGAATTCTTCGTATAGAGTTGGATAAAATCATTGATACTTTAAGCTTAAATGAGAATCACAATTTGAAAACTAAACCTCCCCTTTACAAATTAAATTGAAAGGTCAGTTCCAATTATGAAAACCAAAACCTTGGACCCAACTATTACAGTGGTAAGCAAAATTTAAACCTTCGAAATGAAACCTCTACGGTGATGTGAATGACATGAATAACTTTTGATGATTTGCGTTACCTAGCAGTTAGAAAAAGACATTCAAAGATTGGTAATTAATAACTGAGTCAAGCTCAATACATAAAAATTCAAGAAATAACTCCATATGAAAAAAATAATAAATTAACAACGAAATGGCGGTAATTGTTGTCTGGATTCATACTCCACGTGTCCCGATCCTGCCTTTGAGTAAGTGGTTGTGTGAAGAGGTCCCTGGTCTTAGGCTGCAATTTGTCCTTCCAGTTCTTCTTGTTGTTCCTTTTCGTGGTTTTGATTAAAATCTGTAGATACCGTATGGCGTTTTTGATTATGAATGATATTTGTGCGGATAAAAAAAAAAAAAACAACGAAATGCATCTATACAAGACAACTTATAGCCAAGTCTTTCCTTCAGCATAATTTGACCTAAATGTACAATGGAACGAAACGAAAGTGAGATATATGTGGTGCCAACCGTTTTGGTGGCAAAAACGAAAGAAATTAATGACACTTTGAGTGTAATTTATGAATCATAGTAGCGCATTAGAATGCAACTTATCTCTCTCACCAAATACTGGGCACATCCATGTATTGTCAGATGCGACTCAAACGCGCTCAAATTGTTGAAGGTAATTGTTGTCTGAATTCATACTCCACGTGTCCCGACCCTGCCTTTGAGTAAGTGGCGGTGTGAAGAGGTCCATGGTCTTAAGGCTGCAATTTGTCCTTCCAGTTCTTCTTGTTGTTCCTTTTCGTGGTTTTGATTAAAATTTGTAGATACCGTATGGCGTTTTTGATTATGAATGATATTTGTGCGGATAAAAAAAAAAAAAAAACAACGAAATGCATCTATACAAGACAACTAATAGCCAAGTCTTTCCTTCAGCATAATTTGACCTAAATGTACAATGGAACGAAACGAAAGTGAGATATATGTGGTGCCAACCGTTTTGGTGGCAAAAACAAAAGAAATTAATGACACTTTTGAGTGTAATTTATGAATCATAGTAGCGCATTAGAATGCAACTTATCTCTCTCACCAAATACTGGGCGCATTCATGTATTGTCAGATGCGACTCAAACGCATTCAAATTGCACCTCGGGCTCATCCAAGTATTGCCAGATGCGACTCAGGCGCACTCAAATTGCGTTATGGGCGCATCCGTGTTTTGGCAAGTGCGACTCAGGCGCACTCAAATTGTGCCTCGTGCGCATCTGTGTATTGCTAAGTGCAACTTAGGCGCACTCAAATTGCTCCCCGGCGCATCCATGTACTGTCGAATGCGACTCAAGCACACTCAAATTGTGCCCCAAATGCCCATGTATTGCCAAATGCGACTCAAGCGCACTCAAATTGTGCCCCAAACGCCCATACATTGTCAAATGCTACTCAGACGCAATTTGAGTGCGCCCTGAGTACAATTACGTGTTCTCCGCTAAAGCAACACGCCACACCACCACCAGTATTTTACCACCCTACAACCACTATCTCACCACCACCGTCTCCACCTCACAACCATAATCACAAAATTACAACCACCACCCCTAGTCTCACCTCACCACTACCACTTGCGCACCATTACTTCGCCACTTTTATTTCACTACCTACACTTCCTCATCACCTGCACCACCATTACCCGACCACCACCATCATAATTTCACCACCTCTACCGTTACTTAACAACCATGACTACTACACCCCCATGCACCACGATTTGACCACCCCTCCTTCACCCCACTACATGTCGCTACCGTCTTACTACCACCATCACTTCAAATCTGTCACTTCACCACCTCTCATTTTACCACCACACCTTCACCACCACCATCATCATCATTTCGTACATTATCACCACCACAAGTCCGCAACCAACTCTCTGGTGCTTCACTACCAGCACTTCGCCACCGTTTATTTCAGCATCTTTTAGTCTTTCACCAAAAGCATTTTAAAATATTATCAAAAATTAGAATTTACTGCCACCAAGTCAAGAACACATCCTCTCGCCCAAATAAGACAAAAGAAAGAAGCATGCAAGTCGATTCTGGCAAAGAAGACAAAAGGTTAACAAATGTGAACACATGTTTGAAAAGGCATAACAAGTGACAAAGCATTTGAAGATTTGAAAATAGGTGGGAGATGGACATGTGGTAAGTTTCAGAGGCATTGAAGCAGCTTTTTAGTGGGAGTTGCGCAGAAAAATATCAGAAGATTGCTCTCCAGACGTTACATTAACGCAACATACTTTTCTCCTTCATAGTTGTAGACCGCAGAGTGTAGTTTGTTACTTGCAGTGCTCCATCCGTCCATTTTTTTCCATTATTCTTTTGTCTCTGTTGTGTTTATTGTTTATATCTTTAAATTTATAATGTTTTTTATGATTTTGACAATTTTGTATTATAGAACAAATTGAAATCTATCAAATAAGATTCATATTGCATATCAAATAAGATCCATATTGAATATTTTTCGAGATATATATTGAAAGATATAGGTAATAGACGCAAAAGAGATAAAAAAAAAAAAATTGGACAATCAAAATGGGACGAAAGGAGTTGTAATTTGTAGGAGTGAATTGTAAAAATTGATTAATTGTTAATAGTTCTGTAGTTTGTAACAATAACAATAATAGCAGTAGTTAGTTCGATCCAATTCTCGTTCTTGAACTCGATTCAATGTGGAATAATGTGGCTGTTGAGGACTATCAGTATCTCGTGGCTAGCCAAAGAAGAGTGACATTTTCCATAGTCATTTTGCTTGGCAACGAGATGCTCTAGCAATCAGAAATGATATTGGTACAGACATAAATCTGTACCAGTGAGTACAAATGCCTTTTGGGCATGTTTTGGGTAAAAAAAAATGATCGTTCTGCTCATTTTGTTTAAAATACTTTGTTTATGGTCATTGCAAAGAATAAACTCAATTCGGTACCGGTAAGGACGTTTACAAAACATCCAAGTTTGCTTTAGAATTCAGGCTTGAATTCTGTGACAAAGTTGGATGTTTTGTAAATGCCCTTACCAAAATCGGATTGAGCTTATTTTTTGCAAGGATCATAAAAAAGTATTCTAAACAAAATGAGCGGTTCTGATTATTTTTTTGAGACCCAAAAAGGCCCAAAAAGCTATTTGTACTCGCTGGTACAGATATTAATTCTGTACCAGTAGAGTAATAAAATACACTTCTCAGAAATTACAGGCCCAACCAGTAATTATGTTAAATCAGAGGGCCAATTTGGCCTAATTGTTAAGACCGTGGAATCCATTTTTTATTTTGGGACCTTGGGAAGGAAATTTTTTATAATATCAGACTTTGAATGGATCTTGAAGGAGTATTGAAGACCCTATTTAATGGTTTGGTAAGAAGGGGGGAGAGAAAGAGAGAGCTTGGAGTGGAAATCCAAGAAGCGGAGCTCATCAGTCTCCCACCTAACACTTTTCTGTCTGGTAAGCAAAAAAGAAAAAAGATTCGTACTTTTTGTTGTTGTTGATATTCATCGAGAATCTCTGTGCACTGACGTTTCGCACATGTTTATAACTGTATCACTGTAAAGATAGATTTGTGGGTTTTACTTTTTGTTTGGTGTTTTTTGTGTGCTGTAGCAGCAAAACATGGCTTCAGATCCGAAACTCCTCGCATTTGAAGAGGTCAATAATCACAACAAAACCAAAGATTGCTGGCTAATTATATCTGGAAAGGTCAGATCTTTCTCGATTTGATTACTTTTTGGCTAATTATGTTTACCTCCAATCTAAATAAGGATATGTTCTTTTTGTTTTGCCTTCCCTGTAATCGGGTTTGATTCGTTTCATTGATATTCACGATTGATTATAGGAGGCACAATTTATACTTTGTTACAATATTTGGTGCATCTCATAAAATAAGGAGTTCTTATGGTAATATCAGGATCCTTTTCCCTTTGCATGATCATGGTTGTTTATCAATCTCCCAGACATAAATTAAGGGGTGTTGTTTGGGTTTTGGGGGATGTTTTTGAGAATAATGAATGGAGAGATAGATAGAAAAAATTTATTGGAGACCGTTCCCAGGGGGTTTGAGATCCCAAAACGAACAAGGCAGCAACCTTTCCTTTGCATATTGCGATTAACATAATTTCTAGTAACCGGAGTTTTTACCCAGGAAATGACTATAGAGGGAGGAGTGCGGTGTACGTATAGAGTTGATATGATGTGGAACACACACCCTTCGAATGAATCTGGTTCACAGATTCCACTTGTTACTTTTATAGGTAAAAATTCTTGGGTTTGTTGGCTTGTAAATTGTAATACTGCCGATGTTTTAAGATAACTTGATCATGCATAAATTGAAGAGCAACCTTGTGTCAAACATGTATAATATTTCGTTTGGGGATGTCATGAGCCACATCATCTTGGGCAGCCCCTTGAAACTTGTTATCCTAGACAAAATTGATAAGTAATGCAGACAGCTGTTGGTCCGAAAAGGAGAACAGAAAATGGGGCTACTAATAAAGGCTTAAGTATTACAAGGGGCTACTAATAAAGGCTTAAGTATCACATACTTGGAATGAGTATCTTGTCATGAGTAAAGCGTCAAGAGGAACCCCTGAAAGTCTCTGTAAGTCAAACGCCTAAGGAATCCACGTGAGAATATTTCGATATAGAAGCCCCACCCACTGAAGAAGAAATCTCTCAAAGATTTCTTAGATCGCCGTAAATATTTCTCTTGAAAACCTTTACGTTCCGTCCTTTGTTAATTATCGGGAATTTAGTGCTTGGATATGTCCTTAATTTGGTTTTCTTGCTTCAAGCCAGTGAATGTTTTCGGAGTGTAGGTTACTCTACAGTATTGGCGGACATGGAATATCCCCTAACTTCTGAAAAAGAGGTTTAAAATGTTTGGAGTACTGTGGTTGGAGGATGATTCAATGCCTTGGACTAGATTCGCTCCTAATGTTCCGATGATAGAAGTCAATCTTTTTAATAAGGTGTCAATTGTGGTAAATTTATCAACTTCATCAACGAGTAATACACTCTCCCCCTTTGGTGGTGAAGCCTACTAAAATTGGATTGGCTTGGGAAGCAGGACTTTTTTTTTTGCTTGGCAAAAGTTAGCATTGTTAGTTGTAGTCAAAGAGGTTTGAACCCATTTCAAATGCATGGGAGTACATGGTGCCTTTTACTTCACTTGTTGGGAAGCAGGAATGGGTTTCTTATACGCAGTATTGTTGGGTATTGGCATAGAGCTCAATCTCATTGAAGCATCTATATAATTTAGAACTGTCTTGGTGCACGAGCCGTTTCACAGTTGATGCAACAGTGGGAAATCCTACGACTGGGGATGTTAATTTCTCATAATACTATATATTGCTATCACAGCCTGGAGGGATAGAGTTTGAATATCTCGCATAATGCATATTAATGCCAAAAGATTGTGTGAGACCCTGACGGAAAATAGAAATCATTTGGAATAATAATTTTCATCTCTTTTGTCTCGTCTTTCTATTTCGAAAGAAACAGTATTTAAATATATACTATATTCTTCGGGTAATGTTAGATTTACCAAATTTACATCAAATGATTCCCCTGTAAGTTTGAAATTACTCTATCAGGTGTATGATGTCACCCCATTCATGGATGATCATCCCGGCGGCGATGAAGTTTTGCTCTCTGCAACTGGTAATATCCCAGCATTATGCTATATTTCTTCAATCCGACTTCCCCCCCTTTCTATTTTGGATCCATAAGTGTCAACCACGACATATTTACGACATAATTTGTTGAATTTTGCAGGGAAAGATGCAACGAATGACTTCGAAGATGTAGGCCACAGCGATTCTGCTAGGGAGATGATGGAAAAGTATTACATTGGTGAAGTAGACCAGTCAACTGTTCCATTGAAACGCAATTACACGCCACCTCAGCAAGCCCCTTACAATCCCGACAAGACCCCCGACTTCGTAATTAAGATTTTGCAGATCCTTGTACCCCTCTTGATCTTGGGTTTGGCCTTTGCTGTTCGGCAATACACCAAAGAGAAGTAAACCCAGTTGCTACTATCTTTCGTGTGCCCCATATTGGGTTAGATGGTCACCTATGTTATTTGGTTGAGTCATTGAAAGAACAATTTTCTTTTATTGTATGTTGATGTTCTCCGCATGCTGCATTAGCTCATATAGTGACGTTCATCTGGAGTCAAACCGAGTGCTTGGATGTCTTTTTAGCAAACTGTTATGCTGCAAACACCGAACTTTGTTCTATTCTGATAAGACAAGAAGAAGAGTCTTCTTTGGTTTCATTTGAGTTTGTATTGTGCATGTTGAGTCTGCAGCGTGTGCATCTTCTCTTTATGGTTCGATATCATGGTTTTTATTTTTTCCAGTCTCTGGATGGGGTTTATCTTCATGTTTTGGGCCTTTGGGCTCAACTATTTAGACATCAACACTTCAAAATTGAGTAATCACAACCAGTGGCGGATGCAAGTTTTTTTTTGTTTTGGCAGACGCAAGATTTGGACGTAACGGGAGTTCACATGCATTATGATAAAAAGTATATCATGTAAGTACGTATTGTCACTTGCTAAGTCTTGCCAAGAGTTGAAATTTTATATTCATACGTTAACATTACACAGGCGATCAAAAAATGGTTGATAACGTGAAATTTAATGGAATTTTTTTCCACGTGGGAAGTTTAAGAATTTTTTTGCACTCAAGAGACTTACAGGGGTCGATACCAATACCATAGAACTTTCTTAAGTAAACTTCAAAAACAATAATATGACTATTGCTAGTATTTGGAGTTGTGGAGGGCCCAGCACTCCCGACACCCTTGTGTCCGCCACTGATCACAATCCTTCACTGATCACAACCCTTCTAAAGATGGGGCTGTTCTCATTCAACACCTAGAAAGGTTTCTACTTTCTAGTGTCTAAACCCATAACACGTTTCATATTTGCAAGGTACAGATATGGACATGATAAACTCGATCCGTAGGGATTTAGCAACCCCTTGAACCCGCAACAACATAACCACTAGAGTAATGAAACTATAACAGAATCAATGATCGTGGAGTTTAAGGATGTCATCAATGACAGATTATTTGGAGCAGAGACGGAGGGAGGTGTGGGCATATGGGGGCCAAGGTCCCCGCGCGGTTTCGGGGTTTTTTTTAAAATATTAATGTTTTTTTTTTGTTTTTTTGTTTGGTGAGAACATTTAAGTATTGTATTTTGTATTGGATATTATTTAGACATAAAAATGTGTTCGTTTTTGTCCCAAAACCCAATTTCTCTCTCTGTGCACGGTCTCCCATAAGTTTTTCCTTCAATTGTTGATCTTATTTCTTTTTCTATCTCTCTCTACTTACTACCCAAAAAAACCTCCCTCAAAATTTAAACCAAACAAACTGGAGTATTAGATTCCTGAACCTTCAAATTTCAAAATCGTATTCATAGATTGGCCCCCGTGTTTACAAGATCTTGGTTCCGTCCCTGATTTGGAGGCCTCCAAGAAGTCATAATAAAGAAAATTATGCAGCTTCTAGTTCTTTTACATTAAATCAAACATCACGCCTCACAAGACTCCCGTTTCCAGTAACGTCTCATTGGAATGTATGCAACCTTAGGCAGACAAGTTAGACAACGGCTATTTAATCGCAGTTATTGGCAAAAAGAATCTGCAGGAATGCAACAGCATTCATCATCTGCAATCATCCCATTTTCTGAAGTAAGAACCGCGTTGGCTGTTATCAATTCTTATCTGTCAGGCTAATCACAATTCAGCATAACTCGCTGCTCACCTCAACTTAGCTCAGTGCCAAGGTTTCAGCTTCCCCCACCATTCAATTAACCACAAATAAAACCTGATACTAGCAAGTTATGTAAAACGAAAAATAGACAAACTCTAACTAGACGAGAAGGTGATGGTAAGAAATGAAACCCAAATTAAGAGGAGAATTTGAAGGAAACATTATTTTGGTACCACATAATCCAAATAAACTAGCCGCCAGCATGGAATGAAGTAAAACCCCACGTTCATCAACTATACACACGAGTCATAAAATTCTCTATGAAACATTACCAACCATACAGATAATGCATGAAGTAAAAAAGAACGTAATTTTTGTGCTATACGTCGACTCGAAGAGCCAGAGGCATGGCTAAATAGCTAAAGCTTAGAAGCTGCTCCCCTGTCCAAAAACCATGTCAGCTCCCCCTCGGGCGAAACCAATTTTACAGGCAGCAAATCAGGATTCTGTCCATCACCCAATGCCACATTCACTGCGTCAGCTTTACCAGCCCCTGCTACCACAAGCGCAATATTTGCAGAGGAGTTGATAACTGGAAAAGTGAAAGTAATTCTCTGGGGTGGTGGTTTTGGGGAGTCCTCGATAAAGGACACCCATTGTTTGTTCTCATGGACAAGAGGGTGTCCCGGGAATAGGGAAGCCACGTGTCCATCTGGCCCCATACCCAGTAGCATGAGATCGAATTTCGGGAACCCACTAGCCTGAGAGAAATCTATTGTGTTTATCTTGACTAAATGTTTGACACAGGTCTCATAGTCATCAGCGGCACCTTCTGCTGAAAGTGCTTCATTGATGGCGTAGACGTTACCAGTGGGAATCGGTACCTGCCAAAGTGAGGAGGCTTACACAGCTGAGAAAGTATTCAATGTAGCACAAAGTAGTGTCAGAATCGGTCTAAATATAGAGGAGGAATATGGTCGTAGGATGCTCTACGATTTTCTTGGAAATTTTTATTGACTACCAAAACTACACACATAAGATGGAAAGGTATGTGTGTAAGAGAAAGAGAGAGCGCCAAACCAATTGCACTTACCAAAAGGTTCAAGTAATCTTCTCAAGTTTCCAAAGCAGGGTGCCATAAATGGCACATTTTTAATGGCGATTTCTTATTCTATTGTTCAAAAGTAAGACATTACGTGTCTTAGTACCTACTACTTGTGCACTTCACCATTGACAGTGATAAAGGTTCTTGATTAGTGTTATATAACTTATATCAGGATATTGAAATGGTCGATGACAAAAGACTCCAGTGACGAAAGTGGTTTTGCAATAGACATGGTTATGATTAGCATTTGGCAATGTTCTGCAAATTTTTGAAATAAGGGGGAGAGAAATAGCAAGAGACCAGGTGGTTAGCTTGCTTACCCTAGAATTTTAGTGTAGAAGTGGTGCCTGCCTATTCATGAGCCAAGGGGGATCCAGATGCATGATTCTGAAACTTCAGGGAGGAAATTTGTTCTAAAATCGAAGCGCAATTCGTCTATCAAAGCTATTCAGAACTTGAAGTTAATGACTTCTGAATGGATTGAGAATGAGTTTAAAGATTCAACACTCCCTTGCTCCAAAGATGAGGATTAAGGTGGCTACACAGATTGATATGTACCAAACCAATTCAACCTAGCCCTATATCACAACTTCATAACTGCCAAAACCATTTTTGCACATTTATTCACCTCCATTTCTAGAGTTCTTTTGTTTTCCAACCTCTGCTTCTGAGATATACAACCACCCACGGACACAATGAAGCAGAAATTACTGGAACAGATCCAAATGTTAATGTTAAACAGTCACACGAGCACTAAAAGTACGCAAACTACGACAATCAAGGATGCATGACAATTGGCAACCCAATTTACACAGGATAAAAAACCACAACCTCGGAGCATACCATTGATAGAAAACCATCGTTGGCGAGCTTATAGTTGCTATCTTCATGATCCTTAGGAACCACTCTCTCATCCACCCAAAATACATGCCATTTCGACCAGTCCACCGAATCAATGTATGGAGCTTCTACTAGTTTCCTGAATATCCAAAAGCAATCAATTACACAATTCGAACTTTGTAAACATAACGTCATAACTTCAACACACACAAAACGAGAGAGAGATAGAGAATATGCTCTAATCTAACCATTCACTAAATGAAAATGCTACGGATACAGATGTCTGAAAACAAATGTGTTCAAAACCGTTCGATGTGTGTAGACTAGTCCCCCTGCGAACCTACATGTATGCGGGCTTCTGTGTCCGCAACACTGCTCTCAAATAAGTTGGCCACACCGACCAGGGTTTCCAACTACCAAAATTAACTATCCTTCATCGCTACCAATTTTGTATAAAAATCTTCCCTGTCCTACATTTTCTCAGCAAAAAACCAGAAAAACCAATAGAAAGTCCAAAATTAGAAAAGAAAACATTAGGTTTTTCACCTGAGAGATTTGATCAGAGAACCACCAGAAAAAACAACGGTGAAAGCACCTCTCTCTTTCGCAAAATGATCCGACAGATCGGCGGTGTATTTCGCCAGAGACACCGCCAGAGCTTCCTCCGTGTCGAACACCTGTACCTTCCCTTTGCCTTTCTCCGTCCCCATCGACGACATCACTCTGAAATTCAATTTCTTGTAGTCTGCGCTAATCACTGAAACCCTGGCAATAGTTTTAGTGACGAACGATTGCGTGATCGATGGAACGCTCAGCGGCGATCGACGTAACGGCGGGCGTAGCGTAGTGAGCGATGTGAGTAATTTAGCAGCGAGACTGAGGGAGCAGGTGGCCATGTGCAAGGCAATGCGCGCTGTGGTGTGCGTATATAACGACTGGCCAACTGGCGGAAGTTGGACGTTGACATGTCGGAATTTTCAAACTTTTTTTTGGGCTTTGATTAGGTGTGGGGAGGCGTGGCGTACGACGATGGGCCGTGGTTCTGCGTTGGACACGTGGTGTTGGAGCGTAGGCGACACTTATGCCTTGTTTGGTTGAGTGACATCTTATCCATTTATTGGACTAGCTTTCGTCGGCGGATTTTTCCATTTGGGGTCCAATAATCACGATCGATAAATCAAAGATCAAACGGATGTGTCATGCGTGTAACTTCAAAAAGTGGCGGAGCCAGAATTGAAAGAAGGGGTGGCATCAATTAATCCACTCAGAAAAATGACTACATCCCTCGTACTTCCTGATTGGCACTATGAATTCAAATATCTAAGAGGGGAAGTCTTTGCTAGGGATGGCACTATGTCTCCTGCCCTGCAAGATCGGGGCGGGGCGGATTTTTATCAAATTTTTGAGATACCGGGTAGGGGAACATTAGTAAAATTTGGCCGGGGTCGGGTTGATATTATCTCGCACCGTTACTCGCCCAAAATGTATTTATGTGCAAAAATATATTTTTAATCTCTAATTTAATTATCGTTATACTTAGATTTTATATTTTACCCTATTATTATTATTATTCTTATTATACTTAAAAAAAAAAACTTATATCCTTACCTTTATATTTTCACCATTATACTAAAATATCACTTTATTTTTAAAAAAAATCTTTTATTTTGCTTTTAAGTTAACAATTATTTTTAATTTCTTATAGAGCGGGGTAGGGTGGATAAATCCATCCCCCAATCGGGCTGAAAAAGGGGTACGCAAAAATTACCCGATCGTGGCCAGGTCAAGGCTAGGGCCGTGTGTAATTTTTGAGTTGAGGTATGCCAAAACCCGCCCTATTGTCATTCCTATCAGTTGCATCCCTCTTTCTCCTGTAACACGCAGCAGAAATTTAAATCTCTAAAAAGAATGAGCCACCACATTGCGCTCTCTCCTTTGGCAAGCACAAAAAAAGATTTGACAAATTTTAAGTGATGTCGGGGAAAATGAGAATCCCTCTTTTTTTTATAAGCAATGAGAATCCCTCTTTCACCCCAAATGTAAAAAAATAAAAGAATTTTAATAGGAGGCATGGCCACAGGTCGCACACATAAGCTAGTGGGCCACATTCATAATTTATTCTCATGCGTCTATACATCGACATGTTTTGTTAATTCAATTTACTCCTTCCGTTCTAAAATAAGTATTCGGTTTGTAAAATGAGAACTTAAAAATATGTTTTCTACAAGAAAAAATTCAAATTTTTTTCATAAATTAAAAGAACTCATGGATATTCAGTAAATTGTTCAAAAAAGTTTGATTTTTTCTTTAAAAAAATCCAAATTATTTTTAAGTTCTCGTTTTATAGACCGGACACTTATTTTGGGACGGATAAAGTATATGTTTATTAACACTAACATAATTTTTAAAGAAACATAGAGTAAAAATATTAAAACTCATGGGGAAAAAAAATTAATGAAATGACGGCCAATCAACCGTTTGGTTCTTGAACTCAATAACCGTTTTACCTATATGTACATGTAGCACTCTCCCCCACCCCCACCTCTCTCTCTCTCTAGTACTAGTCATCGTCAAAGAAATCAAGAACATCAAGAAACAAATAATGGATGGAAGAGGAAGAGAAACAAGTAGGAAAGCCAGGATGAGCTTCAAGGATTTCATGAAGGATTATCCGGTAAAAGGAGAGGAAGAAAAAGAAGGCAACATTAATGTGCACGAAGAGATGAAATCAGCGTACGTATCTCTCGTTATAATGCATTCTCACTAACGAATTTTTAATTTTTTCGATTTTGAAGATATCCTGTTGCTTTAATTTATGGGAGAATTGTAGTAGTACTACTTGTTTATTGTTTGGTGTATCTATATATATCCAATTGCCTTTTACGATTTATTTTTGTTAAAAAAGTACTCCAATAAACTAATGCTCAATTGATTTATGGAGATTGTCACATTTGTGAGGGTCTGTTTGAATAGTGTGAAAGTGAAAGAAAATACAAGAAAGAGAAAATAATGACACTTTTTTAGTATTTGATTAGCATGAAAATACAAGAAAGTGTAAGAAAGTGAATTTTCTTATACAACTCATTAAAACATGATTACATAGCTTCCATTTTCTTGCTAAAAACATAAGGGATGATTTTCCCAATAGGAAGATATATACCAAATCACTTACTTCCATAAATTATGGATTTTTATCTTTAACCGTGATTAAACTTGATAAGGTTTGTAAGTTAGAAACAACCAATAGAAATGGGGTTATTGTTCACCCTCATTTGGTGAGAGTGAACAAAATCGAACTCCTTCCTATTTCGATCATCATAGACTCGATCATCGTAGACTTAAATCTTGAACACTCTATGTTGATATGTTACAATCTTAGTATTAAAAAAAACCTAGAATTTAATCCTGGGTAATGATCCTAGTAGACTTTACAATCTTGGGTTATCATTTTCAGACCAGAATCAATCAAGAGGGGAAGGGAGGAGGAGCTGCTATTTCAGAAGACATTAACGAGTTTGGATTGCCATGAATTTTTGGCAATATCAACGGCAAACGCCTTGGCGCATTTCCCATCACTCCAGACCACTGAACTAGGAGAATACAGTGGGGTGGAGACTCTGCGTATGGTCCCCTTGAACACCCCGGGACCGGGAGAGCCATCGAACTTGAAGTTCATTTACTGTCAAAACAGGAAATCCTACGGGATCTTTGATGGGTGGAGTGATTTTGCCCAAAAATACAAGTTGAAGGAAGGAGAAATGGTAGAGTTATACAAAAGCACTGTTCTGGACAAGGAATACTTGATAGATTTCCACAAGACAGGTAATGAGAACGAAGAGATGCCTCTAGTTGCGAAGAAGACCATTCATATGTATGGATACGACTTGGAATATCTTTTTGAGAAGGAGCTAAGTCGAGCTGACGTTTCGTGGCTGAAATTGCTGAAGATTCCGGCAGCCGAAGCCCAAGAGCATTTGCCTCCTCTGAAGCAAGCAGATGGAAGCTACAAGGAGATAGAAGATGTTTTGGTTTACGATGCCGGAAAAAAGTTGCATTGGATGGAGATCTCGAAACGACTTTTCGGCATCTACTACATATCTGGGCAGTGGGATGATTTTGTATCCCTTCACAAGTTGTGCGATAAAGACATTATTCGCTTCTTCAAACTCAGACTAGTTCCGTTCTATACGCACTATCTGATTGACTATGTCAGAGCTAAAAGGGGTTGAGAAAAAATGTGAGGGAGCGGGATCTGCAAAGGATAGTCAAATGACTCATAGGAAAAAAAAAAATAGATACTCTCTGAAATTTCAACAGGAACAAGATTCAAAACCCTGTCATTGTCTGATGAATTACTTGCATTTTGATTATGAGAGTGTTTACACCTGTTTTTAGCACTGAACATCGAGCTCATATAACAGTTGACTGGTCTACATCATCGAGCCAATGCCTGAGAGATGATGTATCAATCCCATTGAATTTTCAAGTTATCAACCAATTTTTGATCACTTGTGTCATGTTAAACGACGCTTGCATTCAAAATTTCAACTCTTCGCAAGACTCATCAAGTGACAATACATACTTACACAATATACTTTGTATCATAATGCAGAAACACACGTCATTCGAACCCCCATTAAGTCCAAATCTTGCATCCGCCAAAAAAAAAAAAAATCTTGCATCCACCTTTGGTTGTGATTACTCAATTCTGAAGTGTTGACATCTAAATAGATGAGCCTAAAGGCCCAAAACATGAAGATAAACCCCATCCAGAGACCAGAGACTGGAAAAGATAAAAACCATGAAACCGAACCATAAAGAGAAGATCCACAGGCTGCAGACTATAAACATGCACAATACAAACTCAAATGAAACCAAAGCAGACTCTTCTTGTCTATCAGAATAGAAGAAAGTCCGGTGTTTGCAGCATAAGAGTTGCTAAACGGACATTCAAGCACTCCGTTTGACTCCAGATGAACGTCACAATATGAGCTAATGCTTAATCACAGCATTTCGAGAACATCAAGAAACGAAAAAAGAAAATTGTTCTTCCAATCACTTGACCAAATAACGTAGATGACCATCTAGCCCAATATAGGGCACAAGAAAGAGAGTAGCAACTTGGTTTAATTCTCTTTGGTGCATTGCCGAATAGCAAAGGCCAAACCCAAGATCTAGAGGGGTACGATGATCTGCAAAATCTTAATTACGAAGTCAGGGGTCTTGTCGGGATTGTAAGGGGCTTGCTGAGGTGGCGTGTAATTGCGTTTCATTGGAACAGTTTACTGGTCAACTTCACCAATGTAATACTTTTCTATCATCTCTCTAGCAGAATCGCTGTGGCCTACATCTTCGAAGTCATTTGTTGCATCTTTCCCTGCAAAATTCGACAAGTCGTGGTTGACGCTTATGGATCCAGAATAGAAGGGGGAGAAGTCGGAGTGAAGCAATATGGCATAACGTTGGGATATTACCAGTTGCAGATAGCAAAACTACATCGCCACCAGGCTGTGAATGGTAGCAATATACAGTACTACGAGAAATTAACATCCCCAGTAGTAGGATTTCCCACTGTTGCATCAACAGTGAAACTGCTTGTGCGAAACCAAGACGGTTCTAAGTATATAGACATTTCAATGCAATTGAACTCTATGCCAATACCAAACAATATTGCGTATATGTGACCCAGTCCTGCTTAGCCAAGTGGTAGGCACTATGTACTTCCATGCATTTGACATGGGTTCAAACATCACTAACTACAACTAAAATGCTAACTTTGCCGAGCGAAAAAAAGTCCTGCTTCCCAAGCTATCCAATTCCAATAGTCTTCACTACAGAAGGGGGGAAGTTGACAGTGTATTACTCGTTGATGAAGTTTATCAATTGACACCTTATTAAAAAGATTGACTTCTATCATCAGAGCATTAGGAGCCAATCTAGTCCAAGTCATTGAATCATCCTCCAACCACAGAACTCCAAACATTTAAACTTCTTTTTCAGAAGTCGGGGTATTCCATGTCCGCCCATTCCCAATAGCGTAGTATAACCTATACTCCGAAAACATTAAATTACTTAGAGCAAGAACTGTATTAAGGACATATCCAGGCACTAAATTCCCGATAATTAATGAAGGACAGAACGTAAAGGCTTTCAAAGTTGCGTATGGTGATCTAAAAAATCTTCAAGAGATTCCCTCTTCAATGGGTGGGGCTTCTATATCGAAGTATTCTCATGTAGATTCTTTAGGCGTTTGACTTACAGAGACTTTCAGGGGTTCCTCTTGATGCTTTACTCATGACAAGATACTCATTCCAAGTGTGTGATACTTAAGTCTTTGTTAGTAGCCCCTTTTTACGTTCTCCATTTTGGACCAATAGCTGTCTTAGAACATTACTTATCAACTTTGTCTAGGATAAACAAGTTTCAAGGGCCTGCCCAAGATGATGTGGCTCATGACATCCCCAAACGATATATTCTACATGTCTGACACAAGGTTGTTCTTCAATTTATGCATCATCAAGTTATCTTAAAACACCGGCAGTATCACAAGCCAGCAAACCCAAGAATTTTCACCTATAAAAGTAACAACAAAGTGGAATCTATGAACCAGATTCATTCAAAGTGTGGTCCACATCATATCAACTGTATATGTACACCGTACTCCTGCCTCTATAGTCATTTCCTGGGTAAAAACTACGGTTACTAGAATTTATGTTAATCGCAATACGCAAAGGAAAGATCAACGTCTAGATGTCTAAGCATGTCACAGATATTGATAAGCAACCCTGATTATGCAAAGGGAAGAGGATCTTGATATTACCATAAGAACTCCTTGTATTATGAGATGCACTGAATATTTTAACAAATATAAATTGTGCCTCCTATAATCAATCATAAAAATCAATGAACGAATCAAACCTGATTACAGGAAAGGCAAAAAAAAACTAAAAAGAACATATCCTTATTCAGATTTGAGGTAAACATAATTAGCCAAAAAGTAATAAAATCGAGAAAGATCTGACCTTTCCAGATATAATTAGCCAGCAATCTTTGGTTTTGTTGTGCTTATTGACCTCTTCCAATGCGAGGAGTTTCGAATCTGAAGCCATGTTTTGCTCCTACTGCACACAAAAAAACACCAAACAAAAAGTAAAGCCCATAAATCTTTACACTGATACGGTTATAAACATGCATGAAGCACCAGTTCATAGAGATTCTTGATGAATATCAACAACAAAAAAGTACGAATCTTTTTCTTTTTTGCGAACCAGACAAAAAACTGTTAGGTGGGAGACTGATGAAACCTCTCTTTCTCTCTCCCCACTTCTTACCAAATCTTTAAATATGGTCTTCAATGATACTCCTTCAAGATCCATTCAAAGTCTGATAATATAAGAAGGGAAGGGCAAGGACCAACACTAAAGCTTCTTTTCAACACATATGGCAAGAGATACACGTTCGCACTGTTTTTCTTCTTTCATCTATGAATCAATTCCCAATTGTATTAAATTCCCACTATTGGAGGACAAAAGGGGTGTAAAAGCATCCTCAATGGAACCAAAAAAAGAAAGAAGAAGTAAATCGAACCGAAAGGAGAGAAAGAGCGAGATTACACTGCTAATCAACGGATTAATAATGGAAAAACAAGAATTGTCCACAGTCCACACACAATAGGGTCTCGTTCCTCGGGGCAAAAAAAAAAAGAAGTCTCACCCTTGATGAATTTGAATGTTTTATCAAAATGAATCAAATGAGAGGCACGCATCCAAGTTTAACAGAGGTCTTCACTAGAGCTTCACAAAAATTATAGGCAATCCAAAAGCAAACAAAAAATATCCCACCCCAGGATTGCAGTGCATCCAGCTGGAGAAACAGTTTAGTATTCCCCCTTCTTCACCTCCATGCCTTCTGGAGGGCTTCCTTCCACCGTCTTGGATCCCACTTCTTCCCAGTTTGTGGACAAAACTGTCCCATTCGATTCAACCTGCGAGTAACCAGATTGAAAAAAATAAGTAGAAAACACCCGGTCTGTGAATCCACGACAATTTTGTTTTATTTGGTTGCAGGTTTTTGAAGTCAGTTTTGCACAACACTTCACGAATCGGCTCAAAAAAGAAAAGAAGATAAAAGCATCTCTAGTTTTTTTACTTTTCTAAAGGAAATAGGAGTAGTCTTTAAAAAGTACGAAACATAGTTCGAACGTGTTCTGAAAATTTGGTTCTTTTCCAAAGCAAAATTCAGAAAACAAGATTCAGGCACTGTCAATCAAACAAGGTTTTTCACAAATGCTCTGAAATAGTTAACACTAGAAGTACAAGAGTTAACAATTTATCTTTCTTACTGTAACTTTTTTTGCCATTATTTCAGTACAAACTATTTTGAGGCAGCAAGTTAAAGACCTTCACCAACAATCCCACTACATGATCTTAATGTAAAGTGATTGTAAGTCTTACAAAAGATTTTCTCATGGCTCTTCTAGTGTCCTCGTCTACATCTTGATATATGCCCCTGAAAAATTTGTTCAAAGCTGCATCTCCATCTAATTTTTCTTCTTTCTCCTGTCATGCAATTGCAAGCGGATCATGCCCATAATTCGAAAGTTCTTTCTATCGATGGATTTCAATTCTAACAAACTTGAGAAGTGTTGCATTAAGAGCCCCTTGGGATATCCTTCCTCAAAAAGTTACCAGGCATACCTCTTTCTTAACTTGAGCTTCCAGTGAATCCCAATCTACTCTTCTTGGCTTTGAGGAAGGGTATGAAGTCCTTTGAGCGACTACAAAATGCATAAGAAGCCAATTGAGAAAAGGCAACAAAAAGCACAAAGATGAGGTAGGTGATTCTGCAATTGGAAGACAGAGCATGAACATGAAGTGCCATCATAATTTCAAGAACTTGTAGAAACTTTATATCCATTTCAAAACCAATTGGCAATGAGTGAAGAGGTCCCAAATGTTGTTAAGTGATCACTCATTCCACTCTCAAGCTATGTGGGACTCTATTTTCTTAACATCCTCCCTCACGTGCAGCCGCGTTTGAGGTCTGTTAGTGCGGCCACTTTTTGGGTCCTATCATCGTGCAGCCTTTTTGCTGGTTTGTCATCGTGGGGTGTGGATTATAAATTTTATAAAAAGTGGGGTGGAGCGGGCCCCGCTTTGATACTACGTAAAAACTTTATATCTATCTCAAAATCAATTGGCAATGAGTGAAGAAGTCCCAAATGTAATTAAGTGATCACCCATTCCACTCTCAAGCAATGTGAGACTCTATTTTCTTAACATCCCCCTCACGTGCAGCCGCATTTGGGGTCTGTCACGTGTGGCCATTTTTTGGGTCCTATCATCGTGCAGCCTTTTTGCTGGTCTGTCATTATGGAGTGTGGATTGTAAATTTTATAAAATGTGGGGTGGAACGGGCTCCGCTCTGATACCATATGGAATTTTACAGAAAAGTGATAAGATTCAGATAAGAACCCTAGAAAAACAGTCAAGAACAAATCTATTTTCTCTCTCTATTTTCCTTGTTCGATGATTACAAAGCAGATCTCATCCGAGATCTTTTATACCCCTAACTGAATCTACAAACCGACTTACAACAGAAAAGGGGGAGCCCCCCTGCAAGCTCAACTGCCAGCTCACATTTGCTTAGAAACTAACTGACAAAACCACTAACAAATCACTAACCAACCAAATTAAACTGTTATTAGTGAGTTTTGCTAACAGAACTCAGAAAGCAAAGATTACAGAACTTTACATACCAAATGACCATCTTCTAGAAACTAACACAACCGATGCAAGTGGTATCAGTTCCTTAATCGGGACCAAGATTTAGAGTGGAAGAGCTAAACAAGTCAATTAGTTCAAGACTCTATGCTGGGACCTTTTCGAACCTAACCAAAGTGTCCTGGACTTTCTCGTTTTTGATATTTTTCTGGCCGACTCAGGAATACATAGCTCAGCCATAACAAAACTAGGAAAAAGTAATTTATTGGCATTTCATGACATCATCATTTAGCTAGAAATCAAGCATACCAATGCCAACAATTATGTATCTTGAGGCCCCGTTTGGTTACCTGCATTTAAAAATCAGATTGGACCCTAAATACCAAGTGACCACGTATCTTACATTTTTTGTTAGAACTTTGCAGTCAGAGTTGCATATCCATCAGGTGCAAAGCCCACAAGATGAGATATATGCAATACCATGTGATCTTATACATCCTAAGGATTATATACCATCAATATCAGCGCGCTCAAACAAACCGATTCTTACGGTCATAAACAACGTATGCTGGGCAACACCAGTTCATCAATTAATTATCATCTCCTATTTTAACCTCTGGTCCAGGTATAAGATTACCACATTTCCAAGTACACTAAGCTACCTGTAGATACGTTTATCTTCTGTAAAACAGTAATATCCTTGCCGAATTCAAGAGACGTCCAATTTATGGCTTCAGCTTTTGCAAGACAGATTTCAATCTTTGTAGACAAGACTTCGTACTTGCACTTTGCAGGTATTATCCGTCCAACGAAACACAAGGCTGTCATCAAGAGTGAACCTTCTGCCAATGCAAGAAAATTTATATGTATATTTTGAGAGAGCATCATAGTCAACAGGGGAACTGAGTTACTCTCTTGCTACAGACATTTATTTACCACGTTCCTCATTTAAGTTTGTAGAAAACACTCTAATGATTTAATCATCTTTAAAACAAGCTTTCAAACTTTGCTCAATTGAGCATGGACCCCGCATTGACCAAGGAGTACCAACATAAAGTTGCGCATTACCTTTCCAAATAAACGAGGTACAAAAGTGTATGCATCTTCACCAGGGACATCAATTGTGACACTCAGCTGCGAAGCGCCAAAGAGAAGAACAGTAAAGAGAAAGGGAAGGAAATGTTTGCACAACATCAGCACATCATACTCCAACAGTCTAAATAAAAAGAGAGTAGAAGAAGACACCTCCATCGTGTATATGCTTTTTATTAACAGAAAACATATGAAGAAAGGAAATCATCAACTCTGTCAACATACAATTTGCTCACCAAAATCAACTGAAACACTGCTACGCGATACATCCTTTGCAAATATAGTAACCACCAGTTCCTCTGGTTGCTGGTAAAATTCATGCCTGCAGAAAGGTTGTTCTTTGAATTAACATAATATCTATTAATTGCGGTACAAAACTGTATCACAACATGCCGTAAAACAATCGAACAGTTAAAAAGGAGCTTAAGTGAGAGTAGGCTTTAACGCATCACAAACATTGTGAAAGTATGAAGGGACTCAAATCCTAGGAAATTGCAAATAAGACAGCATATAAATTGAATTGGGTCTTTAGGCCTGCCCTCTCTGATGCTCTTTGGCTTTGATTTGGAGACATGGTTTTACAGCAAAACAGGTATACAGGGGCCACTGCATCAGTGGTTTCCTATGAGCAGCCACTTTGTGCATATTGCCAAAGGTTAGGTCTGTCTCCAATCCTCCCCCGCTCATACCCCCAATGATTGGGGACTACATGGGTTCTATTATTGTTGTAGATAGCACACAGGGTTTGAATTTTTTTGTTTTTGATGACTAGATAACTAGCTAATGCTATAATTTTTAGCAATAGTACTGACAAATTGCTATATCTTAGCAATGTTGCTCCAATGATGAAAATGCTATTCTTCAATTTTCTTCGCAAAATGTCCAAATCAGAGGCCATTTGTAGGCCCCATGCCAGGACACGTGCGCGCACACAAATACACACACACAAGTGGTCTTGCTAAAAGTAAGCTATTGCGAAATCATGCGCCAAATTGAAAAAAAGATATAGCAGTAGCCGATAGTAAACCGTAAACTTATCAAGCCATTGGAGAACTTTTCTGAGCTTGATGCCAAGATTTAGCCATAGCATGTGCATGTCATTTAGCTAGCCAGGAAAGCTCTAACACACTATACATAGTTGTTCGTCGGACAGATCGAAAACCACCGACTGTAACCAAAAGCCTCATCCTAATTCACTTGTGAACCCTCTTCCCTTACAAGGATATCAAACCATTGTTCAAAGCCAACACAAAATCAGACTCCCAATTTGCAAGCAAATCTTGGCAAGGATAAATTAGAAACGTAGAAAATCTTTGTAGCATAAGATTTTGCTAAGAACCGGTCATCACTTTCAACCTTTTTCGGCACCTTGAAAACTCTTCATTTGATGCCAAAATTGTTTTTGTTAGTGCCAAAACTACCGTGCACAAAAGGCTTGTATGATGTCTAGTGTACAAGTCCCCAAAAAACTTATCAAAAGAATAGTATCCTGTACTACTAACCAGTGTACCACCACGATGCCTTAATCAAGGCGAAACTAGTGTGCAACGAAATTGAGAGGAATAGAAACCAGTGAAGTTGTTGAGCTTGAGGTTGGCCTGAGCGCGGTCGGCGAAGAGCTCGGCGTTCGTAGGTTACATAGCAATGGCTTGAGAGTAGAGGTCAACGGCTAGTTCGAAGCGGTCGTCCTTTTTCGCCCTGGTATCGTGCTCTGATTAAAAAATAAAAACTCATTAGACTTTTGCTACAAAAGTCAAATACAAATATGACGCCCTAAAAGTTGGAAAATAATTCACATCTTTTTTTTTATTATTATGGCACTCATTTTCTTATCTTTTAGTAAAAATTGCACACAAAAATTTCACTAAAAGACAAAAAATGTCATATTCAAAAAAAATAGTGTGAAAATCATAAAACACTATCAACACTCCAATAGAGTATAGTTTTTTTTTTTTCTCTCTACGAGATTTCTAGCACAAAGGTATTTGTTGAAGTTGGATAAAAAGAGGAACAAGATAAATTCGAAAAGTCGAATTGAGTTGGAAACAATGAACTTTGAATTTGAGTATTATCCAAAAAAAATATTTAGGTACTATGAGTTTTTCTTTTTTTTTTTGGCGTTTATGGGTTTATGGATTTTTTTTGCCTCAAAAATTTTTATTTTTTTGTTAATATTATATCTTTATCAATGCAATAATTATTTTCTACTATTTTCATGCTAATCTAGCCCTAGAAAAGTGTCATTTTTTGTATCTTGAAATTACATTGTTTTCACCCTAATCAAAGGGAGCCATAATAACTACATCGGGCTTCAAATCTTACGTTCAAATATTTCACATTGTTTGTGTTTTTTAATTGTTAAATATATTTGCGGACAAATACAGTGTATTTTTTTTGTTTTTTTTTTAAAACTCTTCTGTGCATGACATGGGCTTTATGCTAGTTGATATGTAAATAGAGGTATAATAGGGAAACAATGCATTTTAATTTTTAAGGATGGAAACATATGTAGTGATGTGCACTTTAAGTAAGGGCTCCAAAATAAAATGCCTATTTTAATTTCTTCTTCGGATTTATTATTATTGTTTTTAGTTAAAAAAACATTTAAGATGTCCCATTGGAGATGCTCTCAAGTTTATATGTTTGGAGATTACTGAGGGTCACATGGTCAGTTTTCATATTCTCAATGAAGTGAGGGGTCAAACTCATTCGTTTTGAAGATATATAAGTAATAACCAAGCAATAGTTTATGGGGGTGTGCACAAAATTTAGGGTGTTTTGAATAGAAAAGTTGAGTAACTTATTTTTATGTCTTTATTTGAATTTTTTTTACATTTTTTGTTTTGCCTCAAATTTTTATTACTTATTGTTTCGTCTCCGCAAGAATAATTAAAAAAGTAAAATTTTTGATTGAAACTCATACTAATTTTTTGGATAAAGACAAAACTAAGTTAAAAGGACAAAAAAAATTTAACTTAATTTTATCTTTTTCAAAAAAATTATGAGTTTGGATCAAAATTTTATACTTTTTCGATTTGTCTCGCCGAAACGAAACAAACAAATATAATTTTTTTTAAATAAAAAAAATAACTACTACTGTAATTGACTTTAGCCAAAACCGGTCCACAATAAAGCTAAGGTTACCGACCGGTTCTCGACAGCACGCCGGGCCCATTCTGGCTACCGGACAGCTGATTCGAGTCATCCAAAAAAAAAACGAGTGGGCCTACGTGAGATACAACGACATCTGAGGTGTGTAGATGCTCGATCCAAATATTTCATTTTGGATCAAAAATCTACACACATCGAATATCGTTGATTTTTGCATGGACCCACTCATTTTTTTGTTAAATTTTTAGACAGCTCGGATTAGCCGTCTGGTGGCCGGAATGGACCCGGCGCGCTGTTAGGAACCGGTCGGTATCCTTTCCGGTCGGGAACCTTAGCACTGCTGATCCACTCCTAGCGCTTTTCGGCTTTTCCTCTCTCATACACAGGATTCGCAACGCAACCCAATTCATTGTTGGATTTGCGAAAACCCCCGAAATCCCAATCCTAACTCGATCCAAATCCTAATACTCCGGTTCTTTGCAATTTCCTTTGATGCATTGGATTAGATCTGGTGGCTATTTATACCCACAGCTAGCCTAGCAATGAAGAAGAGGGAATAGGAAAAGCAGCAATGGCGATGGAGAAGAAGAATAAGAGAAAAATAAGGGCACCCGACGGCAACTGCAACAGCAGCGGTGACGGTGAAGGTGGAGTATTTTCAGCAGCACCGGTGCTCCCCCACGATTTGGTGGCTGCGGAAGTGCTGACAAGGCTTCCGGCCAAGTCTCTGATGCGTTTCAAGTGCGTCTCCAAGCTCTGGCTCTCCACCATCCTCGACCCTGGCTTTTGCGGGTCCCACAGAGATCGTTCCGGCCCCTTCGGCCGCACCGGCCTATTGATCGTGTCTCCCGACGAAGAACAACACAAAGGGTTAGGGTTCTTCCTCGCAACCCCTTCCCGCCGCTTTGTACTACCACTAACTCTTGACGAACCCCTCAGTCCTGACCACTTCAGGGATGTATTTGATTTGCTCCACCACCAATTAACGCTCTCCACCCGGGAGTACGACGGAATTACGGAGGTCGACGACGAGGGCGGCAACCTCGTTTGTCTCTACACAGCTAATCGAGCGTGGTTATGCAGCGTCTCCACCGGTGAAATTATAGAGCTCCCCCCTCCCCCTCCCCCCCCCTCCCCTGAAAATGGTGCAGCAATTTGCTATAAGTATTACCTCGGTTATGATTGTAATATAAAGAGATTCAAGGTGCTTAGAGTATGCTCGATTCAAAGTGCCTTCTTTTTAAGGGCACAGTACGAGATTCTTACCCTGGGTGGTGAGGAGTACGAGGCCTCGTGGAGGAAACTCAACCGGGGTCCACCCGTGCAAATAATAGGAGGGAACAACGACAACTCTGTCTACATCAACGGAGCTCGCCATTGGTGGCATTACAGCGGATGCTTGTTGGTTCGTTTCTGTTTTGAAGATGAGGAATTCCTACGGATTGGTCTGCCACCAGGGTTTCCGAAACTAGGGGGTTCATTACATGAATTTAGAGGCTTTGTGGCTCTGGTCACCGGGGTAATGGATCGGAAATTGCACATGTGGTTACTTTGTCGTAACTGTGACAATGAAGAAGTATGGTCTGAGCGCACCCTCCACATCCCATATGCTTTTGCAGACCGTGGATGTTGCTTGCTCGGGAACCTCCATACAGGTTTGATGTTAATGACTGGTCCTACTATAGAACAAGAAGACGAACAACAACAACACCGACAACTGGAGGAAGAAGAGGTGTACAACAGTAAGTCACCCCTCAAGGCCACCCCTCCTATTTATTCATATGATCTCCTCCTTGGAAAGTTTGATGAATTTGTAATTGGAAATCCATTATCGTCTACTTCCCTAGTCGGAAAGGACACGTCCAAACTTCGCATATACAGTTATGTGGAAGATATCAGACCATTAAATCTTTTTATTAGCAACCCCTTCTGGGACTAGAAGGATAGATGACCATTCTTGAGTTTGTTCTACTAGTAGCATTCTACTCGGTGGGTTGCAGGATACCTTTTATGTGTCTTTTTACATTATGTACCATTGCTTCAAGTATGGATTGCAGTGTTTGTTTGCAATATGGATTACTAATATATGATGGCTTTGTTGCATTCTTCTGTGTGAAGTTTAATCTTTCATACTTGGATCACTTCTTCATGGGATCTATTTTTGCTTACAAATGAGTCAACATTGAAACTTGCCTGTTTTTGTAATCTGCATTGCCAGAACAGCCCAGCTAGGGACAGTGGTTGCGCTGGACAAAGATTTGTGAAACCTCTTTCCTTATCTGGAAATTGTGGTCATTAGTATCTTTCTCCAATCTTAAATATTTGTTTGGCTCTTGGCGAAAGGAATTTTGTGTTTTTGCATTTGTTTTGGAAATTAGGTTTGTTGATGTCTTTCTTTCCTTCTGACTTTTATTCCAGTGAGCAATTATTATGAAATACTTGGGACAAATTCAAAGATGATTTTTGTCATGTGTGGAATTCCATTTTTCTCCCTTCTCTAACCACAAGACTTTATTAGCTTTCTTCTTTTTACACTCATGAAGAGAAACAAATCCAAATCCCATCTGCCTGCCGATTTTTTGGAAGTATCGAAGGCGGGAGATTACATTGCTTCTTGCATATTTGTATTGGATTCATGTTTACAAGGGATATGTTCAGAGCTTTTGAAGATACACAAAAATCTCCTTGAACTGATGGATGTTTTAAAATGTCTTGGTCAATTACCACAATTTAGTGAGAAAAAAGGGGGAGATGTATTTTGGTCAATGAGCCATACTGCAAACGAATAGATTATTACGGAGATGGAATCAAATCTAAAAGTGATTTCCAAAGAAGAATTCTAAGTTCTTTGAGTTGCAATACTTTTGTTTAAATTTAGCAACCTTGAAGTTGTCTAGGATTGTTTGGTACATTTTATTTGGTTGCTGAAAATACCACCTACATAGAATCTTACGGTTTGCTTGTTTTGTTGAAGAAAACTCGACTGTACCGAGTACTTGTGTTAGACTGGGCTTAGTCTATTTGTCCTTGAATGACGTCATTTCAAGGGATGAATTGTGTTTATCCTAAGCTTTACATCTGAAGTATCTATTTATTGAGTGTTCTCTTTGTTGTCTCAGCAAGTATCGAAATTTTTGCTGTTGGTTGCATCTAAATGTAGAATCTTGATGTCGGGATATCACGTGTGCAAGTGCAGTACGTACACTTGCCCCAAGCCAAAGAGTCAGCTAATTTGAGCTGGTGAAAATGTGTTTAGCTTAGTAACTAGTCAAATAGGAAAATTAGCATCACAGTAATTTTTGTTCGTTTGTACCTAATCCATTGTTTGGCTTTTGCAATTAGCATTGTTTGTGCATAGATAATGAACAGGGCATATTAAAGGCTTAACCATCATTTTGATTCATAGAACAGCTGGATTGCAGCTTGATTATTGCTATGATTGGGAAGTTATAACGTAATGGCCTTGCATTATCATTATGTGCATGTGCCATGATCATTTTCTGATGCTGTGTTCATGTAGCCTTAAGCTCAGTGCTCCTGCCCATTACTTGAGAAAATCTTGTTTGCCTTGACAAATGACAATGATAATGTTTATGTATAGGGATCGATCCAAGGGGGGAGTAAGGGGACGATAGCGCCTCCAAAGTGTAACAAAACCCTCATATTTTATGCCCTACTTGTTAGATAAATCACGGAATTGGAGTTTGCACAGGTCTGTCCCTGCATATTTGGATGTCTCTGTACATATCTTTAATTGTTTCTCTTTTTCCAATTAACACCCCTCAATTCTTTTCCCGATTCCGGCCAGCCTTTGGAAGAAAAGAGTCGGGGGGATGGGGTGGAAGGGGGTTTAGTAATCATCCCCTCGATGTTCCCTATGTAAATTGATCCCTTAGTGGGTAAACAATGGAGGTTTTCAGGCAGTTAAGGAGTGTCCAGTTGGGATAAACCATGTTTTACTTGCTTGCTACTCTGTATCTACTGGATTGCAGCTTTGCTAATTCAGTTGTTGCGCCATTTTCAAAGCTTCGGTTCGTGCGTTTTAGGTCTTTCGTGGTGAAAGAGTAGGTTGGTATTAAGGCCACGCACCTTAAAAGGGCACTTTCTTTGATGAGGATCTGAATTTCTGCCAAGAGCTTTATATTTGATGTGTATTATAAGGATGTGTTCTTACCAAAAGACAGAAAAACACCATTCTGTTAATGCCTGATGGACTAACATAAGGGATGAAATACTTCATTTTGTAGAGAATTCAGTGTCAGATATGTTAGCAAGGTGTTTCTTATACTGGTGTCTCTTGATTCTGTTATGAGTTTAGGGTCGCATATTTTATTTGCTGAACTTGCTTGAGATCATACAAGGCTTTAACAAGTTTAAAAACATGATCAGGATAATGAGTCAGTACAACCACGTGGCTGTTGAACATACACTTCCTCATTCACATAACCATTCAAGAAAACACTTTTGACATCCATTTGATATAAGGAAAAATTCTTGTAACATGCAAAAGCTAACATGTGAATAGATTCTAATCGTGCAACAAGTGCAAATGTTTCCTCATAATCTATTCCTTCCTCTTGATTATATCTGTGAGACACGAACTTCGTGTTTCTCCAGTTAACCGTTAATAATGGAGAATTAATATAATTGCAAGGTTTGTGGGGATTTGAGTAAATAATAAGGATGAAATGTGCTAAAGAGAGTAGGGAAGTTTTACAATGTTTAATTACAATAATTGTCCGCAGGATTAACATTTTGCTTGAGCGAGTTTTACATCAAATATGCTCGAATAGGACATTCACCTCGTCTGGAAAATGTTTTGGAGCATTTTGCGGGGAGACTCGCGTGCTGAATCCTCTAACTGAAGCAACTCATCCAAAGTGAGACGCCACCCAAGAGCACCCAAGTTTTCCTCTGCTTGTCTTACTGACTTGACCCCGGGTATCGGAATGGTACCCTTGCAGATGCACCAGTTTATCGCAACCTGCCATGAAAATTACTTGAATAAGATTAAGAATAAGTGAAGGCGCACGATCACTAATTTGAAATGGATCTGCATCTGCTAATTCGGTTGTAAAAAACTCAGATCAAGTGCAACAGCATCATTCATTCGGCACAATATGAGTCTTATGACAATCAATAGAACTTGTTTTCATCCTCAAAGAAACGTAGAAAAGTGAATCAGTTTTATGGTTGTAAATAAAGGTTTCAAAACCAACTCAGGACTTAAAAGATGAACATTCGAATCTCTCTCAACACTTCGTAAGTCGGAAAATTTTATACACAATTTGACTGTTTTAACAGACTTGGTACCATCGTTCCTATCTACCGTTACTCACTACGTCCCTTGCCCCCCGAAACTTAGGGCGATACATCATGATTCTTGAATTTTATAAAACCCATGGACATAGGGTTCTCTGTCCCTGCAAGCATTGCAACCTCTGTACTTCTCTACGGTAACTTAACCACTGCTAGTTTTCTGGCAAAATAGCAACTTGAATTGGAAAAGCCTTTCCTTTCTTGGATTTATTCTAAAACAATTGAACATAATGACAAAGAGGAAATCCAATAACGCAGACAATACAATCACAAGCCTTACGCGGGGGGGAGGGGGGGGGGGGGGGGGGAAGTTCACTGTTTCAATCTTCCCAACCAAAATGGGGGAATGCTGCAAGCAAAGAACAAAATTAATGGAGCAAAAACCAGGGGAAAATATCTGAAGTAAGTTCATGTCCAGAGTAAAAAGAGGGAAGCAATGCGGACGGTGCCATAGATGGGAAAAAGCTATAACTCCACATGCTTCAAGTCCAACATGATGAAAGAAGCATTTGTTGTTTCATAAGTCTCTAGTAGGACTTTTCATGATATTAACCAGCTCTGTAGTTGATGCTTATGAGAAAGATAGACCAGTTAACCTAATAAGCTCAGTAACACAAAAGGAGTACCACATTTGGCATACTAGCAGACTAGTGGCTCAGCAACATCAACACGCTCATTAGATCATTACTTCCTCGTACTTCTAAACAATGTTTGAAGTATTGTAGACATAAAGAACTGCTCAAGAAAGAAAAAAGAATTACCTGTGGCACTGTTTTCTGTCTCCTTTGTGCAATTTCTCTAAGTGAATTCAATAAAGGCTCCAGCCCTGGAATAATTTGACTGAATAGTAAGCCCCTGTGCAAAAACGAAATCTGATGCTTTGAGACAAACACAAGAAACCTTAACTCCAAACCACACATTGATTTTTCACCAATCTCCCCTATTGGAAAGCATCACGAATTGCCAATTACCGAGGTCCTCTTGGAAGATTTGAAGGTGTATATTTTCCAGTGAGCATTCCAAGACCCAGAGGGCTATAAGAAATTAAGCGGATGCCTAAAGAATCACAAATATTTTTTATGTCCATCTGATCTTCTCCAATACTCAGCAATGAAAATTGTACCTGAAATCGAGTTTGTAGCAAAATTCAAGGTCCATATATTTGTTACCGTAGAATAGATAGAACTTATAGTTATGTATTTGAGCATAATTCATTGGCATGTATGTAGTTATGTATTTGAGCCTAATTCCTTGTTTTAGAACACTAAGTGCTAGATTGGGAAGATAGATTAAGCTTTGAGCCCAAACTCGATTGGCATGTAGGAGTATGTAGTTATGTATTTGTCTTGTATAGAAAGACAAGACAAGCCACTGATAGAATATTGACCTAAACAGCTATTCTGTTCCTCGCCCTCTCCTCTCTACATTTCCATTTCAGTGGATTTCTTCCTAAATGCAAACCGAAAGAGAAAGTGATGAACTTCAACTTCTTTATTGTATTGGTGTTACCAAGTCAGATTGCTCAATGCGGAGGAGGGATTGCACATGGAATATGTCCGCGACGCCACGAGAAAGTCGTTTTAACAAGGAAGCAACCATGCTAATCTTCGATAAGTTTTGAAAGGCCTTTGAAACGACCCGGTTGTTGAATGAATTGAACCATCCAACCATTCCCAAGGTACTTGTCCTCCTATACAAGAAGACCAATTTTGATCCAGCATTTGTGGTGGACAAAATCCACCCCACCTGCCTTCAAGAATGGCTCACTCATGAATCAGGCAACAGACTACTCTGGACTTTTAATGGCCAAGGTGATCAATTTTTAGAAATGGAGCCTAACCCCTATCGAGTATTCAGTGGGCCAGACAGCAGGTCTTCCATTAGAGCTGTCTGTATGGACCCATCCTAGGGAAGGCCCAGGCAACCCGAAGGCCAACGCCCATTGGTGACCAAATGGGTCGCCCGGCCAGGACCATCGCGGGCAGGCCGAAGCGTTGGGTTAGACCTTGAGAGATCACGTATAGCTGGATCGGTAACACATTAGTGCCGAGTTGTTTGGTCCGGCCACGTGGCACCGGTCTTAGTTCGGCCACATGGCTCGGTCAAGTGCCGCCTAAAAGTGTGACATACGGCAATCGTCATGCATGACATCAAACCAAGGAGCGATAATTTGTGACGTAATGGGAGGCACAAGCTTGGCACGGACTCTTGGAGGCCAAGGCAAGCACCCTAGATAAGCACGTCGTCCTTAGTCCTTACTCACCCTAGCTCTATTCCCTTCCTTGAACTAGGACTTACTCAGCTATCGGAGTGCCTACTGTCACCTCCGACCGGTAGGCACTAACGTGTTTCCCTGTTTTGCGGAGCTAGGTTGGGAAGAAGGAGCTCAGTCCAGATGCAACTCAGAGACCCAAGAGAGGAGATCCAACCGGAACACTACTCCATACTCCAATATTTCACATGTTTTAAATAGTTCTGGTTTAGACACATGGATTCTAGCTTATAGCTGTAAGAGTTTGGTCTAAAATTCAGGTACATCTAAGATCCTAGTAGCAATGCCCGTGTTTTCTTGTTTGGGGAATCAAAAATTGTCATATGCAAACGATAGGCATTAAAGCAAATCTTCATGATTGAATACATAGCACCTGAGCTGAGCATAAAGGGACTCCCCGCGCTTTAAGGTACTCGTGTACCTTCACAAGCTGCTTTGGTCCGTAATTGCTTACCCCAACTGCTTGAACTAAGCCCTGCATTATTATAACCATCGTTTATGGATTTATAAACGTAGGTACGTGCTGCAATTTAAATGAAGATTGCATGTGCAAAGGATATGAAAAATAAACCAACAGTTCAAATTTGAGACTACATCACGTGAGTTAAAATAAAAACAGCCGGAGTGCCATGAAAGAATTATGATTTCAACACTAGAAATCTTAAAAGTGGCTGTTCTCAATCTAAAGTGATCTAATAATCACGCTTCAAGCTGATACATCAGACCACACCCTTCAATGCACTGTTCAAGTGTCAAAATAAAGCAACTTTGAACCAGTAAGCCATGCAAATGTAGCAAATCATTGAAACGATAAATTCATGGTAACCTTCTCATACATTGCCACTAAACCATCCCAGAGAGCTAGCTCCTGCGGAGGAGCGTAGTTTGCAGTTGACCAATGAAGTTGCCCTATCCCGATTTGTTCAATTTGCATCCTCTCAAGAGAAGACCTGAAACACCATTCAACATCAAAACCCATCTACTCAAGGTGGGAAAAAAGTAACAAAAGAGCCATTCTGCTTGCACACATGCTCAGAGGCATTATCGATCAACCACATGCATCTGCTGCTTATCTTGTTGTCCTTGTGACACAGCTAATAGTACCAAAAATGAGAACCAACATCAGATACCAATCCAATGACAATGTCAATTTAATTGGCTTTGAAGGAGAAATGAGACGGGAGGATATATACGTGCAGCATTCATAAACCATTCAATTGGATTGGCATTGGAAAAGAAAATAAGAAGAGAGGGAACACTAACATACTTGCAAGCATTGACCAATTGTCCAGGTGTCAGGCGCCATGGGTATGCAGCAAACTTGGTAGCAATCACAATGTCATCCCTTACCTTCTCTGGTCCTGAGAAAATAATCAGCAAATGACTTAACAAGATGCAAAAAGCATCCCACATCTGAAGACAAAATATTATAGAAAACAAATTTGCATAACCAGAGCAACTCAAACCTCTGGCCTGGGAGCATAGAGAACCTAGCAGCGTTTGGTTGGTTTACCAGAGTCATTCCCTTGGACCTTATTCCTTTGTTTATGGTTCGATAAAAAGGACCGCATGCACATGTCAATTGGATTCATCATCTCTAGTTTAGGTGAATGGCCATTCTAGGCCAGGGATGACCATCCCATTCCTTCCCACAATCATTCCAGCTAGTCAAACACAAAATTTTAGCCTAAAAGGTTAAGAGCCGGTGATCATGAGTATGACATCATTAAACATCGCGCAATGGGACACAACTCCAAACAAGTTGGTATGTCATTTGCCTCGCAGACTTTCGAAGCCATCATCACTAAATAATGCGCCCAGCCATTTAGCGGTTTCAGGTTATATATTCCTTCGTGATTAACTTCCAACATTTATCAAAGGAAGGTAAAAAAATGAGTTCTTTAACCAATTGGGTAGAGCATCGTTCAAGCAGTAAGAAATAAATAGTGCATAAATCAGTAATCTGAGAGCAAATTGGACAGACGTAGAAATCAAAACTAGACCTGACCTTGAAATTCTCGAATGAACTTTCCAAGAAGCTTCTCACTTTGGCCATTCAGTCGACCAGTCCCGTAAGAATCAGCAGTGTCAAAGAGATTAATCCCATTTTCAACTGCTAGATTGAAGGTCCGCTGAAGTTCACTGTCCATTCCTTGTTGGTATCCCCACAGAAGCTGGTTGCCCCACGCCCATGTTCCAAATCCCATAGGGGATACACTCAGTGGGCCCATTTTAACCTGCCAATACCATCCAAATATAATATACAAGATACATACACATTTATATACGTTAAACTATTTAGAGAGAGTGAGAGTACCTTTTGCCATGGCCAGAAAAGAGGGAGCTTGAGAGACTTGAAGGGGGAAGAAGATAGGAGGGTGTCATTGGAAGCGCTGAAACAGATGATTTGTGAAGTGGGTGTGGCCATGGTGATAACCATGGTTGCCTACTTGCCTTGCCTCCTCTTCTACCACTCTCTGCACAGTGTACTGAGGAGTGAGCGGATAGAGGAGAAAAAGACTTCCAAGTTGTGCGGTGAGAGTTTAGTTTTATTTCGGACTCTTGAAACGGGTTATTGCGTCCTAAGCCCCCTACGGGCCCCACTCCGATTATTCTTTCTGTTTATTTTATTTTTGCAGGTCCATTGTGAGGATCGGGGGAAAACGCAGTTTGATCCGACAACAATCCCTTCAACCTATTTCCTTTTACATTTCCCAAAACAAATTCACGACTACACATCACTTAATTTGGATATGAGCATCTCCAAAGCTCCGGCAACTCCACCTATTGTTTAACGTTTAATTTATTGGCTCGGTATTTTGCTCCACCAAGCTTAGTGTAACGACCCACTTGAGCGTTTGGTCAGTTTTGAGTAAGTTTTTAGCTAGAGGGTGTTCCCGATTCTTGAAAAAAGAATTTTTTAAAAAGAAAGGTAATTTTAAGTTCAAAAATTATGTATTTATACAAATAATTTTTCTATCAATATAAATATTGTTTGATAAATCTCCTTGAGATCTTTTAAACGAAACAAAAAAAATTAAAAAATTATTTTTTATTTTTATTATATTTAAACTTGAAATTACTTTCTTTTAAAAAAAAATGTTTTAAAAAGAAAGCGGAACGACTTAGTGTGTTTGGGAGGACAGGGAGAAATTCAAGTGGGATTGGGAGTGTTGAGTGGCCGTGAACGTGAAGTGACGCGGGTGCAGAGGATTGGCGGTGCACAGGAGGATCAATCTCTCTCTCTCTCTCTCTCTCAAAAGCGCCTTGGAAAAATGGGTATTGATTTGGGTTGTCCTTCATTTCGGGAAACAAACAGGTATTGGAGATAGGTTTTTCCCCAAATCTTGAGTTTGGGTCTTACCTGTCATTAGCATTAAAGCAACGAAGTATAACGGCAACGCACCCTTACATTGGCATTTGTTAGCAGAAACGCACAAGAATAGCATCATAATAACCCTAAAGGTAAGTTTAGTTGGTTGGTGAGATTGCTCCCCCAACATAATTGACCAGTGTTCGATTCTTAAATTCAAGTCACAAGGAACAAAATTCTGGTGGTTTTAAAATGGGTAACAATTGGATGTTGCTATATATTGCTAAACTAGCAAACCTTCGCCCAATTTGAGTTAGGGTTGTTGAAAATTACTAGTTGAATTGGGCTCAGTCCGAAGCAACTCATCTAATAAGCTCTCTTTTGAACTTATGAAGGAAAATGAAGATAAAATAAAAGAAAGTAGAGGGAAAATAGGAGAACAGTTGAATTCATTTGGCTATTTTCCTTCCTCTTTTTATAGGAACCAAAACAAGGGAGGAGGAATTTTTTAAATTTTCTCTACTCTTGCACAAGTTCTGCTTTGCCCTTTTATCAACCTAAAATGACATCCAAATAAGGTGTAAGTAACTCTCGGTTAAGCTCCAATCAAATACATATACACCAATGAGGGGCTAGATCGGTCGTGAAAACTCAAACTTGGTTAGATAGTTTCATGACTAAACATACTTTTAACACCATTCACAAGAGCTCGGAAATGCGGTTGGTACCCTTCATATAGTGGTGAGTCAAATATGGAGCTAGAATTTTACCTTATAGTCCCTTTGGATGGAGGGGTTTCGTGATAAAATAAAAGAAAGAGTTATGGTTTTTTGTGAAATTCCTCATTTGGATTGAACATTTTGGTGAGAAATAGAGATAAAAATACAAGAAAAAAAAATAGAGATAAAAATACAAGAAAAAAAATTATTTTGATAGTCCCTTCCCCTTTTTCACCAAAAATGGTGAGATTTGGTGGGAAAGGACTCTCATTTCTTATCTCTCACTTTCTCACATCCAAACGAACTATTAGTAGTGGCAAATATCTATATTAAAAATTTTAAAAAATGAACTGTGATAAGAATATTTATCGACTTTAGATAAAAATCAAAATTACGTAGGAATACTATATAAACGATATTTGTCATATGCACGTATCATAATCAATGGTTATCGCTTGACATGTTGCTTTCTCTTATCTTATTCGGTTTCTTGTTTGGTTTATTCCATTTAATGTTGATCTAACACTTTAGTATAAACAATGTTGCCTAAAAGACAAAGTTTGAAGTTGGTTTTTCTTAATTTAGACTAAGTTTGATTATATTTCACTTGGCTCATTAATTTGTCGTTCGATTATTTTTATGAACCTCTTTATGAGTTCAAAAACTAGAGGACTAAAGACTTTTTATAAAACAATAAAATAACGATAAAAATCTAGTGGTGGCAGATCTATATAATTTGAGGATAATTTTTTCAATTTTAGTGTATAATAATAGCATTTTTTAAAATCGTTGTAGTGGCGACCACCTCTACTTGTTTCCATTGGCTCCATTCCTTAGTGTAGTGTGTGGAGCATTGCTCTATTGATGAGGTCCCCATCCCACTTAATTTTTTCTAAAAATTTTAGTTTTGTTCTTATTTGATTTTTTTTTGGGTTCGTTAGTTTTGCCCCTCATTTTTTAGGATAGATGAATCGGAAAAGTAAAAAAAATTACTTTTAACCAAATATTTTGAAAAATTACTAGAAAAAAAATCAATTTTTTTGACTATTTTTTTACTAAAAAGTAGTTATTTTTCAAAATATTTGAGTATAAGTAAAAAATAATAATTTTTTTCGAAACGAATTAATAAGTCACAAAATTTTGACGCAAAATCCACAAACGCTGTAAATATTCAAACACAATTTATTTATTTTTGGTTAAGTATAGGCTAAATATTGCAACAATATGATGAATGCACTTGTCTTGAATGTGTTTGCGATGATCCTCTTTCTCATGTGATTCCACAGCGGGTACACCTTTCCGCATTTTTTGTTCATCCACATGCTCAGCTTCTTCGAGCCGTAATAATCCAAGAGCGGAACCAGAACGACCCAAACTCGCTCAGTACATGGGTTTCTAGTCTGTAGAAAGCGACACACTTCCGAAACTTCATGCCATTACAACCTACTTTCTCAATCATCGTGGCTGATCCGACAACCATAATATCGGTTTTCTGGCAAGGGCTTCGATTGGGCTTTCCACGTGAGCTGTCGCCTTCGCTTCCCTTCCCCTCCCTTATCTTTTTGCCACTGTCTTTTTGTCCGCACAGTACTTTGATTACATATGTCTAGTTGGGTTGTATCTGCATTTATTTAATTTTTCCTTTTGATGGCTTCAAATGGATTCCCTATTGTTAATTTCTTTGTCATCCGTCGGAATTTAGAAATCTGCACTTCAGTTTCACTTGGTATTATACTCACATTGATAAAATTGCATGACAATGAGGCTATAGTTTTCTTGCTAGAATTACCCACTTGACTTTCAATGTTCACTTCTCTAAGCACAGGAATATTTATTTAGTACTCTAAGCACAAGAAACAGCTCACTGTTACTTACCAGTTATTAAGAATCTGCTCCAAATTGGGTAACTTTCGACCAAAACTCCACGAAACGTGCATCCTTTGTGCATAATATTCCTTGTAACTAAGAAGTAATGAATTTTTGTGGTTGCAGGGTGGGAGGAATCCGCATGCTTAGGAATTAGGAAGATAAAGACTTTACAAACAGAGGAGGTAGATAGATGTGTTGTTTATCTTCCAAATACTTGTACAAGTAAATTTATAGTCAGTGCTCATCTTAACTTAAAAATTCACATTTTGTGTAGTTGCCTCGTGTTTGATGTTTCTCAGTCAACGGGGTCTTTGGGGAAAGACCAACCTAAGGAATAGGGATGCAGTATTCTAACGGCCATCCAAAGACTTGGCCAGTTCTCATTAGCATATGTCTTAGAAATTATCATCATGAGCATCTTTAAAAACGGGTCACTGGACATCAGGCGTACATGTAGCCAGCATAATGTAATTGGGTAGAGTTGAAAAAAACGAGATTCAAAAAAATGTAGGTAGCATGAGAGTTGGTGCATTCTAGCTTTGTTGCGTCTCCCCTCATGCCTAAAGCTAGTAATGCCCTTCCTTTAACTTACATTTTCAAACACATTTTCGAAGCTACAGTTGGCTATTGCTCAGACCTCGTTTTGTGAGAATGCTCACTAATTCATCCAACATCGATAATTGGTGCCGTTTCCTTCTTGTTATTCAAACTACAGGAAATTCTCAACGACATAGTTTGGTGGATTACTGCTTATGTCCAAGTTTCCAATTAAGCCTTTAAATGGTTGCAATTTGAACATCAAAGGCCTTCATTTCAAATTAATGCACTCAAATTTGACCTAAATGTATGAGAACCCTGCCATATTCCTTCCAATTTTGTCAATGAGAAAAGAAAAGGAACTTCAGAAAGAAGACTTCAGTGAGCTCAATTTCCTAGTTGCCTATGACCATTTGTATTACTTGAAGTTTCACACAAATTGTACTACTTGAACTAGTTTTCGGCATAGTATTTGTACAAACTCACAAAGTTCAGATTTGCAAACAAAAACATAATTGGCACCGTTCCTGAACATGCTCTCTCGTCACTTTCCAACTCCCATTGCTTCTTTCACCTGTTATTGATGAATTTACCTCATCCGCCCTGCTGAGGGAGTGTTAACTCACCTATGTGATGTGGTTGAAATCATAGATTAGCATTGCTTCATCTGTGGAGCAATCTTCTTTTCAGTACTCAGCTTCCTCACCCCTACGGCCTACGCAAACAAACGGTCTTCAATCTTCCCAGAGAGCTTCTATTGTTCTGGAGAATGGTGTACATTTTTCCAAGTCCAGAAGTCCCACCAGTTTGAACTGCCACATGACTGATCAAAAAGACCGTCAGAGTCCAAGTTGCACCCTTTGTCATGTGATCGCAGGGAACCATCTACTTGGCCAATCATGTTCAGAAATTCTTCTTTTTCCTGCTGAAAGAACTCAGCATTTCTCTCCTCATCTGAGTAAGTGACCACTAGCCCTGGACCTTCGTTCAAGCAACTTGGCTTTGTTTTAACGTAACATTTTGTATCTCCACTATCAGAGACACCGCAGGCGCCATTTCCACACAAATCCCTTCTTCTGCTGCTCTGATCATGCCCCTTTTCCAGCAGATCATTTAAGTCCTGCAACTGTAGAATAAAATGAAATGTTACGATCATATATATCTTAAGTACAATCTAGGCATCACTGAGTTCAAAAGGAGAATTCGTCAGGTACCTGTGTGAGCAACAACTGGTTCTCTTTCTTCAAGCACTCAAACTGGGAATACAGACTGTCATAATTGCCTTTGAGTACTCTATAGCTTTGCTCGATTTCCTTCGACTTCCATCTTGCTCTTCTGTTCTGAAACCATATAGCTACCTGCCGCGGTTGCAGTCCAAGTTCTCTAGCCAGCTGCAGCTTCCTCCTTGGATCAAGCTTCGTCTCCGACTCAAAAATCGACTCCAGTGACCTAATTTGTTCTTCACTAAACCTCCTCCTGTTCTTGTTCTTTGTCTTCCTTGGATTTCTTACAGCTTCTGGGCAGGTTAAAGACTCGGATTCGGCAGCTGCTTCTGGTGGAGAGGATGTAGAATACACTTCTCCCTCCATACTTAAAAATTCCCAAATTAAGAAAGGATGATGTTTTCTTAGTTAGAGGGACGTGACATAATTTTTGTTCTGGGCGCTAGTTTTTTAGAACCTTGTTTAAGAGTTTTGGCTGCAAGATATATACTCCAGTCGTGTAGAAGTACACCTGGCATAGCTGGTTACAAGTCATTGGGTGTTTTGATTGATGTGTTAGTTGTATCCAATAGGATTGGATTTCTTGTGGCATTTGCTCTTCTTTCCCTTGTGGACGTCTCCATCCATTTTACTTGTCTTTTTATTTCACATCATTTGTGAGCTGAAGTCTGCTGTTTTTGTTGCTTTCTTCTGGTGGATGTTGTGGGAATAAGGAGATTAAATTTCCCCTACCGATGCAATTTATGGGCGTACTTTTTCCTTAATATATAAGGAGAAAAATTACCTGTTTCAATACCTTGCAGTAGAGTGAATTTGGAGAAGATTTATCCAGTGGTAGGATCAAAATAAAAGACATGAATCCTTGTTTTTGAGATTCGTTAATTTCAATTCAATCAAGTGTCCCTGCGAGATGGAATTGCATTTGAGTAAGGCTTCATTTGTCCAAGAAACTCATCTTCCTAATTTTCTAGGGCGATTCAATTACCGATTTTGGTTCGATAGCGTTGTATGCACCCTTGTTCCTGCTGCATGGATAGCATGCACATTGTTTTACTTATGAGGGCATTAAGATTGACTCGTTGGTAATTTTGGAAAGTGAAGAAAAGGGTTCTAAAAAGAGCTTGATATAACTTGTTTTTTTGTCTTTCTGAGAGCCCATTCTGCATTTTTTCTAGATGGTGAGATAAGACGCGTGGTATATGGGTGTACCCGATTTTACTGCTTATCTTCACTAATCGATGGTCTGTTTTTCCCTGTTTTAATGGGCTTTCACTGTTCGTGATAAATTTCTTTTACTAAGCAAGAAACTCTCTTTGGAAGACTCTGTATTTCTGTTTTAAAGTTTGGAATAAATGCGGAAATAACTGTATTTCATCTTTTATTTATAAATAAATAAAAACTTTTAATGTCACTGTTTTGTCATTTTCAGAGTACAAAGATAAGAATTGTGTTTATATTACGTGGGTTTCCTTGTGAGAGGATAAGAAGGGGTGGGATAGGCTGTCAAAAGGGACATGACAGTGAAGGATGGTGGTTGTAGTCTAATAGCAACAAAATAGAGGAAATTTAGGATTCCTACGCTAATGATTAATCATTCGTATACGAGGTGGTTGAAACTTTTTACATTTTCGGGAGCTAATCATATGCTACAACTTTGGCTAAAAGTACAAAGCAAGATTCTCTCTTAGTTCAGCCTTCATTCACAGCCTTCCACTTCCAACCCCACAAGAGTTGCATTTTTCTCTGTTCGTTGTCGCGTGTCCTCATTCTATTGGTCATTCTATTGGGCCGACGTGTCCGCCCCACTCTACCTTGTCCATTCGAGCTTGATGGAGAGTCTCGAGCTGGTCTCTGGTTTATTGCCTTGCCCTTTCGGGTTAACCAGTTGATTAATCTTGTGGGAGTGGTTTGTGAAATATCCCAAAATATTGTCCAACATCAGTGGGCAAGAAATTGGTTTAGGGTTATATTTTGAGCTCGAATTTTGGGCCATGATGATAGGTTCACTTTCTACATGTTTTTGGGTCAGCAAGCGATGGGTGATACAAATATGTTATATTAATTTATGATCACTTATATTCATCACCCGACATAGTTCATCGTCGTTGGACATCCTCGATCAATGTGCGGGGCTATAAATACCAAAATATTACTAATACATATGTAATTAAATCATACGCACGGTACCATGTTGGGTTGGTGTAGTAGTGTAGTTTTTACTCTCTATTAGAGAGTTAAGAGTACAACATAAGAAAATTCCTCCTGAAATTTAATTTTTTCCCCAGTGGTCGGAAAACTCCAGAATTGCATGGGATGTAAAGGGGTTGGAGATTGGAACCTTCTATACGCGGAGAAATTTGAAATATCGCATCGCCCATTTTCTCCTTGAAAAATCTTTGAATATACGACACAAATACATGGCTAGTTTCAAAAAAAACACACAAGACATGACACTTTAACGACACAACAGAATATATGAACGGTCATGTTTTTTGAGTTGTATAACTAATGAACGAGATTATACATATCATGCAATGGGTAGTGTGTTTGGTTAGACTTTTGATTGCTAGTGCTTAACTGATAAGATAATGTCTCGTTCCAAGTGTGAGAAAATGTGTTGCCATAGTTACAAAAGTCAAATAAAACGGAGAAACAAATGTAAAAGAGGGTTCCCATCATCGCAAAATTTGTCCGCATCAGTTCAATACCATCACAACCACCACCACTTGTGACTTGTCTCGTAATTTCTAGTAATTTCTGGAGATGTGACATGATGATCCGTCCTGGTCAAGGTAACTGCGCCAAAATTCTACGGAAAGTAGCGCTATCGTGTAAGAGAATTCCATCCATCCTCAGCCATGCACACAGCAACTGTTCGTGGAAATGACAAATGTGGTTTTTGTCTCGGACGGGCATGATTATTACTCGTATTCATATTCTTTCCAGCTGGCCGGGTAAAGGGTATGCTTGTACCGTTCTGATTGGTAGCAGATGAAGTTCTGGAGACAGAAGATCCGCGCAAGGGATTCTTGGAGCTAAGTTGGGTGGAAGTCTCTTCATCAAAAAGTACTGTATCAAATTATCAACGGTGGTGGGGGTCTAAAATGCAAGACATGGATGCTTTACAGGGAAAATTGGGTGGAGCTCCTTTTCTATCTATTATATTTATTTTGAAAATCTTAGTGGTGTAAAGGTGGAAATTTTCGTAATGTTAATGTGAAAATTAGCTGTTTTCTTAAAAGTCAGTAGACTTCCAGAACTGTACCTTGTCATTTTTTTTCTATTAATACAGGGTGTCTCGGGTCGGCCGCGCACACCTCAGACAAATCTCTAGAGCCTCTACACCGTCATTTCAAACGCTTACACGGAAAGGTGAGAGTTTGCCCTAAGGCAAGCTCTGGGCTTTGGGTCCCAAATCACATGGCCCCCAAAATTTTGTATGGTGCCTATAATAAGCGTACAAAAATAAGCCATGTATTATTAAGCCCATGAAAAAAAGGGCTCATTTTTCCAGATCAGCCCAACACAGATTCGGGTGTCAAAGTCTAATATCCAATCCATTGAAAAGGAGATCGCAAGAAAAATTGAATATGCACAACTATTTTTACTGCTAAACATACAAGAAAAGTGGTATTTAAATTATGCTTTTAAGTCACTTAATGAACACTACTCTTAGGAATTCTATGTACTTGAGTATATGTTATTTTGATTTTCTGGATTGATTTACTGTTTATTGGTTTGCTCGTAAAAAAATGGGACACGTAAATTACCTCAACTTTGAAGTTCACTTCAAACTCCTGAAATGTAAGGGGCGATTCTAGGTCAATAATGGCTTGCAAGGAGAGTTGAATATGAATTTTTGAAAAATAAAAATGGTTGAAGACTCAAACCTTCACCATCAAGTTAACCTCTTTGGTTACTCTAGTTTATCTTTGAAAGTGGTTCGCTAATCTTGGGACCATATTTGAACGAAATTAGCAAAGCCCTTTTTGCCTTTCTGCGTGACAATGGGGTGTTGCTTGTGACGAACCAAAAAATTTGACCCTCACGGGTGGACAAGGCCCAAATTTATCAACTAAGACAAAAACCTCACCAATTTGGTTAATTAACCGGCAAAGTAGCCCTTAGATCATCTTTTCGAATATGTTTTTCTTTGTTAGAATTCAAACACTTGACCCTGCCTGAGGCTTAGGGATTTGCTCATCTTAAGGTCTTATGTTTGAAACCTCTCAAATGTCCATATAGAGTTTTGCTCTTACATTAATCGGAACCCCGCAAGTGGACTTGTCGGATTGATCCCTAATATTATTCAAAGTGTTTGTAAACTAGTCCGAACACATGAGTCGTAAAAAAAGCTACATATTTGAGGTGCAGGACAGGGTAGGGTCCAGATCAGTGAATGCAAAATAATGTTCCAAAAGGCGGAGAGAGAGATAGATGTTGCAATGTCATGCCATTAGGTGGGGAATTTTCTGAAAAGGTTGGGCCAACGGACCCTTGCCTTTGAGGAAAAGAATAAAAATACCTACTTCTTTTTTGGTGAAAGAATAAAAACACCTTCTTCTTTTTCTTTTCTTTTCTTTTTTTTGGGGGGGTAAGTAAGAATAAAAATAGCTTTGATCACGCCTGCCTAACCTCACTTTTATCTTTAGCTTTGTCCCTAAGCATGAACCTACTACTAGCTCCCAACACGTACGCCTACTGGACAGCTTGGAATTTGGATTACTTCTTCATACCTTCTCGGCTTTGTAATCCTTTCCCCTCCCTGACTAAAAGAAATTGAGCAATTTAGAATTTACTCATACATAGTTTCTTCTTTTTGGCTTTATTTTTACATTTTGGTTTCGTGGATCAATATTTTGAACTAAAAACTAGCATTAGTTTATCAACCTCCCCGAATAATTTAAGCCTCTAAAGATTCTAAACACAGCTACCACCACAACCATCAAGAAATAAGCTTTCCAGACTATAACTCCGGGTATAAAAGGAGTTATTGCTATGAGTACTGACCAGGGGAGGGAATTCGTACCGACTGGCAGCGCCAGGCCGTCTCCGGCCACCGGACGCCCGATCCGAGCCGTCCAAAAATTCTAAAAAAAAACTCCGATGGGGCTTGTGCTAGAATCAACGGCATCCAATGTGTGTAGAATGCTTGATCTAAACACCTTTTATATATACACGAAAAAATGGTGTTTAGATCAAGCACCCTACACAGATCGGATGCAGTTGATTCTTGTGAGGGCCCCATCGGTTTTTTTTTTTAGAATTTTTGGACGGCTCGGATCTGCCGTCTGGTGGCCGGAGACGGTCCGGCACGGCCGGTCGGTACCTATATCATTTTTGGTATAAAAGATCCAATTCTTTACATAATAAGGCGGCACTTATAATTCTTCAACTTTATATCAAAACAAGCACTCGACAATAATTCCTCAAAATACAAGTAATTCATATCGTCCCTCAAAAGTTGTTAATTTAACTGTCAACAAAAGTTTATATCGTATAGTTTGGTTTCCGTCATGCCCCTGGCCGGCCTGCTCAAAAATTCTAAAATTTTCGTGTAATTAATGCCACCAACACAAGCATTAGTTAACACTAGTTCTTAATAAGGTTTAGGCATATATATCGTCTGTCTTAGCATACTACTACTTTTTGCCAACTAGTTCCACCTTAATTTAAGCATGAATACATGTGAAATAAGAATCAAGTTTTCAGAAGTCACGGGAAGGCTACGTACCTTTTTAAGCATACAAGACTTAAAAGTCTATATTCTGCAAGTTGAGAGTATTTAATTAAGTCACCCCTCCCTTTTCTGTAGCACCAAGAAAGTTGGAGAGAGAGAGAGAGAGAGAGAGAGAGAGAGAGCGTTTGTCTAATGGAAGCGTGGGAACAACTATATGGAGTATAATATAACAAGCCACTCCTAGATGAGATCTCTTTCTGGTTCCTAAGCTGCAGGAACGAGTGGGGACACGAACCCTACTTTTGTGCTGATCTAACGGCTTATAATACGAGGCCAAAGGATAGCCGTGTTGGCCACTAAATAAGAACAACTTTTCTGTTTATTCGATCTTAAGTTCTAAGTTTGATTGCTTCCCTCCCTGTAGTTTAACTTTTAAGCTTTTACGGCGAAGTTTTTTTTTTTTTTTTTTATCCTACGGCGAAGTTTAACCGTGCGTGCTTATTCTGGTCCTTTCAACCGTTTTGTATGGCACGCACAACAAAATTGCTTTGTATTTGTTTTTGGTCTTTTATGGACAGTATTCCTTTGAACCCTTAAGAACCATAAAAGGATGCTGTGATGTGATGGAGTCATGTATTAAAAATAGGGCAGTACCCATTTGCTTCTCAGAAGCTCCACACGAATCCAGGTGCCAAACACCAGGTTACTATCGTCAAATGAACGACTTTCGTTCGTTTGAGTAGGCAAAATCTGGAAAACTTTTAATTGATTTTCTCATCAATCATGTGGTTTAAGCTTGCACTCTAATTATCTTCATATACCGGTGGAGGATTTGGGCAGCAATATTTAAGACAGTAAGAAAAAAAAAAAAAAAAGGAAAATTTATATGAATGGTTCTCTTAATTTCACCCGAGTTTCATTTTCATCCTCCAAGTATTAATTGCAACTCTTTTGACCTTTAAGTTTGGTTTTCGTACAAAATTTGTCCAATTGATAACGTTTGTTAGCCAAACTAGACGGAAAAAAATTATATTGAAGGCAGACGTCATCAATTGGACCAACTTGATACGAACTGCAACATCCAAAGTGCCATCAATTTGATTTTTTCTGTCCAGTTTGGCTGATAGAAGTTATCAATTGGACCAATTTAGTACAAAAATCAAACTTGAAGGTCAAAAGAGTTGCAATTGATACTTAGAAGATGAAAATGAGATTCCGATGAAACTAGAATGACCATTTATATAAATTTTCCAAAAAAAAAACAGGTTTCCTATCCAAAATGTGTACTAAACTCAAATGAGAAGGAGAATGTGATTGGTTCTTCTTTTGGAGTTAATTAGTCTCTTTTTTAGCTCTCTGTTTTACCCCTATTTTAACTACTACTGTAATTGGAAACAAGAGTGAGTTGGTTTATATCCTATCCGACTAATATTAAGGAAATGAACGAGATGAGACGATTTTATTATTCAGCCTCTGGTACAACGGCCTTTTATTTAATCAGTTATTTAATTTAAGAATGGAAATTGATTTCTACGGTGCCCATATTGATTTAAGCACTCTCTTTTTTTTCGTCTTTTAGCGGATGAATTTACTGAACAATCCCTGAGATTTGTAAAAAATGTATGCATGCAGGGACTATTTCGTAAATTCACCCACTAAAAGACAAAAAAATGAGAGGTTGTTCGTTTTGGGGTTTTTGGATTTGGGACTTTGGATCAGAATTTGTAATGATTAGGGTAAGAAGATAGGAGTAATGATTAGAAAAAGATAAAGATAAAAAGTAAAGTAATAGTTGAAGATAGGGATGATGAGTGGATTTTTAAGTAGGGTAATTATTTAGAGTTCAAAATCCCAAAACTCATCCGAACAAGCTCTGAGTGTTTGCATCAATTATGGGAATGTAGAAATCAATTTCCCATAAACAAAATTTTAAATGAGCAGAGACAGCTCGTGTGGCCTAACTCAATGCAGGTGTTGTTCCAATAAGGACTTTTCGGACTTTTTTAAGTTTTGTCCTTATTTGAATTTTGTAGACGAATCGAAAAAGTAAAAAAGTGAAACGTAAAACTAACAAACACGAAAAAAATTTGAATAAGGACAAAATCAAAAAAAAGTAAAAAAAATTAGAAAAAATGTTGATGGAATGGGGTCGCAATCCTCTTTTTTTTTTTTTAAATGTTGGAGTCTTGCAATTAGCTAGCTATAAAAAAATGACATAAGGCCATCCACAAAGGTATAATCAAAAAAGAATAACCAAAAGTTGATACATTAGCTTTTAATTATTCAAATAAGATGTTGCTAAGCTCAATAATGTTGAGCTTCAAAATGATCATTTCTAGTCATAACCAAAATAAGGGTTCACTACAATTTCACTCTCTTTCTCCCCCTTTGTTTTCCGTCATTCACTTACTTCTAGTTACGTTTTTTTAGGCAAAAATCAGTGACTTTCTTCCCTGGTATATATATATATATATATATATATATATATATATATATATATATATATTTTTTTTTTGTTTGGGCAGAGGTGGGGGGCGGGGAATAGAAACGGAAAAGAAGAGTGAAATACCTTAATTCAGCAATGATAGTTTGAATTGTAGATGATCGAGAGATATGAGTTTCACTTTTAGAGGAAATAAAGAGAAATAGTTTGTGAGTGAAGTGAAGAAGATATAGAGTAGGTGAAGAAGAGAAGAAGAAAATACCAGTTGAAACACATGTGTATACAAATTTTGAAACTATTTAACTTATGTTGTGTGGGGTCCACAAATTTTTATTATTTGAAAAGGTTGCTAGTTTTGGTTATCCAAAATCCAAAATTTGATTATTTCTAAGGATGTTACTAAGTTTAATTATATCATTGTGAGTCATCTTTTGTACTAATATTATTAACTTTAAAAATAATTGACTTTTGATTATACCATTGTGGATAGCCGAACAAGTAGTTGACCCTACAGTCTTTTATGTTGGAGTCCTATATCCACCAAGCGGGGATAACGCTATGGTGGATATAAACAGTATAACAAATCTATGCAATTTTGTAGATCATTTTTTAAAATAGCATAACATTTATTATTATTATTATATTAGGTCATAACACTTTTTAAAAAATGCCAAGAGCAAGTCCAATGAGGGGATGAATAGTCATTTACCATCCTCAAATGCAAAAATTAGGGCTCTAATAGGGGATGGAAATGGGGATGAAAAATGAAAAAGATGGATATGGGGATCAGTTAGACTACGACCACCACATATGTGGTGCGGTGATCGTCTACCGCACGGCTAATGGGGCTCATTCTGAGCCCCACAAAAATACAGAAAAATATTCATAAATTTTAAAAATATTATTTTATGGAGTCTTATAAAAAATCAGTTTCAACGGATATTGGTAGGTTTCGCTCCTATAAATTCAAAAAACATATCTACCGATATCCGTTGAAACTGATTTTTACAGGACCCATAAAATATTATTTTAAAATTTATGAATATTTTTTTGTATTTTTGTGAAGTTCGAAATGGGCCTCAAAAGGCGTGCGGTGGACTGGTCACCGCATTCCATGCAGTGTACCTAGACTTTCTCTATGGGGATTGTTGATATATGCATCCCCAAATGACTATAGCTATAAATGCCATGTCATAAAACCAACTGATTCTACCAGAAAAATGAATGGTCGGAGTCATCTAAATCAGCCGGAATCTAGAAATTTCTGCAACTCCTTGCCGGAGTAACCAAACAACATCGGGATGAGAGAGAGATCTCGCAGGAGAGATAGAGGGAGATCGACGGGTCACTGAAATCGTGACTGAAACAGTGGAATGAGGGTTTGGCCTTGTGTGATTTCACGCTGGGTTTCATGGTTGGGCTTCAAAAAGAGAGAGAGAGAGAGAGAGAGAGAGAGAGAGTGTGTGTGTGTGTGTGTGTGTGTGTGTGTGTTGAGGTTTTATGGCTTGATTGGGTTCCGGGTGAGAATTGTGATTTCAAGCTGGTATGGTTTTGACTATGGAGAGAGAGAGAGAGTAAAGTTATGAGTTTTGGAATAGCTTGGAAAAATCTGACCGTTGGAAAAAAAATGGACCAATGAACGGCTATAATAATTCTAATGGGCGAATTATTTTCACCACTATAAATAATTAGGTGGACAGAAAATAAGATGGAGAAAAAATTAGTTAATCTATTTTTCATCCTAAAATAACTATTTCATCCCCTAATTTTTCATCCCCCATAGAGAGGAGGGAGTCCTATTATCCATCTAACTAATTTTCAACAACTTTTTCACTTTAAAATAACTACTCCTTCCATCCCCCTCTTAAAGTTCAGTATTTCATTTTGGGTTGTCACTTAATAAGTGTTCATTTTATAAAAAGTTAGAAGGTAAAAGTTGGTATATTTTCCATTTTACCCATGAAAGTAGATTCTATTTTGAAAAATTAGTGAGTAAAAGTGTAATGATAATGTTTCCATAAAGGGTAAGTAGAGAAAGTGGAGGTAAAAATTGATATAAAATGTGTAATGATGATATTTTATTGATAAGTTGGAATTACAAAGCGGGACACTTAAAAAAAGACGGAGAGAGTTTCAATCCCCTCATTTTCCATCTCCCATTGAAGTTGCTCTAATAAACCACTTGAAGGCATACTATTTTTAAAAATGACATAACAAGTATTATGCGATTATTACAAAAAGACATAACATATCCATTTGAAGGCATAATAAAAAACAATTGGAAGGTATAACCGGTGACCCTTTTTGGGCAGGAGACACCATAGCACTTGGCTCTAAGCGGACGTGTATCTAAGGGTCAAAATTAGAGCAGTAGTTGACCTGACCCTACAGTCGCCCACGGGGCGCATTGGTATATATTTTCGCTCGTTTACCAGGTGTGTTCCGTGTTTATTCACCTTTTTTGTATTTTTTTGACAAGGTGTTTATTCATTCACCTGAATCACCTGATAGTTATCCGAAAAACTACTACTACTCAGCAGTCTGAGTTTGCTTTTACAAGCTATAGGTTGTTTGCTATGACCAGTTTAGTTTCTTCTACTTCCAGCTTCTTACGTCTACGTGTGCTCCCCAATCTTAATCTTTTTTAACTTTTGTGCTTTGTTTGTGATCTCAAGATGACATAGATCATTATCCCAGGTCGAAAGTTTGGATTTGTGTGTATGTGTGTTTAAAAGATTCATTCTATCTCTCCCTAGTCAACAATTGTCTAGGTGAGTTTAGTAGGTGAAATTACTCTTTTGTCACTAAAAAAAAAAAAAAAGGATTACATAGATCATTATCCCTCCAACTCCCATTCGGTCAACTATGGATGAGTTTGTGTTTGATTGGAGATTTATTTTAATCAACCTGCACGACGTGGTTACGCTATTAGCCCAGCAGTGGCCAATCCGCGGTGGAAACGGTCAACGCCTGCCTGCCGCCGACGTAGCAAGTAGTACTACAAATTCATCATCCTATATTCCTGGTAGTGGTGGGAGCAACAATTGACCTGGAAATAGTCCTCCTCTATGCTTTGGCGTTATTGAACAGGAACTCAGAAAACTCCTTTTGGACGGCAATTGAATTAACCCACCCAAGTTATGACGGTTTCAGCTGCTCCTTCTCCATAACACCCTCTCTCTCTCTCTCTCTCTCTCTCTAGATCTATCTGTGTATATATAGCCCTCCTCGACTCCTATACCTCTCTCAACTCTCATCATCAATTTCCTTATGTGCTTAACCTTCACAATATAATGAGCAACATACCCACATCCTTAACCGACTCTGCTCTAAACCTCTTTAAATTAGCAATCTCTGCTTCTGACCCTTGGCCTTTCTCTTCATTCTTCTCGTAATTCAACCAAAACCAAGAACTTGGGTTTTCTCAATTTTGGGTCTTTTTGCTTCTTCTGAGCCTTCTTTTGAAATGGGTAGTGGAGCCAAAATTTCCCATCTACATGTTCCCCATCTCCATCATCACCATCACCATGGGAAGAAAGATATTCCCAAGGGGTGCATAGCAGTTATGGTGGGTCAAGGAGAGGAGCAACAGAGGATCATAATCCCCGTGATTTACATCAATCATCCTCTGTTTATGAAGTTGTTGAAGGAAGCGGAGGAAGAGTACGGGTTTGATCACGAGGGACCCATCAATATTCCTTGCCACGTTGAGGAGTTTCGCCATGTACAGGGCTTGATTGATCAAGACAATTACCTACACCACCACCACCACCACCACCACAACCACAACCACCATCTTTTGTGCTTCAGGGTTTGAAAGATTTGTGGAATGGCCAAGAGTCATAACCAGATAGGAGACCAATTGAATGGCAGAAGTCCTGCAAATTTGTATTTTTCTTCCTTTGTTATTTTAGTTCTATTTTGAACTCTTCTTGTATTTTGTTTGGCTGAGAGTAAGCACTCAGGTGGTTGTAGAAGATGATGATGAAAAGATGAATGATACTAGGAGTATTACTATTGTCGATATATTTTTTTGTTTGTTTTTGTCTCGTAATGTGGAAGGGGGAAAGAAAATTGTACAACTACTCTTTTTGATTCATCTGGATCTTAGTTTTATAGATCAATTTCTTAAACCAGCTGTGTTATTATTAATGTAATATTGTGAACGCATGAAAACTGATTTGAGGCACCGACAGAGGAGCTGGAGTAATGAATGAAGTGAGAAGCTAAAGCTTTTGCATTAGTGGAGGCGCGTAAGCTAACTGGCTACAAGCTTTTCATCTGTTTTTCAAAGTGCTTCTTCGATTGGACATTTGAGTTATGTAAAAAAACGTCATATTTAAATGTGATTTGAAAGGCTTAAATGAGCATTATTAGTATTACTCTCACAAAGTTATTAGAAACCAAGATTGGATTATGAAGTTGAACTACTACCTCGGGCCTTTGTTTTAATTAGCTGTTGCTACCTCTCCTAATTCCTCCTGAAACCTTGAAATTCACTTGATGCGTTTTACTTTACTATCCTTTCGGAAAGTAAAATAAAGAACTGTAATGGTTTTTCTCCTCCAAATTCCACTCTGTAGTACCTACCTACTGGACGATGCCTTTTTTCCTTCCAGCTCTACCAGTGCAAAAGAAAAAAGATTCCTTAGCTTGGTCACTAGCTACCCACTGCCCAACCCATTTTCCGATGCCTTGACTTCAGGGACGAAAACATAAATCCGTGTTGCAAAGAACAAGTTATCATCTAAAAATGATATATTTTCATTAGATTGTGAAAATTCTTATAACGACAGTTGAAAACGATTAATTTTGTTAGCACATAAAACAAGTGGATTCCTGCCTGCTGGTTTTCCGAAGAATTAATACTCATTAAAGAAAGACAGGATCTAAGTATGAAACAAAATTTCTTGAGTACTTCTCTCTTCATCCCTGCTTGACTTATGAAAATTATCACGCTTTGTGGTATTGGCTCCGAATCATTATGGTGTGCACGTGTAAGTTACGAACGCTACAAGTTCCCCGGTTCCACGAACCATATGAACCTATTGTTTATGAGTTATGCCACGAACATTTGGTGTTTTATTATGAAAGATCGTACTTGCCACTTGCACAAGGTTAGTTAGGAAAGAGCTGATCAACAGGAGATTTATTTATCAATAGCAGCCCTCTTGATCCAGATAGATATTTCCTGAGGACGAATACACAGGCAAGTGGAAAAACAACTTCACTGTATAGGTTTGTTGTTTCCCAATCTTAGATAGTGACTGCAAGAGTAAGTTTTCTTGTGAGTGGTTAACTTAATTTTTGCAACAAAATCATATGTCCATATACATGACACCCCTATGGCCTACATGATAATATGTGCCTGTGTGGTTGGATGCATGTAATTGGTGGTGCCTTTGGATGAGACTTGCAATAACAGCACCTCTTTAATTTTGTGGGCATGGAATAAGACTTTTGTTATTATTTCAGCCAAGAGTTAAGATTGGAGCCTGAGAGAGAGAGAGAGAGAGAGAGAGAGAGAGAGAATATGAGGGAGGTGTGCTCTATCAGAAATCCAGGTGAGTTTCTAGTGGCAATGATATCAGCTGCATGCCTTGGGTTTTTAAATTAATACTAGCTGCCTTGGCCTTGCCTTGGCAATGATAGATCGAGTTTGCTTCGCTGTCTTAGTTACTCCTCTGCTAATATTCAATGGCCCTTTGGATCAAAGAATTTCGGACAAGTTGCAACTAGTTTGACAAATCCATAATTGGTTTAAGTATTAGCAGAATATTTGGGGCGAAAACACTGCAGTTGACTTTATGAAATCCATTCGCCCCGTTTTAGAACACCTTCTTAAAAAATAAGTACTTATTTCACATTTTTAAACTAAAAAATAATGTAAATAAAATTTTTATTTTTTTATTTTTTTTTGCACTGTATAAAACATCTCGATAAGATCTATCAAATAAGATCCATATTACTAGAAAAATTATTTGTGTAAGCACATTATTTTTAAGCTTGAAATTAACTTCTTAAAAAATACTCCATAGTGCTTAAAATGAGTTCCGAAACGGGGCCAGTACTCTAATTCAATGATTCCACAGAGTTATTCAAAACTGTATGATTCTTGGAAAAAGAGGAGGAGAAGGAAACTGCTTGCAATTTTAAAGGCCAAATTGAAATAAAGAAAAGTATTATTAAGCACGCGAAAAGTGGTGGTCTACATTTAAAGATCGGAAGAGTCGTTGCAGATTCTCCAGAAGAACACACAAATTTCAAGGAGTGGAAATCAAAGTCATAACTGGAGACAAAACTATTCTAGTTTCTATCCTCAAAACAACAACCAGAGGAATTTCTTTGATGTTTACTACTCGTCTATAAGGAAAAATCGCTCTATGGAAAGCGTTATCCACAAAAGCAAAATTGAGATAAGGATCAAATCCTTATCTTCAATTCCAATCGTGATGAGTTTTATCTCAAAGGATTCACTTGGACCACTTGGCTCAATGGTTTAACTATCAATCAGTGTTGGATCCGTCTTTTAGGCTAATGTTAGTAAATGAAGCTGTGGACTGGATCGCAAATGAAGCTAACCAAGGCTCGGTATCACTGAGATTAGGCTAATGTTAGCAAATGAAACTGTGGACTGGATAGAAACTAAAGCTAACCAAGGCTTGGTATCACTGAGAATCTGAGATGGGCCTTCGGTAGTATGGGGACCAAATCCTCGCTTCGCAACCAGTCTTTTTCAATCTTCCAAGGCATCCACCACCAAAGAGAGGGTTGGAAGTGAGATTATCTCATTCTGGGTGTCCCTCTCCTGTTTCGTATCCCTTCTGATTAGCCCGAACAAACACTGCCCTCTCCCATTATCTATGCATTTATATAGGTAACTGTTATGGTGTCTGCTTTGTGTGGCTTAACCTGGTTTTGGGCTCTTGAAAATTACCTAAGACTAAAAGGGTATAGATCCAATTAAACAGAGGGTCCTAGAACAAGTTGAATCTTCTCAAATATGCCCCCAAGAGAATGGTTGACAAAAGAGAACACTTCAAATACAGTAATTTGAGATACAACACTTTCGTGTCCCAAATCTTCACCAAAAAACATAACAAACTAGCATTGCACAAATGGAAGCAGATGTAACTGTTGCATCCATACAATTCAACTAGCATGACTTTAACCCATCCAAAGAACAATTCTCGTGCAGCAATATACGTCACTAATTTATTTGAGAGCTGATTTCAGATAACATAAAAACTAGTGAAAGTAATGCATATTTTTCATGCATCTCTATAACCTGGAATCAGCAGTAATTCCAGTCAACGTGTATAATCACTAGTACGTAGAAAGAACGATCGGCGGCAATGGAATACGTTCCTATCAGTTATTTTACCAACCACTCCAACTCCTGAAACATTGTTACAGCAAGAACCAAGGCAGGACAATGCAATATAAATTTGGCTCAAAGGTCAAGGAACACATACAAGTATACAACCCATGAGGTTGAATCAACAAATCGTTTCAAGTGTTACGAGTCACGAAGACTTGTACATAATCGCAAGATAGGTTACTTGCAAACAGGTTCTTGCATGTGTGCTCGGAAATAGTAGACACTAGTTTGCAATTTGCATCTCAAGAACTTTATGAACGAATAATCATTCAACATAATTAACACACAAGTTTGTTTCGAACATATTATATCTGATAAACAACCACCTATTACTTTTATTACATTAAGGCTTCATGATCAAAATTCCCAAACATAGAACGAAAATAAAAAATAGCAACTGCATGGAGTTACACGATATACCAAGTAAAGGGTTCACGTATCAACATCAAAACATAAAACTTGCTATGTAGCAAATTCCTGCCATGGCCTTACTAGTTACTAATTCTATAATTCCATCAACCATCATCGCAAACATGATACAGTTACCCGTAGGGTCAATCACAATTCGAACTCATCTTCAAGCTTCTTGAGTTCCTCAGCAGCAGCTTCCTCCTCTTCATCGTCAATCGCAAAATAGGGGTTATGCACCTTCGGCCTAAAATTGTAACCAGTGAACACGTAAAACGCAAGGGTAGCCAATTCAGCCGCCACCACACTCGTCCACTGATACTGGTACGACGTAATGGTCTCCAAAGCATAAACCGCAACGCGCGTGAAGTAAATATAACAGATAACCACAATGTAGTACTGCCTGAACAAGGTCAACTTCATCAAGTTCACCGCGGCCTTCCCATCAGTGGTAGCCGCCTCACGCAAGTTCTTAATAGACCACACGATGGGGAACAACACGGCACAACAGCAAACAACATCCACCAGCAAGAAAACTTGCTTCCAAGTGTTGTGTTCTTGACCAAAGGGACTCGTCTCATCGATTACCACCTGAGCAACATTGGCTATTACTTGCAGGGGTATCACAATCATCAAAACCTTCTTCTCCTTGTCTTGCAAATAGGGTTTCAAAAACGACCAGCCGGTCCCGATCAACACAATCAAAGTGAAGAGAGTAATTCCCTTGAGGAAACTAAAAATGTAAAACAACACATCCCAACCGTGTGCGGTTCCGGTTTTCTTAATATAGGATTTATCCTCGGTTTCACACAAGAGATTCAATGCCTTCATGATTAGAACAGCGAGCATAAAGTAATGAATTCGGAAAGCAGACAAGCGCTTATTGTAAAGGACGTAGATCCAAATACCAGCTAAGGAGGAGTAAACGAGGAAGAAGGTGAAGAAGATGGAAGGGAGATTGGTTCTACCGGCTGATAAGTAATCGCGGAGGTTGGTCTTGGGATCGAGGTTGTACATGGAGGAATGGACGGCCATGGAGACTTTGAGATCGGGGACGCAGTTGCCGAAGACGAGAGTGAACTGATTGGCGTCGGGTTCGTCGAAGGAGGTGTCGTAGCGGTCTAGGGCTTGGAGTTTGTCGAAGGTGAGGACGCGTTTGATGAGGTTGGACTGGAAGGGGCAGGTGATGTCGCCGTTGGCGACTTGTTCGAGGACGTGGATCCAGGAGTCGCGGGTGCAGAGGAAGAATCCGACTTTGGAGAGGTCTGGTTTGGGGTCGGAGACTTTGGAGATGGAGAGTTTGGAGAGGTTGAGTAGGAGGTGGCCGGTGTGGGTGAAGCCGAACTGGTCGAAGGGGATGATGGATCGGCCGTCGGATCGGATCTCCATGAATCCGATCTTGGCGAGGGCGGTTGCGGAGAGGAGAGCGAGGACAGTGAAGAGAGAGAAGAGTCCAACGGTGGCCATTTTCGGCTCTCTCTCTCTCTCGAACTGGGGTGTTATCTACGAAATCAACTACTGGTGGTTTGGAGAATTGTATCTGTGGAATTAAATTGTAGAATAGAGAGAGAGAGAGAGAGAGGGAAATTGCACCGGAAGCTACCGACAGGGGAGACTTGAGACTTGGAATAGGTCCGAGTCAAGCACTAGCAGGATTAGATTAGATTTGATTGAGGACTGCAGGGCCGGCTAGGGGTAAGCCCCGCAGGCCGGCGGCTCGAACAACCCCTGGCAGGGAAAAAAAAAAAAGATTATATATATACAAAAAAAAAAAAAAGAAATTCAGCAAAAAATATATTTATGGGCATCATCTAAAAAATTTTATACAAATTTTTTAAAAAAAGTAAAAATGTATGGTTTCCTCATACTTTAAAAAATTGTGATACTTGAGAAAATTAGGAGGGTAAAAGAGAGATTTTTACATACTTGGGGTAAATAACAGATAAAAAAAATTAGGAGGACAAATTATTAAGAAAGAAAATTAGGAGAGCTATCAGATAAGAAGAAAAAAAGAAAAGGGACGCTATAGCCAAAACGAGAAGGAACGGATGATATAATTCAAGCTAAATGGACAATATAATCTTGTTTTTGTCCTTTTTTTTGTTGCTTGTATGTCTTTTTTTATACTTAACACTAATAAGCAACGAGTCCTGTTATTCGCAATAAAAATTTGCAGACAACCACATAAGAAAAAACTCGTTTGGGCCCATTCTAGGTCCCACAAAAATCTAAAAAAATATCCATAAATTTTTTAATATTATTTTATGGGGCCTTGTAAAAAATCAGCTCCAATGGACATCAGTAAGTGTTACTTTTGAATTCATATGGGCGAATTGAGCAATTTCGCCCCAATGAATCCAAAAGTAATACTTACCGATCGATATCCTTTGGAGCCGATTTTTTACAGGGCCTCATAAAAATAATATTCAAAAATTTTTGGATATTTTTCTAGATTTTTGTGAGACCCGGAATGAGCCCAAACGCATTTTTCCTTGCGTGGTTCCCTGCAAATCTTCCTTGCGATTAGAATTTTCGAGTGGGCAACCAAGCGGAAGATCGGGTTTGGGCAACTCAAATGTCGGGGCCGGCACTGTTGAGGAGTGCTAGGGACAAAGAAAATTGGCAAAAAAAATACCCTTAAAGTGTACATGAACGACTCAGATGCACTGCACAATGAATCTGAGCATATACACTTTAAGGATATTTTCTTTGCCCATTTTCTTTGTACCTAGCATTTCTCGATTTGATTTGCTTGTGGGCTAAGGTAGAAATGGAGTAAGAGGGGATTGGGTTGTCCAACGTGTGGTTTTGGGTTGGACCGGTTGGGGACGGCCTGCTGCTCCTTCTGTTGGAGTAGTACTATGTGAAACAACTGGGCTATGGGCACAGACAAATTAAGTACAGATCATACACGTGCTTTTTACGCAGTAATGCTATCCACACAGATTTTGTGCACAGATTTTTTGTAGGGCCCACTACGGGTCCCACACAAATAATCCGAGCCGTTCATTAAATGTAAAACATTTTTTCAAGGGCCTCCACAAAAAATCAACTCAATCCGATACTCATAGATGCTTGATTCAATCATTTAACTTTTCATTCGAATCTCAGGATAATGAAAAGTTAAATGATTGAATCAAAGACTTATAGATATCGGATTGAGCTGATTTTTTGCGGGGGCCCTTGAAAAAACGTTTTACATTTAATGAACAGCTCGGATTATTTGTGTGGGACCCGTAGTGGGCCCCACAAAAAATCTGTGCACAAAATCTGTGTGGGTAGCATTACTGCTTTTTACGAGGCTCATTTCAGGTTCCGTAAGGACGATACGATTCGAATCGCTAATTGGTTCGTCCTGTAAATTTTAAAAAAATCTTTATTGATATTCGATTGAGTTAATTTTTCTCAAGAATGTATAAAAACTTATTTCAAAAAAAATAAGCGGTTCATATCAGCCGGCAGTTTCCCAGTCATTAAGCGAACAGGACCCCAGATGGGCCTTGCAAAAAAATTGTGTATTATCTGTGCTTTGTTTATCTGTTAAAGTAGACTTTTCGCGTGTGAAAAGGATGATCTCGCAATCAGAGAGTATTCGCTCCACTTTGATAATTGTTTGAGTTGAATTTGTTCACTCTTAGTTTTAGGAAAGTGAATAACACCATTATTTCAAAAGAGAGATTTATACCCTTCTATAAGAAATGTTATTTTGAGTTGGACTTGCATTCTCTTCAACAACAATGACTATGATAGTGAAATAATTCTCTACCCTCTTGTTTCCCGTATATATCCTCTAGAGAGTATAAATAAATCTCAGGGCAATTGATAGTTTATTTAACGATTTACGACAAAATTTGAAAATTAAGAAAGGTTCGTCTTAGTTGATTAGGACACCCATTAAGAAAAATTCTTAATTATTATTAGAGCTCAAATATATTGCGATAAAGAAGGCTCTAGAGCACCGCGCGGTGCTCCAAGCGCGATTAATAATTGTCCTGGAACTGGAAGATAAAAGATGATTAATCCGTTGTGTTTGGTTGAGAGTTTAGTTTAGTTTAGTTTTGGTAGTGGGTAGAGAGAGAAATAGAGTAATGATTGAAGATAGGGGTAATGATTGGAGAGAGATAGAGAGAGATGGGAAAGTAATAATTGAAAAAATAGGATAATGATTGAAAAAAAAATAGGGTAATGATTGAAAACAAAACTAAAACTAAAACTAAACCGCACATTATTTTTTTCATTTCCGGAATGAAGAAGAAATTATAAAAACTTGAAACGGTAAAATCCCATTGAGGGGGGACAGGTGTCGATAAGATGCATGCACACCTCCCCTGACATTTGACGTTTCTCTGTACACATATGTATATGGGTAATGGGCCTATATGTATATGGCTGTATCCGTCAAACTCAATACGACTACTACATACCTTTGTGCCTTTCCCCTAACGTCGGCAACCGCTCCAGAGCGCCGCCTGAAACTACAACCAAGTTGCTAACTCATTTAGATTGATTTTCTAAGAAAAAAATGTCTTCAAAAACTTTGGCAATCCGTTCTTCGCTTCTGGTGTCAAACAGAGCCGGGCCTTCCGCCAAGGCAGTTGGGCCAAACTCGGTCTCCTTTACGTATGGCTGCAACCCGAGAAGGGCCGTTAGGTTGCCCGTGGTGAGGGCTCAGGTGACTGGAGATGGCAAAGACGCGGCCAGGACTCAATCAACCGGAGAGAGAAAAGACACACAAAGAGCTCAGTCGAGTGGAGATAAAAAGGACGCGGCCAAGGGTCAGGCTACTCATGGAGAGAAAAAGGACACGGCGAGGGCAGCTCCGGCGACCGAAGAAAAGAGAGACACGGCAATCGACGTCCACGTCAGCAATCGAGGCAACCAACAACAAGGGCAGGCAGTGGAGGTGCGGCCACGGCGGCAGGCCCTTCATCTCTCTCCTTTTGGTGAGTCTACTTTTTCCCATTGAGGGGTGTTATATGAAAGGGGAGTTACACATGCCACCTCCGTTCTTGTATAATTTTTTTTTAAAAAAAATAGTGATTTAAAAAATAAACAATTTGGATAATAAAAGTAATCGTTTCTCAATTACTTTCATTTAAAAGACCCCAAGATACTTGAACCGGGCTTAATTTTATTTGGGTTCATCGCAATAAGGCAATGGATATAAACATAAGCACAAGATGGATGTCGTGGTTGTACTACTTCTTTCTCCCATTGTTACACACATGGAAGTTTCATTTTGATGGAAGGTTTACTGGACTCCCTCTCTCCAATGAGGACAATCCGCCAAATGTTCGCGTCAATAGATCAACTCTTTGACGATGCATTGACATTCCCTGCAGCAGAGTCACGTGCCCCGTGGGATGCCAAAGAAGATGAAAACGTAATCAAGATGCGTTTTGATGTTCCCGGACTCACCAAAGAAGATGTCAAGGTCTATGTAGAGGATGACGAGCTTGTTATTAAAGGAGAACACAAGGAAGAGAGAGCCCAAGACGAATCGTGGTCTGAAAGGAGCTATGGTGCCTTTTACACTCGGCTTCGCCTCCCGGATTACTGCGACAAGGATAAAATCAAAGGGGAATTGAAGAACGGGGTTCTCGTCATTTCTATTCCTAAGACCAAGGTAGAGCGCAAGGTGATAGACGTGGACATCCAGTGAAAATTGTATCATTCCGTTGTATTCATGTTGTTGCTTTTGGCTTTCTTTAGTAGGTGTTGTGGTATCTTATGCTTGGATTGCTGCTTCCTTTGTCGCAATGTGGAAAATGATGTACTATATAGTTGTATATATGCACAATAAACGTAATTCCTTGTTGTAAACGGAAGCATTTTGTACCAAACCCGTTCGTCAAGGATTTTATTCCTGCTTCAAATCGGACCCAGTTGGCGTCCGATGGAATTAATCACAGGGATTAGTCGAGTAAACATGCAATTTTCAATGTGAGAGGATTATAATATGCAAGGGAAACTGGCATGGAGCTAATATGGAAGTTTCAGATTTCATCCAAATTTAGTTACGAATTAGTGGAGGCAACAAAACATACTATATGCTGGCTAGGGTCAAAACACACCTAATGGCCTTTCAGTAGACAACACAATTAGTAATGACTTCTTTCGAACAGACTCGCGTCACCACCGTGTTTCCAGCAAAAATCATTGGCCAAAATTTGGGAACCTGGGGTAGATTCGACTGACAGGACTTTTCTTAAACCCACAACATATATTTATCCCATGTCCAGGTGCAAAGCAAATTCATCACCCATATCTTCTAGTATTGCATATTGGTAATGCAAACGAAGAGAGCTATTACCAAGCATTTTGCTGCCAAGGAAATCTAGGTCTAATAAAGCAAGAATCATAATAAATAAAACATCACGAGTTAAATGAGGCATGGAAACTTGAAAAATGAGGTTCTTCAAAGAACTTCACGAGTTAAAAACATCGGACAGATTACAGAAATTCACATAATTTGCAACATAAGTTAAGTCAACTTACCCTCAGAATTCCGTCGAACTTTAACACGCCAATAGACAAGGCACGATAGAACCCTCTATAGGTGAGAGATACCGTCGAACAAGGCACGCCAAAGACCCAATGAACATAACTCAAACGACACAAGATTGGACCTTGCGTCTCTGCGTATCTATATATATGTATAAGTAGATGTACTAATCAGCAGATCAGATTAGAAGAAATAAACTCAGTGCATCGGTGAGCGAGGAGCACGGGGCCGAACAGGTGTCTTTGATGGGCTTACCCTACAGTCATGCAAAACAAAGAGTAGTTAATACTCCTAGAAGTTAAGACACCAAGCAGTGAAGTGAAGGGGGAAAAGGGACAACAAGATAGTTAAAGCAAACAGACCTTATTGGCAGTGATCCCAAAACCACACCACTACAGTTCAGAGCAGCAATTGCACTCTCAGCCTGCAAGAAAATAGGTTTCGCATAAGAAAGCATCTATAAGCTGAGGCTGGACATGATGAACAAAATATTACTGGCGTAATACATGTGACCTAACAACCTATTTCATTCAGTCAGTGACATGTTCACAAATTTAGTCAATCTTTTTAATTACGGTGCATCAACTTATTTTAAGGCCTTAAGGGACAAAGAATGCCCAACCAAAAGTAAAATCTAAGACTTTCTGGTTCTGTCATGCGCATGGAGTCCACCAACTACACAGTCTACACCACACCTAAGGGCAATGGAAGCTTTGGATGCCATTGTTGCATCCTCAAATGGCCTATTTTGTATACCCGCAGGTTCCTTACAGTCAACAGAACAACAAACAGCACTTGGGGACTCAAATTGTACCTCACCCCTGCCCTACAAAGCAGCAATTACAGTCCAAACATCTCTAAAAACCACTTATCGCTGAAAGAAACATAGGACCTGTCCTATGTCTATGATTCGAGAGAAAATATAAGCTCCCAACAAAGCTCAATATTCATCCACATTGGTTGTCCTTTTTCCCTATACCAACTAGAAAAATTGACACAGCAAAGAGGAGGAATATGAAATCAACCAGCAAAGAAATAGTAGCAGAAAGACAGAAAACCTTCAACGTCATCTCTCTCTATGACGAGAATGCGCTTCCAGTGGTGAAAATTTTTATTTAAACCAGAGAAATCTGCTTGCCCATAGCTCCATGGCATCAGCAGCACACTGGAAGTTCAGGGGACTTTAAGGACCATGAAAGACTCCAAAATCTTGTCTAGTGAGAGTCACAAAAGCACAATATCACCGTTGCCCACTCCTGAGTCCGGACTAAACCTATCTACACTAAGGAGAAAAAAGCTCTCCACTTTTCCCGTGCCTAATTTTAAAACATGTCGATACACTTAACTTAGCTATCTTCGATAAAAAAGTGACTCCGACTATTTTAATCCGACTTTCAAACTTGATGCAACCAACTTCCAGCGACTATCTTTCCCTCAGCCTTTACCTTCATCCTTTAATGTCTGGCCCACAATGCTTTCATATAAAGGGAATATCTGAATTCCACACCTCAAAGTTGTTTACCTGTTCATGAGACCTCCTCCTTAGATCCCCACACATCCCAAAAGCTTGAGATGCTAGAAATGACCCCAAAGCGTATATCAAGCTATCCAACACCCTCCCTCACATGCGACCCATTTTGTTAGACACCCACAGAGATTTAGAATGCAAATGCATATAAAAATACAAAAAAACAACAGAAAGTTGTCAGGGACTAAGCAAAGAAACACAATTTAGAAGAGAGTAACAGACAACAACCAGCACCACCAGCGCCCAAACATATCACCCCTTCCATCTACCCACAATCAACGAAAAATGTAGAAGGATGTTCCAGAGTTATTATGGGCTATACCAACCTACATTCCTCCATATATTCTCGAGAAGATTTTCCAAACTAGGATTTGACAAGAATCAGTAATCATAAGGGAGACTCGATGGTCTAACTACAATTTTGACCAGAAGTAACCAGAGAGCAAAACATGACTTCTGTTTCAGAACCCCAAATGGGTGAGTTTAGGCCTCCAAAGTCAAGGTTGATATGTCTAAAAAGGAACCTGATTCCATAACCACCCCACGTTTTGCCAGAAAAAACAAAACAGAAACTGAATTGCAAAGACAATTAAACTGGCCGCATCGGTGTAAGCATAACTCCTCAATTTCATTGGAGAGAGATGAAGATGTGTAGCCTATGCAAACAGCCCTTTTCCTTTCTCCATGTGTTTCACACGTTTTGCCTCCGTCAGGTAGTACCATTTGATTATATCCACCACCAAGTACAACAGAAAAGATAACCTTACATTGTTTCCAGTGAATGTTATATAACTGTTCTAATAAACTGACTCTCTACATAAATAAATAAATTCTCCAGTCATGTGACTTGAATTCTACTCAACCTTCACAATTTATCTCCAAATGGAATTAGAAACATATAAAACATGCAGGGTACACATTGTAAACCTTGTGATTATATGTGAATCAACAAAATTCATAGTGTAAAAAGAGTAGCAAGAAGCTAATATAATTAATAGGAATGAATGTATGTCATTCATTCCAAAACAGACAAAAGGGATAAAGACTAATTCATTTAGCTCATAAATACATCAAGCAGCAAACAGGTGAAAAAAACTTGTGAATTGTGATGATACTTACCATTACAAACTCAACAAAAGCAATACGAGTTGAATGATGATAGTCTCCAAGCAACCTCAAGCGCTGAACCTATGGCACAAATAGATGTTTGACAACAAAGGGTTAGGAATTCAGGAAGGAGGAGCAATTTCAGACTTGTCACAGAAGCAGAAACAAACCTCTCCACAGATGGATTCAAAAAAGAGTTTGACATCTGCTTGAGTAACCTGTATCCGGTACAATTAGGGATCAATAATAGCTTCTTTGCTCAATGCTCATTAAACGCAAACTGCATACCAAAATTACCAAAGGAGTATCTAAATACCAAAACTACCTTCTTATCAATGTTTGTGCAATAGATTGTCCTTGCACACATCTCTCGTTCATCTTCAGACTAGAGAACACCATGCCAATCAGTACAAGTAAAAGGCAAAAAAAATTGTCTTAACATCGCTTTCAATTACAAAATTTCTAAGTCCAACTTCCAGCATGAACTTGCACTCTAGAAGTAAGTGAACTGGTGGAAGAACAACTCACCCGTGGCAAAAACGTTGGATTGACTGGTGCAATTGCAGTCTTTGAAGGCAGCACCCGGACTGGGTAATATCCAAGCATAGTCCCCGCCAGACTCAAAGCATTCCTTGCACCTTCTGCATTAATTTAAAGCGCAACACCACCCAAATGCATTAAACATATGTCAAGTAGAGAAATAATGGCATAAATGCAAGTATGTAAACGACAAAATAAAAGTCATCAACGTACCCTCATCAGTAAACTCAATAAAAGCAAAACGGAGAACAGAATTAGGATCACCACATACGCGACAGTCAACCACCTTCAACATTGAGTGACAATACTTAGAAATGCAATCTTCCATTTGCACCGAAGGGGTATCAATGTGATCAACTAAAAAAGGCAGTTACCTGCCCACAATGGACAAAGAGTGCTGCAAGTTGTTCTTCGGTAACCTAAATCAAATGTGAGGAAGGAAAACAAGGACTTACACATCATTTGATGTTTTCAACATAAAAATGCTAAATGTCCAAAAGCAAGAAAATCAAAATTACGATCCAAGAACCAGCGCAACTCCATACCTGATGATCGATGTCAGATACATACACAGTCCTTCTAATTACCTCCTCCTGCTGTGCCAGACTGGTACGGCTATTCATCCTCTTCTTCCCATTACTATAATTACCCTTCTTCTAGGCATAAAATTTCAGGATAACAAACCATCAGCAAATTATGAAAACATGGGACTAATATGAATCAAAAACACCAAAATTAAGCAATTCATTCCCCATTCATTTAGTTGGAAAGGAAAAATGATTTTGCGGCCGTTATATGGTCCCCTTGTAAGTTCCCCAAATCAAACACATTCCATCTTTGCCAAACAACAGTCAGCTAAGAGAAATGTAGATGGTATTTTAGGGTGTTGCTACATATCACCACATTTAATTATGTTTTCTTTGACTATACTTGATTCTCTACCCACCTAAACTCTTCCAAGCATATATGATAGAACTAACCACAATCATGTGACATAAGACGATGCTAACAATTCAGTGACACGACTTCTCTTTTATTTTCAAGTTCAAAAATTGAAACAAAAAAGCAGGATTAGTTATGCATACCCGTCTAGCAATATTTCCGTTGGCAATGCCAGGATTATTTTGTATCACAAAACTGTCAAAACCGTTAGTATAACCAAAGTGGCCGGGAGACAGCGGCACTAGTCTGTGGCTCGCAAGTGACGGCGGAACAAATTCTTCAGCCATAGGGTTCAACTTGGACAACATTTCCTCCAAATCCCTCATCTCGCGCTCCTCATCAACTCCATTTCTGACCATCTGATGATTATCCTGTACCACGTATCCGCCGTTATGATTAACAGTCCCGTTAGCCTGAGCAGTGGTCGTCATCGGCGGCTGCTGGTGAACGATCACGTGGAAACTCTGATCGTTTGACCTCGAAATAGGGTTGCCGTTGCTGTGATTTGACTTGGATTGATCAGCGTCAGTCGGCGCGTGTGAGTCAGTCCGATTTGACGGGACGCCGTTGATCCCAGCATTCTCAACTACAGCCATGGTCGGACCGAAAAAAAAGAAGATAATTTTCCGCCCCCGATTCTAGTCCTGTAGATATTTTCGGATCGATCAAACAGAAAAATTACCCGATGGACGAGAAACTAAAAATACAAAAACTTACCAGATTAGTCTTTATCCATAGATCAAAGACGAAAATAACATAGCTCGAGGATCACAGGAAAACCAGAAGAGAGAATAGTTGTTTTCTCTACTCTCCTTATTTTAGTGATTCAGCTGATACAGAAATATAGAATATATACATAGAGAGAGAAAATGATGAGGTTTTCTAGAGAGAGAGAGAGAGAGAGAGAGAAATTGTGCTTGGGATCGTCCGTTTTCGCCACACACCTTTTTGGACCCTCCTCACAGCGTCCCAAACTGATGAACAGTAAAAGACTCGTCAACGGACCATCGCATCTTCTTTTTTTCCCCCCTTAAACAAAAAAACAAACCTACGGCGTCTTTGACAAAATTTACTATAGGAGTATTTTGTTTCTAAACACAATTAAATTTTTGGAGATAATTCTTTGGGTGAGAATAGAGCCAAGCAAATTGTGCTAAGTGATTTTTATTTATTTGTTATTGTCTTTTTAAAATATATCTTTTTCTCGATGGAAGAATACAGGAAAAAAAAATACAAGTATGTGGATCGAAGCAGTACGACATTTAGGCGATTATAAAGATATTAAATCTGTAAAAGCTATATTTTTCAATTTTTTACGTCTTCAATGAACTTTGGAAGACTGTGGGTCATAATTATTTTTAAAGAATTTTGTTCGTCAACACAATGACTAATTCAAGAAAATATGAAGCAAAATATTCAAAAAAAATTAAAAGAAAACTAAAGAAAGTGGCGATAATATCGTATAATTTTGTCCAAAGACACCTTTATGCTAAAAATAAAGGCTGAGTTCATTTATGGACCTAAATTAAAGAGCAAATAAAGAAAAGTAAATTTTAGCACTTCACTAGTAACTTTTGATATTCTATTTTGAGTTTGTCCAAAATATGATTATAAAAATCACTTTCCTACATTATCTACATTATCTCCACTTTAAATATTATGTCAATTAAATATAAAATTTGCTAGTCTTCATTTTATTGAAGTTCATGACATCACAAAAAAAATTTACTTCCCCTTGTGTACTCTTTATCCGTCGTCCAATTTAGTTGTCCAAGTTAAAAGTTTGTGTGAGATATTGAACATAGACATAAAGGAGTTACATATACTAATATTTACTCTATAATGCATGGTGAGGATATGATACATATAGTACAAACTAACAAATGAAACAGAAAAAATTACCTGTCTTGTGTTTTCGAGTTTAGGTAGGGGAAAAAAAATAGAGAAAAGGTGGACAAATTTTAAGGGAAATAGTTATATTTCCGTGTTTGGTCTTGCAAAAAAAGTAGAGGAAATAAAAGTAACAAAGGCAACTCTATTTCTTTTGTTTGTTCTTTTTAAATCAGCAATCAATTAAGGAGGACTTTTTTTTTGTCTTCTCGTACTCTCTCTCATTTTTTACCTTGTCATCTTGCACAATGAAACTCCAAGAAAATAAATTTTTCAATCTGTTTTTTTTATAAAAAGCATTTCAATATTTACAAATGCTTTTAAAACTACAACTTTTTTTTTGTCGTCTTTAAAAACTACGATGTTATGGGTAGCTGTATTCACTGAACAATAAATTTTGAAATGCATTGATAACAAATATAGTGCAAAAACTAGTATTTTCCTATTGTTTATGCACAAATTTACCTTTGAAGTTGTGAATGGACTATAGCGCAAAAGATACTTCCTTGATCTTCTCAATTGGGTTGTCTTGGATTTAAACCCTATTAAAAGCGAAGTAGTGTTGAAGTGGTGGTTTAAACTCTACCCTCGCTCCTATTTTATTTGTTCCTAGACTAGATAGGATAGGAGTATAAAGTAGTGTGAGTAATTTGCATAGAGAGCAAACCACGAGGGGGGGAAACTGAAATTAAACCTGAAAAGGTCAAAAAGGGGCACCCTTGCGTATTGCTTACCGATTGCGTACGTGGCAAACGATGAATGGGGTGGTCCCATGTAAGTACCTCAACAACATTTTAAAATTACTTTTACTTCCTGTGTGAGTTTTTCCGCGAGCGTGGTGGAAATAACTTGCCACGTGTACGAGCATCTGTGTCCGTTTGTGGTGACAGTCCCAGTCCCTCCGGTTCCGTCTTGAGAAGGGCATCGTTATCCGCTGTATCGCTGATGTCCCACGTTTTTCCCAACCTCCACGAGAAAAAGGACAGTTTGTCAATTATTGACCAGCCTTGTCCACGGTGTCGTTTTGGGTGTAATTATTAGTAGGTGGTTCTGAGCAATACTTTAGGCCTTGTTTTCACTATCATTTTCTCTACAACGTATTCCCTTTATATCTAAGCTAAGTTGTTTCTGTTAAAATATAACGTTCAATTCATTTTCCGAATTTCTTTAAAAATGGATTTTCATGTTTGGATCGTAATTAGAGTGCTACTTCTTGTTGTTGCATAACCAAATTTCTAGAAGCATCATCATTTACGGAGCTATATAATATTTAAAAGAACTGTATCATTTATTGGATTAATCCTTTTTGGTCTAATCACACAATTTTACGAGCTTGGCATTCGCACTCAAACAAGCTCTACCTACATTCTCTAGAAGAGTTTGTTTGATGAGATTGACGGTCGCTCAATGCACTAGACAGCGCACTCCACGGGGAGCACTATAGCACCCCCTATCCACATCTGCATAGGTAGAGGAATTATTTTCCATGACAGAGTTTTGTTTTTAATTTAAATCATTGAAAATCTTTTTTGACAACTGCAATGCCACACTATACAGAATTCCACGCGGGGTGTTCTACAACACCTAGGATCCCTACCTACACGGGAAAAAAAAAATGAAGAAGAAAAAACTCCACATAGTTTTGTAAACTATTTCACAAATTCCCAATTTTACACATTTTCTATGAGTTGGGCACAAATTGTTTCGGCTTGCAAATACTACTTCAGCTCAAATTGTAGTCTAAAGTAATATTTACAGGCCACTCGAGCTCGACTCAAAGTTAGCTTTACAAATACTACTTCAGCTCAAAATTGTAGTCTAAAGTAATATTTAGAAGCCACTCGAGCTCGACTCAAAATTAGCTTTACAAAGTGTTTAAAGACGTATTTTCCAATGAATTAGTTTCAAAGATAAGCTTAAAAGGACGAATACTTAGATTGACTTGACTTGCTTATAATTAGTGTAGTTATCAAATTTCAAGCCTTTTAAATTAGGCTTTCGTGAGCATCTCTATTATAGTCCCTTTAATTCAAAATCTAAGCAATTTTGGCAATTACCATCATTGTTTTTTTTACTGTAAAAATAACACAAACTTTTATGTACAGTCCACTCTAATTAATTCGCTACCAATACTCCAGAGTATTCTTGTAATCAAATCAAGTTCGATATTATTATTTTTATTTGTTCATAGGCTAGTCATTATATTCACAACTTAAGATGAATTCTTTAACAAGCGTTTATAAGTTAGAGTCGTTAGACTCTCTCTTTGAAAAATAAAATAAAATAAAATAAAAAGTAGTTGAATAGAAAAAAGAAACGTATCCAATTAAAAAAAGAAAAAAACCTAACTACTACTAGGTGTTATTGTAGACAGGAGGCTGAATTTCATTTTTGTTCCCTTAATTATTAATCTCTTCCTATTTTGCCCCTAATTTGTCGATTAAACCTATCAAGTTCTTAAACTTTTCAAATTGATAACCACTCATTCTAGCTTTGGATTCTCAGTATATTTATTTAACGACAAATTACAATAACTGTTATGCTATTAGGGTCGACGTTGAGGCTCATTATCATCATTCGGTATGGTAATTGATGATTTATTTGTGCCACAAACTGTAATGTGCATATATATCATGCATATATGAACATGACGTCTAGAAAATATACTTCACCATTTTCCTCTTTATAATATACCGATAACAAAAGGAACATTGTCCCTCTAACAAATACGGTTTTTCTTGATCAATAATTGGTAATTTACCCTAAATTTACTTGACATATTAAGGACAAATTTGACAAAAATAATAGATTTTGACACTTCACTTTATGATAACTACACTTCAATATTCTGACACTCCACTTTTTGATTACTACACTTCAATGCCTATGTGTTAAAATTATTAGAGTGCGATTATAAAAAAAATAACCGCACACAAAAGTTGATTAGTTGAAGGGAAATTTATTACTAGCATCGATTGAATACAAAAACGCAGGCTGAGAATAGGCCACCACCGCAGCCCAACCCCATAAATAAAAAGGGCAAACGCAGCTCGCCCCCGTAATTTGGGTTTCACTGCAAGTATCAAAAGAAGGCGACAGATTTCCAGATCCAGTCAAATTCTAATCACTCCCAAGGTAAACCCTCGCCGAACCCTAGTTTCCTCCGTTCCTTCCAACCATTCGCGTCACGCATCACATTTTTCATGATTTGTGCAGAAAGTGGGAAAGAGGAAGAAACCCTAGCTGGACGATTCGGCGGCAGAAGTCCAAGGGAAGGCGAATTTGTCCGTGGTTTCAGCCGTCCAGCTCTCGTAGATCTGGTATGTTTTTCATACGTGGTCTCTTAGGATATTGGTTTTGTTCTGTATCTTAATCGATGTCTTTCACCCACTTTTTCTGTCTGGGCCTTTCCTGTTTAGGGTTGTATACTTGCTTTGTCTGGAACAAAGTCCGGTCTTTAATCGGATCATCAGGAACAAAGTCCGGTCTTTAACCGACTCTGTACTGTTTTATATCGACTTCCTTTGTCTCTACCTATACATGCGTGCGTGTGTATAACGGCGCAGATTTTACGTATCTGGAAGATAAAGGGGAATATTGAGGGAGTGCTTTAATTCGAGCTTCCCGTTAGAAAATTTTGGGTGGAGTTGGACTGGGGACTGGAGGAAGACAGCCAGAGATGGTTGCGTAAATGAGCACATTGAAATCAGTTCTTGTGTGTTTGCAGCGAGGGGAAATATCAGTTACATTAACATTTACAGTTCGTTTGCATTCTTGAAAGACAACCACTACTTGTGCTGATAAAAGATATGTTGATTCAAATTCACATGTCTCCAAGCCCTTTTTTGCATTTATAGACAGTAGCTGGTGGGAAAATTTGGTTGTGGGTTGGTTTTTATGAACATGTCACACTGCCTATAGGCTGGTGTTTTTGTTTGCTCAGCCCTATAGGCTGGTGGTTACCATTATTCACATCAGCACGGCGCTCTTTCTTTTGACTTGTTGCTCATAATCATGAGTTCATGACTGGCTAATGGTACATGTATTTGATTATAATTTGTATTCCAAAGATGGTTACTTGAAGATGCTAAAGTTTGTTTTATTTAAGCTGAGCATTCCATTAGTTATGTATCAACATTTCAACTTATATTGCAATGAATGAAGATGTGGTTTTGAATGAGATCACGTGGTTTGAAAAGGCTTGCAATTATAATTTCTGTTCCTGTTTTGCGGGAATCAAGTAACCAGAACAAATTCTATTCCTTAGTTTTCCATCATGGTCTGAATGGTAAATTGTTGTGAGTTGGCTTATTTACTTGCATTGTCATGTTCATTCCAGAGGCCATGGACGACCAGGTGTTCTAAGTGCAAACTATTGCATGGGGATCAGCAGTAAAGTGATTATGATTTTATTGCCCATTAAATTACCTGATCATGTACTCATTGTGCCTTTACTTCTAGTAACTAAAGGATTGGAATCCTGAGGGATCTATTGCTTTTTTTCTGCGTCATTTTTCTTCATGCAATGAACGAAATCTGACCAAGGTAAATCTATAAATGTGTGGCAATCTTTCCATGTCTCATGACACTGATGCTTTCTTTATGATAGATGCCAACCGCTTGGACAAATATGAGCTTTGGAATCATACATAGGGATGTAAATTGGGAATGGGAAAGAATCAGGGAGGAGTTGAGGGTATTTGTATATAATTGGAGGTTCTTGCTCACTCTCGGAAGATCTTTTCATGAGGAAAAAAATAAGAGAGGATGAGGACACATATTTTATTTCAAATAAATAATAGCTGTGGAGCATTTTGGAGCTTATGAGCTATGGAGCTTGTGGAGCACCGCTCACCGCAAGGATTGCTCTCTTGGATTGCTTCATAGTGATGGTTTTACTTTATTTCTGTCATTATTATGTAGTTGAGTACCTGGGTATTGAGAAAGAATACCACGATACTGTGATACTTCTGAAAAGTTTGATAGATTTGGCTCCGGTTACAAGATTTACTTCCTGTGTGCAGCGGAACTTGTTCTCTGAGTAATCTATCCAGCTTTGAAAATGAGTGGTCGCTTTTCACGAATGATTTACGTTGGTAACCTGCCCGCAGATATTAGGGAATGGGAAGTTGAAGATCTATTCTACAAGGTTTGATTTAATTATCTTTCCCATGTATTTACTTTTGAAGTATTGTTATTTCGCTGAGAAGTAGTGTTATTTCTGTCATTATATTGTTACTTTTGAAGTATTGTTATTTTGCTGAGAAGTCCAAATGCCCTCTTTATGTGTGGCGGTGGCTGCTGGGGGGTGGGTGGGTGGGGGGGATTGTTGTTGAAGGGCGAGTGACGACCTATTGATCATAAACTCAGATTTCCATTAACCTTCTCTTCCCCCCAATTAACTTTGGAATTGAACCTCAAAATGTTGCGGTCCTTAACATAGTCCTCGAATGCAAGACAATATTTTGGAATTGGTATTTGTTGCTGTCTTGCTGAGGGTTCAAGGATATGCAGTGTAATGATGATAGTTGGCTTTGGAGGCAATGGATAATTCATGGTAAAATAATGTTGAGAAAAGGGAAACGTAGGAACATTGAAGTGGGAGAATTAGTAGGATTGATGACACTAGATTTCATTATTGCAGGGTTGTATGAATCATTCTTCTCAGAAGTCAATGTTTTGACATATATCGGCATACTTAACATATGTACTTCTTGTTTTTGGTATGGCAGTATGGCCGTATATTGGATATTGAATTGAAGATACCTCCAAGGCCTCCTTGTTATTGTTTTGTGGAGGTATTTCTCGTTTGATTGAGGGTTTTTTCTTGGATATCTGAGCACATTCAGTGATTTTGAAATATTAACCTTTTTAACTTGGTAGTTTGAGAATTCTCGGGATGCGGAAGATGCAATCAGAGGAAGAGATGGTTATAACTTTGATGGTTGCCGTTTAAGGGTAATAATTCATTTCTTCACAGGCAATCTACATCTTATTTTTGTGTGGTTTCTTAGACAACTGTAATGCAGGTTGAGCTTGCACATGGTGGTAGGGGGCCTTCATCTTCAAGTGATCGTCGCTCTGGCTACAGTGGCAGTGGTGGCGGCGGTGGCGGCAGCGGTAGTGCAGGGCGCTATGGCATTTCACGTCATTCTGAATTCCGAGGTGCAACTAAGGCATATTGTACTTATCATATGCATGAATGCTCTTTGTTTCACCATCTTTGCAACTGATTGTAGGCTGTCTAATCATCCGAAACAATTTTGACTGCACCTTTATTTCTTTGTGCAGTTATTGTTCGTGGGCTTCCATCGTCTGCTTCATGGCAAGACTTGAAGGTCAATATGGTTATTACATATTTACATCTGAAAAATAATTTGAAAAGTTCCTGCATTCCTTCTTTTATTTAGGCTGCTACAATGTAAACCTTGGTTGGTTGATCATATCAGGATCATATGCGAAAAGCTGGTGATGTATGCTTCGCTGAAGTTTCTCGTGACAGTGACGGTATGCCTTGTATCCTATGTCCCCTCTATCTATACCTTATTGTATCGATCTTATATTGTTAAAATCCCAATGAGAGCGTTCTGTTTTGGATTTATATTCTAAGGAAAACTAAGTCCTTTTTGTCTCCGTTTGTTCGATTTAGAGAACTCTCAAGGCTCACATATTTATATATCATAATATATCTATGTTTTGGAAACATAAAAGCTGTTATGTTGATTTGTCGTCAATACTTGGCACTTGGCATTTGTGGTTATGTATTGAATTTGAGATGTCATTGACTCAGTACTATATCTAGTAGGATTGCATCTGATTATGTTAATTGGTTTCTTGTGCTTGGTCAGTGGTGTAATTCTATGTTACCTTTCTGTTGCCAAGATTACCATTTCTTCAAATATTTTGTTCCAATTTCATTCTACAAAACTGTCCCTTGTTTTCTTCAGGAACCTTTGGTCTGGTTGATTATACAAATTACGAGGACATGAAATATGCTGTAAGTTGCTGAGGGGAAAAACTTATTTTCTGCTGTGATTTTGTTATTTTCTTTGTTTACTTCTTGTCTCCTCCAAGCTATTTAAAGTTTACTGGGAAAATAAGAATGGTTTCCTGGAGTTAGTATCTGATGTGTTTCTTGTGTTATTCAGATTAGGAAGCTTGATGACACTGAATTTAAAAATCCTTGGACAAGATCTTACATTCGGGTATTTTCAGTTCCCTGTTGTTTTATGTTTGAGTAGAAACATTTTGGCTCTGAGGCTGGGCGGCTCGGGCTTTGTTGGTCAAAAAACTGTTCCTCCAAGGGGTTATGGATTATCCTCTCAAGGACGGTAGCAAAGAAGTCCAAAGCCGATCGAAAAGAAAAAGCAGTCCAGAAGCTTTTTCAATAAATATCTGGGCTAGGCGCCTGGGTCATAACACCAGCTTATGCATGAATTCAATGATGTTGAGAGATTGGCTCAGAAGTAAAGTTTATAAGATCGTGCTGTCGATTGTTTGTACATTAGGTGACGAAGTATGAGGACAGTCCATCAAGGAGCCGAAGCAGAAGCAGAAGCCCAAGGAGGAATAGGAGGTATTAGTTATGTTGATTATTTGCTTGGTTCATGTACAGGATTTTCTGTTATCTGATATATTTGCTGATAAAATTACAGCAAATCACTGGAACGTTCTGTATCCAGATCAGGATCAAAGTCTAGATCCCCATCTCCTGTGAAAGCATCAAGGTATTGTCACTTGGTAGTGCTATTCATCTATAAGGTTTTTTTTTCTGAGTGCCGTTTCTAACCTCCATTTGTTTTTGTAACCAAAAATTGTAGGCCAAGATCAAGGTCGAAGTCAGGATCTCCTCTCCAGGTAAGATGACAGTTTTCTAGGGGTTTAAGAAAACGCGTCTCCTCTGTACTTTAAGGGCTTACAGGTACTCTAGTATTTGTTTGCCTCACGGACTACACAAAACATGCAGGTTAACCATGTTACCAGTATAAAAAGCAATATGAACCAGAGTTGCCCATGATTTCCTACCTCAAATGCATTCAGGCTTTAATTTGATCTGATATGGGCAAGGGAAAGGAATAGGTTAATGAAATGTTAAAATTAGAGGATTTAACATTTGTTAGATTCTTTAACTTTTCCATTACCGTTTTTGTTCTCACCCAAATCCTTGATCGGGATGTAACTTAAAGGAAAGAGACATTTAGTATAACTTGCTTGTCTTTCTGAAGTATTAGTTTTTGGATTTAACTGTTATCATTGGTACGCCGCTGTTCATTTAAGTAATAAAATTATCATTATCATATCCTTTGGATTATGTTCGAATGGAATCTCATGGATTATCTTCCAAAACTGTATCTTGTTTCAGGCACGGTCGGGTAGTGTCTGATTCCTATACAACCAACCTGAGTGGAGCGGTTTTGTAGCTGGCTTTGTTGAAGGGACAGTTCGAGAGCATGTGTTTTATGGCATTTGAGTCGGACTAGTTGGTTGATAATTTCATTAAAACACCAATCCTAAGAACTTGGTATGGGATGATGTTTAAGCAGGGAATGTCTTTCAACTAAATGTGAGATTGCTGTTTTGTATTCTTATTACATTGGAGCTAAAAGCACTGTATGCATTTGGGTTGAACTTGTTGCATTTGTTCATGTAAGACTCTGGATGCGTGAATTTCTCAGTTTTAATTCTTGAGGTGGTTTTCTGTGTACTACAGAATTTGATGTGTTTCAACCGTGTGGACTCCAAGGCCCCATAGTTAAATTCAGGATTAGAAGTGATTTCTTTGCCCAAGATTCTTTGGGCTCGGGTATCAATTGTGCTGTTGTGCTTTGTTGAGGTGATTGTGATCTTCTAGAGAATCCGTACATCCCTTATTAGTGTGTGGATAACTCTCTCTCAGAGCACAGTTTTCGGCTCAAAAATTATGTAGGCTTTCTTCCTTGAGTTCAAGCACTTTGTCATTCCACCAAGCATGGTTTTCTCTTGGTCCTGTTGGGTTTGGCGAGCAAATGGCTCCAGGTTCAAGTCTCCGTTCGCCAAATAGATAAATCTAGAATGCTACATACACTCCTATCAACCACAACTTTCTCACACGTGTAGGGCTCATCCCACACATAATGCAATATCAATTAATACAATTATCGTTCCTGTTCATGCATGGAACAAAACAAAACATTGTTTTTCTTAGATGGTGAATACCACAAAATTAAACTGACTTCAATATTTTTTAGTTGTCCCGTGCACACAAGCATTGTGCCCACTCGATGTACTGGACAACGAATAAAGGCATTAAAGTTTTGTCGCTTTGTGCATCGAACAACCACAATGCTAGCGTTTGGTGTATAGAAAAATGGGAAAAAAAAGGTGAAACTTAATTTTTTTTCAATTGTACCGTTTATTGAATGGGGACAACGCTACTCAATACCCTACAAAATGTGATTGAGCCCCAAAAGCCTCCAACCCTTCAATCCTAAATTCCTATATTGTAATTTTCAAAACATAAAAAAAGAAGAAGCATGTACATGTCCCAACTCCCACGTACATACTGCATACTCTCAACTCTCATGCCACATGTTCACTTCCCCTTCGTGACTTCCATACTCCCATGGATGGCACAAATTGTCCACTTAAAAGCAAAAAAGGAAACGAAATGTGCACTGCTACTAGATGTTTTAGCTCATGGTTAAAATTTGTTAGCCTCTTGCTTCCACCGCACCAAAATTTATTAGTCTTCATTTTATAATTACCTACTGACAATAACAAAACTTTAAATTTTTTATCAGTTGAATTGTTCACATTCCGTCTCATAATGTTGCTTATGCTATTTTCACTCATCTATTATGATTTCCCTCATTGTAAAGTAATTGTGTTTAATGTTCACATGCTACCATTATATTTTTTTTTCTAACAAAACAGTGGAGAACTTCATGAAAGTATTGCTGTAATTTGACTTTGGCATTGTTACCAACTAGCGTTCAACCCGTTCTATGCACGGGCAAAACCAACCCGTTCTAGCGTTGTGCTCGTTTGATGCACGTGACAATTAATAAAAGTAGGTTCGAATGGGCACAACGCTAGAACGGGTTAGTTTTGCCCGTGCATAGAACGGGTTGAACGCTAGTTGGTAACAATGCCAAAGTCAAATTACAACAATACTTTCATGAAGTTCTCCACTGTTTTGTTAGAAGTCTTGGAGAAAATTAAGTAGGCAATTTGTGTTAAGTGGCTCTATTTGACAATATTGGTGTCACATAGAAAACACGCACTTCCGTAGGGTAGAATGTCAAAAAGTGCATCAAGAAACGGACATTCTAGTTGATAGAACTATAATAGAGCTTCAAACTTTCAATGGTATCACCCTTAGATTACATAATCCTTCAAAATAATCTTTCAAAGTGACATTCATTCATGCTCTCAATTCTCTTTTTACACTACCTCCAAAAAAAACTTCTCTTTTTACACACTCCCTCTCAATCCTTGCACTTGCGAATTTTAATGGTTTGAGAGATTTTTGAAAGACTATTTTACATTCGCGCTCCCCCACCCGTTAGCGCATTATTTGACTAAGGTATCACCATGTGACCACTAACCTTGAGGGTATTCTAATCTAATTACTCCTCTTTCAACAAAATGAACAATGTTTTTTATTTCGAGTTCCCAACAGAAAAAATGATTTGTCGACATGCACAACCATATTATGTTCAGGAAAAAAAAAACCATGCACAGCCATAGCTATTCAGAGCAATGATGGAAGTTAGTTCTCTCTCTCGTAAAATTTTTGTTGTTGTTTTCCCTAAGTGGTTTCTACATATATCTCGATGTTTTGTTTTTTTTTTTTATAATTATCACAACAAAAAAGTGTTTTTGCTCTTGGCTTGATAGGGCCTGGGCTTACATAGACCAGGTCACGCAATTGTGGGCTCATAAAATGGAAAAGCCCATGATACTGTACCCCATCATCGAACGTGCCCTAGTCATTGATCCGCAAGTATCCGCCATATTTATCTGACAACCTTCCCTACCATCCAGTTTCCGACGCCCTAATCTCGCAACAGCAGCGGCAACAAGCAACTCTGCACAATTTTAGGTACGGTTTATGCCGCCATTCTCTCTAGATTCTCTCTCCTCTCTGGTTTCTAACTCATAGATACCATCGTTTTTCCATGTCTGTAGATTCGTAAGTCGTCTACGATTTTCTCCACTCCGCTAAGGATGTCTGTCAGCGAGATTGCTTGCACCTATGCTACCTTGATTCTTCACGATGACGGCATCCCGATCACAGTTAACTTCCTATCCTCTACTCTATTGTTTTCTTTCCATCTATATCTCGGCACATGAGATCGTCTTGAAACATCACTCTTCTATACATTCCGAATAGTAGTTTTCTAAGAGGAGTCCTGCTACGTACGCACCATTTCGAACAAACTTCTCAAACACATCACCCAAGAAGGCTTTAAGAATTTACTTGGACAATCCCTTCGTATTGGAAGTCTCGATATGTGAAGCATTCAAGAACGAAATCGAGTTGATTGGATATCAAGAAGTTTATTAATTGTTAGTATTTAATGCTCCATTTTTTTCTCAAGGGAACTGTAAACTTTTCAAATTGCTACCAATGCCCGATCAACTTGACATTTTTGCACAAATAACTTTATATATCAGGACTTGCAATAATAACGGTTCGGATTGTCAGAATAGGTTGTGGAACTCACTCTAGTCGGGGGTTGGGATTGTCAATGTTAACTGTTTGGATTGTCAAAACGTATGTCTTTATCACTTAATGTTGATGGCAGGCGGATAAGATAGCCAAACTTGTGAAGGCAGCGAATGTGGATGTAGAATCATACTGGCCGAGCCTCTTTACAAAGCTTGTTGAGAAGAGGAACATTGAAGACCTAATCCTGAATGTTGGATCTGGCGGGGGTGGTGGTGCTGCTGTCACCCTTGCTGCTCCCTCTGCTGGGGGAGCTGCAGCTGCCGCCCCAGCTGCAGCTGCTGTTGAAGAGAAGAAGGTATAGTTCATAGTTCTGTTAACCAAGTTTTTTATGTCTCTGGCACGTGTTTTGACTTGACTTCTTTTTTGTATCATTAATGGTGTGATTTAGTGAATGATTCGTGTTTTTAATGTTTTGGCAGGAAGAACCAAAGGAAGAAAGTGATGATGACATGGGCTTCTCCTTGTTTGATTAGACTCTGTGCTGTATGTCGTGGTTTCCTTCTACTTAATCTTAGACCCATCTGAGCGTTTACCAGTTGAGATTTTTGTATTCTCTGTTGGCTATAGTAGTAGATGGTTTCCTTGCCGCTGTTGTAGACGTGGTGGAAGGAACTTCATTTCAAGAATTATCGTTTTTGTTAATGTAGGTTTATTTCTACAATGACGCAGTGTTAACAACAAGTAATCGTGGGAAATTTTGTTGATCATACTTTTTTGGGCATGTTTTGTGTATGGATTTTGCTTTTTATGCTTTATAGACGCACTTTGTTTACTTCGTCTTACTAGCTGTTTGTGAACCTCTGAATTATCTTTGTTTCTCCAGGGTAATTTTGCCCCCTATTCTGTTTCAGCTACAGATAATGGCTTCAATGATTTTGCATTTTGTGTCCCTTTGGAGGACAAGCAGTAAGACTACCTAGTCTTAGGGTTGGTCGGTTGAGGTTCAATTTGTGACCCTTTTGAGATGTGCACAAGACGTGGCCACTAGTGTAGCCATATTGGTTCCCCTGCATTTATCTCTAGTATTCTCTGCACAATATTCGACATCGACTTTGGTAACTTGGGACATCGGTTATGTGCATGTTTGGCCTTTTTTCACCTCTTCTAGAGTTTATCATTTTCACATATTGAGTAACCTAATCTTGGTGTGCCTTTATTGTCAGTAGGTTGATGGAATCTTTATCATCTTGTAGTTCGTATAGCCTTGATTGGCTAGGTCTTCCTGCTTAGTTAACAGTTTGTGAATAATCATTTTGTGTGAATTGCGTTGTGGAGCAGTATTAGATACTGATATCATGAGAGGAAAACCGAGATACAAGGATGCACTTCTAAGAAACTGGGTTTACGGGAGACATTTCAATGTTAGAACATCCTGTGACAAAAATACTTGAATATGCATTTATTTTGGATTGAAGTCCTGATCTAAGTTTGGAACATCAGATTGTATGAAATCTTTCCAAAACTTAAAATAGAAACGAATTTTTGCGGCCTTGGAGGGATAATGGATGGTACTAGTATTCAGTCTGATAAGTTTGTAGTTCATAAATGATACTGCAGGCTTGCAGTGATAGTGAAAGTAGCGTTGCTTCATTCCTTTTGCTACATTTGTGTAATTGGTGTTGTGATGATTCTTAAGCCTCTGCCAAAACAGGGATTGGGCTGTTAAAACATTGTGGTTTGCTGTGAAGTCGGCCGTCTGAATTTTTAGATTTTGGACGGCAGATTTGTTGTATGGTTCTCTCTCTCTCTCTCTCTCTCTCTCTCTCTCTCTATCTCTCTCTCTCTCTCTCTCTCTCTCTCTCTCTCTCTGTGGCCTTCGTGATGGTTGGATTTTGTCTTTGGATTAGTGCAGAGATTGTAGGTCTCTTCTATGGTTTGCCTCCTTGAACTGTTTTTTTGCCATGTAAAAGCTTATTCAATGAGTACTCTTGTGAAGTAGAGTATACAGTCTATTTTTTCAAGATTTATACGCAGCTAATAAAGTTTAAGATCAAATCAACATTTGAAGTTCAACTAGTTTTTGTTGGAATGTTGGCTCAATAAAATTTCGTTTATAATCAGCTTGAAATGCGAACCAACTAAGATTAATAGATTCGAAGTCTCTCCATCGACATGAAACTCAGAACTATTATGTCAAGTCAAGAATTTTACATGAATCTCAAGTTTCTCTCCTTGGGTGCCTAAATGTAGATACTGAACTTTTATTTTGAAATTCGATGAAACAAAATAAAAATAAAAAATATGTCTGAATCTCTTATTTTTCAATCGTTGTGTTCCGAAATGTCTCGAAATATTTGTTCATTTTGGTAAGTTAAAAGTACAAACTAGTGTAATAGTTATTGGACAAACATATGGGACCAATGTTATGAGCCATGACACACTTCTCATTTCCCAGATTTGACCTTTCAAGCCAGTTTATTACAGGCCCGTTTCACTAAAACCAACTTGTGCGCCCCAGGGAAGGGTTTTTTGGGTGTAATTGGCCATGACCATAAACTTCTTATCACCATCTTCGTCTTCTACTTCCTGTTCAATCTCTCGGGTGCTAAATCCTCCGGCGATAATCCTTCTCGGCGTTCCCGCAACTGCTTCTGCTGCTACTTTCCACCACCGTGGATGTCTATCTATCGAAATATTTAGCAAAGCAAGAAACAACGATCGAAACCAGAAATTGGGCGGATTGGCCTCATTACCCCTGCAACAATCCAATCGTACACTTGTTCAGTGCAACAGCACAAGCACTGGCGTATCTCCCGTTAACACCGTCACATTGAAGGGTAAGAAACTCTCTCAGACCAATTATCAAACACCTTAAGTCGTCTGCGAATTCCCCATTAAGGGAATCTCTACCTGCACTAAAGCTCTCAAGAGTTTAGATTTTGATGAAAAAAGGGGGGCAAAAGATGAGCTCCAATCATTTCAACAAAATGATATCGAATTGAGGAAGAGGAAGAATTTTTAATTGTTCATCAAATCAAGGAAAGAGACACCACGCCTGATGGTAATGCTTTTCGGGTAAGCTTGAAATTTTGGAAAATGATTTAATGGAATGCTTAGAATAGTACAGGATTTTTGAACTTCCAATTTTTAGTTTTGTTTTGGTTTGGTTTTATTAAAAGTGGTTGAAATGGGTTTTCGGGATGAGTTGAGACTTGAGAGTAGCTAATTGTATTTAAATTTGGTAATAAGGGGAGCAAAGATACGAGGTGGTCTTAATTCTTAAACACAGGTTGCATAAAATTGGTTTATTTTTTTTGATAATTGGGTGTCCGAGCTAGCTTGCGCGCACCTTGACTATTCCCGGAACGTTTGGCCTTTGTGAAATTTGACCTTGCGAGACCTCTTGGGGCAAGCCCTTGTTGTCTCATACCAATTGGCCAAACCCCTGGGTTTACATTGCATCAAATTGTTGACTGTTGTTTGTTTTCTGTTTTTGCGGTTTTGCTCACTCATCAGACGTAAAGTTACTCTCACTCTTCCAAGAAATCGGAATTCATGAGAGAGGAACGAAACTACTTTTGGAGAACAATCCAGATCTAACATTCAGACCCGTTAATACCATTCGTGATCGGATTCAATCTCTGGAGAAGCTGGGAATCCATTGCCACAAACTTGGCCGTCTGATTTTAAAGCACCCTGATTTATTAACAGCAAAAGAAATTGATTCATTTGTGCACTTTGTAACGGTTGATTTGGAGAGCAAGATCGAGCCTCTCAAGCTTGAGCACCTTTTCAACACAACAGATCCCAGATTCTTTGTGGGTTTTGAGGGAAATGTTAAGTTGCTTCTTCATCATGGTGTTCCCCAAGAAAAGCTTGCTCATGTACTTAACAATGTTAACCTTGCCAAGGCTTTGTGTCTCAAGTCAGCTGAAGAACTTGAAAGAACAATCATTTTCTTGAACCGCTTTGGCGGTGTGGATTTTATTATTCGACGGCCAGTTATTCTGAATTATGATCTTGATGGTCAGCTGATCCCAAGATTTACGTATCTATATGAGCTTAGTGAGAAAGACGAGGATGCCACGGCAAATGTGTTCCGTAAAGTCCCCGGAGTTTTGACATACACTGTGGATCATTTGAAAGATCACGTAGAGTTCTTGAGATCCTTTGCCGGCTTAACTAATCAAGAAATATTCAGGATTGTTCTATTGTATCCGAATGTGTTTAGCGCTAGTAGGAAGAGGAAGTTGCACCCTAGACTAGATTTTCTCAAGCAGTGTGGGTTGAATTCCAGGGATATTTTTAAATTCTTGACAAAAGCTCCCCTTTTTCTCACCCTTTCCTTTGATAAGAACCTTGCTTATAAGTTGGTATTTTTGGTGAAGATTGGGTATAAAAACAGAACAAAGGATTTGGCGAGGGCAATGGGAGCAATAACCAGAATCAGCTGCAAGAATTTTCAGCAGGTGATTGGGCTGTATTTGAACTATGGACTAACTTGCAATGACATTTTGATCATGAGTAAGAAGCATCCCCAGGTACTGCAATACAATCATGAATCGTTGGAAGAGAAGATGGATTACTTGATCGAGGATATGGGTCGTGAAGTTAGAGAGCTATTGGGTTTTCCTGCATTTCTTGGGTACAAGCTTGATACTAGGATTAAGTTTAGGTATGAAGAAAGGAAGAAGGTTTCGGGAGAAGGAATGTCCATCAGCAAGCTACTATGTGTATCAGCTGAGAAGTTTAGATCGAAGAAGAAGAAGAAGAGTCCACTGTTATGATTGACAATCGGAGTATAATGAAGGATGGATGATTGTCTGTCATGATTACATTGGAGTCTTCAACACTTGATTGAAGCCTTCTCTAACCGATTCAAATGCACAAGAATTGAATATCTCAACCTCAGATGGAGAGGAGACAAAGCAATAACAGTTTGCTCAATATATTGAAGCAAATAGAGTTTGGAAGAGTAGGGTGTCTGCAAAGTGATGGAAGACAGGGTGGTGGAAACTCGACTCTGGTATTCTCTATTTTGGCATGTTGATATCATCTCTGTGGGAAAAACCTAGTTTTTGGGTACCAACCATCATTAGGAGGGAGTTAAAACCCTCTTTAACAAGGCTTCCATAATTGTTTGGATTCATTGGGTCTTTTTGTGCCTTAATTGGATCAGAGAAGTAGAAACTTCTGGTGAAAACAATGGCATTACTTCCTTGAATTTGTGTGTCGTACCGATGCAATCACGATATACAAAAGGTCACCTGCATTTCCCGGTGATTCGTTTGTATGCCTACCTACATCTCCTGAATTACTATTGTCATTTGATAGGGATCTCCCAGATCAATTACGTTACTACCACTTATTGCTTGGTATTCAAATAAACCAAACCACCCCCCCCCCCCCCCCCCCCCCCCCCCCCTTTTTTTTTTTTTCAGAATTTAGATGAGCATGCTTAAATTTTGTCAAATGTCTTTGCTAAGCCAGCTCTCCCTGCTATTTTCTTGTTCGTGTTAAAACGTATGTAGTGAAACCAGACCTATCTCCAACTCCTAGTTTGTAAGTAGTCAAGTATAGGGTGTCTGGCCTCAGTAACAAGGAGTTCTTACCTTGAGAGGAGAGGAAAGAGAAGCAGAAACAGCATACTATTATAAAGCTACAAATTCTACCAAGGTAATAATTACGGCATTGTAAGCATTACGGTTAAAAAGGAAATGTACTAGATCCAAAGTTAGCAAAACTGACCACTATGTGCATTAGAACTTCTGGATGTACTAGCAAGGAAATTTCTGAATTAAATTGACCTCCTGTCTGTATCACCTGCCTGTGGTGTACAATTAGGTCACCATTTTTAAGTTGGACTGTATCATTGCCTGTGGAAGTAAGAGCTTGCTCTGGTTCTGGTATTGATCAACTCAATATCTATCCATCCGGAGTAGCAAGCCAGCCTCCTTCCGTCACGTAGGTTCATGCTAGGAATTACTCCATTCTTCCTCCGAGTTCCAATGAAAAACTTGGTAATCTACCAACGAAAATAGGGGAACGAAGGAAGGGTTGTCAACTCAAGTGGTAAGGCTTCGTCCCCCTTTTATGAGAAGAGATTATATCCGTGGGTTCGACTCTCACCGTAGAATACCATTCCCCACTTTCCTATTCCTATACCAATAAAAAGAGCAACTAAAGTTTACCAAAAATACCCCAAGAACGCAGCAGGGGAGCTTAATTTATGTGGTGCATACAGTCGGACTTACGGACTACTTAGCATTAGAAGAGCAGGACTTACTACTTAGCTGCCTCCAAGGGAGCTTCATTTGATCCATAGAGGGCTCTGTTTGGAACCTAAGAAAAAGAAAAGAAAATGGGCGGAAAATGGGAGGCAAAATTTACTATTCATTAAACTTGAAAATTTTATTTTCTTCTCTCATTCTCTTTCAACCAAACAATAGAAGGGAATATTTATTTTTTTAATTTTCCTTTCTCTTCTTTAAGTTCCAAACAGAGCTAAGCAGAATGAAAATTCCGTGGCCTAATATCTTCTAGGCCCAATTCCCATTAAAGCCTAAGAGCATCTCCAATCCTCGCCCCCTCTTTTTACCAAAATTTGGATAGAGATTTGGGTTAGAAGTTTGATTTGGGTTAGGCATCTAAAATGCAAAATTCATATTTTAACCCAAATCTATTATGGAATGACATACTTGTAATTAATACGCGACATACTTGTAATTAATAAGAGTAAAAAGAGGGTTTGAAAAAAATGGGTATGGATTTGAGTCTCCCTAAATTTGGGTGAGGAAATGGAAATGGGTATGACATTAGAGCATCTCCAGCCTTGACTCATTTTAAGACTCAAATTTAAAAATGGGGCCACACTAATCTCTCTCCAATCTTTGACCCAAACCCTTACCCATTTTTGGTTTTACCCATTTTTTTGCCCAAATCTGAAACAACTTTTGCCTTGACCTATTTCTCCAACAGCTAGTTAGTGAGAGAGAAAGAGGGAGATGTGTAAAATTTGGGTTTGATGGATGGAGATGTGTCTACTCAAAATGAATTTTTACCCAAAATTTGACTCAAATTTGAGGAAAAATAAGGGTGAAGACCCTCTTAGTGATGAGTTTTTAGGCTTTTTACTCAAAATTTGGGTACGAATAATAAAATGGGTAAGAATTAAAGATACAGTTTTCATTAAGCTAAATACTAAAATGACAAAAAAAATACAAACTCCAATACACTTTTTAATACTTTCTTATAGACTTTTATACATTTTTCACCTATATCAATACACTTTTTATATTAAACATAACAAACGCTCGCTGAGCTCTTTTTAGCATTTTCCTTATAGGATTATTAGGCATGGCACTTTCCCTCAGCTTGTTTTCTCTCGTTCCCTTTCGCAGCCGACAGCCCAAGTACCCCAACCCAATTTGATTTGATTTTAATGGAAAAATAGGGAGTAGTACGTACTTCGGAAATTGCCTGTCGATTCTTTCCCCAGAAAGAAACCAATGGTTCTAGTCTGGTCTAGATATCATATACTATCATATACAGTACTAGTATATTTCCAAACAGAAAGTCTACACACACATACAATCTGTGCACAGATTTTATTATGGGATCCACTACGGGTTCCACACAAATCATCCAAGCTGTTCATTAAATGTAAAATATTTTTTCTAGGGTCCCCGTAAAAAATAATCTCAATCCAATACTTATAAGTACTCGATCCAATCATACAACTTTTAATTATTCGAAAATCTGAATGAAAAGTTAGATGGTTGGATGAAGTACCTATAGATATTGGATTGAGCTTATTTTTTGCGGGGACCCTTGAAAAAATATTTTACATTTAATGAACGGCTCGGATGATTTGTGTGGGACCCGTGGTGGGCCCCACAACAAAATCTGTGCACAATCTGTGCACAGATTGCTGTGTGTGTAGCACAATTCATTTCCAAAAATATCTACTCCAGCATGCATGCATCCGTACGAAAAAAGAGAAAACTACCATTCCCATTATCTTGTCTTGTCGTGTCTTGTGGGGGTGTGATTTTACTGTACAATCTTTTCATGCATGAAAAGGCAGTGAATCAGTGAAATGATAATAGTTTAAATTTAGACGAATGACAATAAAAAATAATTGCAAAAATAATTACCCGAAATTAATAATTGAACTTCATGATAGATTTATAAGACTACTGGACTACCCTTTGCTAGACAAAATTGATGTAAAACAAACTCGTGATTAAAACACATATCAGAGCCATAACACGTATTCAAAGATATTGTTTGTTAAATCACGTTAGACTTTCTTCACAAAATAAGGTTTAAATTTATATATCTCATAAAAAAAAAAATTAGACTGAGGTTGCGCATGCCATCCCGTCCTCTTGGTTGGATGGAGAAAAATATTTGGGAGGCAGCGGAAGGCAAGAGAATGTGGATGATAATGCCCGGCAAGCGGGGCATAAGTACCTTGAATTTCGCAAGTCTAATTTGTTGCACTAGAATGTGTGTGCTGATGAGAAAGAAATATGTACCTTTTGAGGAACTCGTTCAACTTAAATCATTACAAAGAGCGGGATGTAAGAGCTAATTAAGCATTTCCAATAGGAGTCAAATCCCATCTGAAGATTTACCTGTCGAAATTAATATCCCACGTCTCCAATCTTACCTTAACAATGCAAAGCCAAACCTAGATTTAGGAGCGACTACTTTGCCTAAAGAATGACAGCAGGTTCCAAATGCAAAAGTGACATTTTACAGAATACAAAAAATAACTTTGGGGTATTTCAGATCATGAAAAGTAAATTTTATTTTTCATTCCACTAATTAAAATAAGTATTTGAGTACTTATTTTTGGATTCAAGGTAATATATTGTGAGAGAATGACTTGTCTCGTAAAATAAAAAATGAGTACTTAAAAAATAAGAATCTTAACGGGGAGAGAATTAGAGCATGATTAGAGATGAGCGTATTAAATTGCCACGTCAGGTTTTCAATTTCTTTTAATAGTATCTCCGAGTTTTAGGCAAATGTGATAGAAGCCAAAACCACCGAAAAAGAAAGTATAAAATATTTCCGGTCGGCAAGCGATTACCCAATTATTATCATTATTAATATTATTATCCGGAGTACTCCTATGGCCGATTAGGGCCGGCCCAAGGGATTGATTTGGATGTCCAAGGCTAAATTGCGGGATGGTGCTCTACGTATTTTTAGAATTAAACAACAATGATAGAAATGTTTCTTCCAAAGGGTTGGCTTGAATTCTACTTTACTTGGTTTCGAAACCTGACAGTTACAATAGTATTATTTTTGGGAAAAAAACTTTTCAAAAGAACAAGCTGCCCAAAAGACTCGAACTTAGATACTCCACATGTACTAAAATCAACTTATCACTGGGCTAACAAAGACATTTATATTATAAAACGAACAAAAATATATATATTAATTTACAAATAATATAAGAATGCCCCTAAAACTTGAAAGTTTTTAGATGTCCGAGGCCCAGACCTCTTAGGCCTTGGGTCTTGGCTGGCCCTGTGGCCGATCTGTCCCCAAAAGGCTTGGCTCCGTCCCGTTTGGAGAATGGCCCCCTTGTGGCATGGCTTAGCCGGTTATTATCGCAGTTCAAAAAAAATCGGTAGAAGAGAGATTTTACATCACGTATAAAGTGCAAAGTACACATTTAGGACACAACACAAAATAATCAAGTTCAATAACTCAACCAATACCATGAATAAGCCTATCGTAGGGAAGAAACATAAAGAAGAAGGGAAAATCCATGTAAGAAAGAACACTTACACGCTGGTAGAAAGATTCGAACTCCTAATCTCCTAATGCGATGCAAGAATCTTAATCAATTGTGCTAGCCCTGGTTAATTTGCAATTACCCAAGTAGGCAAGTAGCACATATAGCTTTCATGGGAAACTGAGATACACTTTTTTGACAAAAATTTCAAAGCCACAAATCATGGATCTACTGGTCCCACGTGTCATGGTTCTATCCATTCACTAAAAATATCTTCACAAAGCTGGGGGCTCAATTCTCAACCGCAAGACAGGTGTCCCAATGAAGAATATCCCATATGCAGTTGGAGTAGAGAAACTATGGTGTTGAAACTTAAACTATGGTTAGATTAGACAACTGTATTCTCATACAGTACTACCTATTGTGAACCTCAAATTTTAATCAAATCATGATATGTGTACGTCATATCTGAAAGAGCAAGCTCTCTTTTTCATCCACACTTCTTCTTCTTCTTCGTCGTCCGTGTCTCTGGTTGTTTTTCTACCACTCCACGATTTAGGTTTTGTTCTACTCAATTTGTAGTAGCATAATGAAATAAGTTAGTTTTGCCCATATTTGAAATTTTTTTAGCCATTGTTAGAATTGCGTCAAACTATTATAGATTATTAATTTGTATCGAAGAGAGAAATTAGAAAAATAATTTTACTTTCATCAATAATTCACAAAAATTTAAGACAAAATTAGTAAACGCAAATTTTCTTTTTAAATAAAGACAAAAATGCGGTAAAAATTGAGTGGGACGGGATCCAAAAATTTGCGCCAACCAAACAAAACCCAAAAACTTGTGGTGAGAGAGAAAAGCCATTAGCCAATGCCACTTGATTGAAAAAGCGTCAACGTGGCCAATTTGGACCATAAACTCAGACAGAAGAACCACTTTCTTTACTTTGTGAGAGGAGAGGAGAGGAGAGGAGATATTTTCCGTTCTTTTTGGCAGCCTCCAATCTCTTCTATATCCATAATATGGACCATATCCATAGAATAGAAAAGCGCCCCATTTGAGGCTGCGTATAGTACTCGTCACATCAACCGTCCGATCATCTCATCCTCATCCTCGCCCTCCATTTCTTCTTCCTCGCTACTGGCCACTTTCCAGATATTTTGAGCTCTCTGGAATTTTTTACTCCTAGTAAAAGATATAGATGCCGTGGTGAGCCTTTCGCTTCACCACTAATATCTCTGTATTTTGGAATTTCTAGTGAGAGAGAGCGCGAGAGAGAGAGAGAGATTCACGATTGTGTAGTGATTGATGGGTGAACAAGTGGTGAGCAGCGGAGAAGCTATGGATTTGGAACTCAAAGCAGAGGGGAAAATGACGAAGAAGAAGGAGGATGGCTCTGCTTCTGTCGTGAGGTGGGAGAGGTTTCTGCCCAGAATGGTCCTCAGAGTGATGTTGGTCGAAGCCGACGATTCCACCCGCCAGATCATCACTGCGCTTCTCAGGAAATGCAGTTACAGAGGTAATTAGTTACTTAATTTTCATTCTCAATTTTGTATCTCTTTTAGACACTTTTTTTTTTTGCGTAGTTTGTTGATTTAACTGAACAGTGGGATTAAGGTAATACGGAGTAGTATCTTGAAAGCTATTGGTTATGGTCTGAAAATTAGGATGGTTCAAGCTTTGTTAAAGATGAAAATTTTGACGGGTGGAAGCTTGAAAAACTGGATTTTTGATTCGTCCCGGTCCTTTGGTACTTGGCATTTTAGTTAAATTGAGGACCTTGCTAGATCTAGTATTTGAATTCTATTGAATGTTAGCCTCCTTTTGTCTTCGTCCTTGGCTTTTATTATAGACGATAGAAACAATGGATTAGTTTGTTGGGGTTGTTTAATTAGGATGTGAAAAGTGAATTCCCTTTCCAATTTGTCAAACATGGATTTCTAGAGAACTACATAGAGAAACACATCCTACATCAGGAATCTGTTTTGTTGAGAGGGGAGAAAATCTCTATTTCTGATGCAAGAAAAACAACGTTTTTCTGCCGACTATTCCTTGATTGCTTTGGTTGTTCGGAAGGCTATCTCCAAACCTATCCCCAATACTTCCAATCGGATAAGGAATTGAGTAAAAGCTTCATTTGATATGGTAAAGCTAGTCAAATTTTAGCATAAGCTTGAGTAGAAGCTTCATTGGTGACCGACTGGTAAAGTTGAAAGCCATTATCAGGCCTTTAAATATTGGAGTAGTTGAAGAGGTACCCCTGGATTTCAAAAAATATGTAGTACCCCTGTCCTAGAAAGATTGTCCGAATAAGATTGTCCGGTCTGCAAAACAATGACCTATAAATAAGGCATATTTGTTGGAAAAAATTCAAACTTTTTGCCGCTAGTTACTAATAAGATCTAGTTTGAATTTTCCCTGATAAAAATGCATTTTTTTGTTCTTGTTTTGCAGATCGAACAATTTTTTTGTGACAGAGGAGTGTTAATCATATGAATACTAATTTAAAGTTGAATCTTATGTTTGAGCAGTTGCTGCTGTATCTGATGGCTTAAAGGCATGGGAGTTACTGAAGGGAAAACCCCATAATGTTGACCTCATACTGACGGAAGTTGAACTGCCATCCATCTCTGGATTCGCTCTTCTTACCTTGATAGGGGAGCATGAGATATGCAAGAACATTCCTGTTATAAGTATGACAAAATGCAAACTCTTGGATTCATAACACTGATTGAATTTCAATTTCTGAGTTTGGCGATATAGTCTAACGGCTGTCCTGATCACGCAGTGATGTCATCAAATGATTCAGTTAGCACGGTTTATAAGTGCATGATGAGAGGTGCTGCAGACTTTCTTGTCAAGCCTGTGAGAAAAAATGAGCTGAGGAACTTGTGGCAGCATGTTTGGAGGAGACAAGCTGTATGTTTAGTCTTTACTCATCTCTGAAATATTGTTGTTTGTTTCCTCAGTAACTTAAGATTTAGTGCTCTGATAGAATCTTGGTTGTTTGTGTTCTTCAATCAGTCCGCTAGTGGCGGAAATGGCCCCCAAGATGAGAGTGTTGCACAACAAAAGGTCGAAGCCACAGCTGAAAACAATGAAAATAATGCTGCTAGTAATCATTCAAGTGGTTTCATGGCCTGCATTCAGCGAAATAGGGAATGCATTGAGAAAGGGAGTGATGCTCAGGTAAGAGTTTTTTCTTATCCAGGAAATCGATTCTCCTTGTTCTTGAATTAGTATATAGCATCTCTACAAGAAGATATCCATGTTCTTTGGTATACTACACTTGTTAAAATGATAATCACAGTTAGATCCTTTCTCTCATCTAATGCAACCAAAACTTGTATTACATGAACCGGATTGGCAATCAATCTGAATGGTAGAAGGAAACTTCTAGACCATCAATCAGGAAGATTCTGATCCTTTGGTGTATAGGGAGTTTCTGTATGACCAGAAAGTGTAGAATCTATCAATGGATCTTGAGCCTGTAACCACATTGGTATGACAATAAGAGTCTACTTGAATATACAGCTACATCTAGCTGGTAAAGAAGGAAGCTATGAGGTGCTATGAAAACCATCTTCCAAGAATTTTATTTGCATGTGGTGCACTAATGCTCTTTAACTGAAATTAAACTTGTGGTTATTACATAATCACCTAGGAATATAGGTATGTTTTTCACGTGTCAACCCAAATTTTAAAACAACCCTTTTATGGATGTGATTCCTTTTCTGTATTGTTTGCCTGCATGAAGTTCATTGCTGTCCCTTGTGCAGAGCTCTTGTACAAAGCCAGATTTGGAAGCAGAGAGAGGATGCCCAGAAAATGTGCACAACCTATCACCATCGACCTTGAGCAAATCTCCAGTGAGTGACATGGAAGTACGGAATCATGCAGAATGTGACAGATCAAATAGGAAACTGCTGATGATTGATTGTGAAGAAAGGGGTAAAATACGAGTCATTTTTCCTGCTTTGGAATTTTCTTGGCAGTTGTATATCCTTTTCAGCTCCATCAGCAGGAAAACATCTGACATTTTGTACCCTATTAAATTAGGATGTGTGGCGACTGCCTGCGAAGATGCTAAAGCAATGACACAGGGAGATGACGTGGCAACTGAGATTGGTCGGGAGCATGATCATATCGCCGGTGAAGGTTGTTATAACAATCATGCTCCTGTCAACTCTTGTAGAGAAGCCATTGATTTGATAGGAGCATTTGACAATAGCCCAAAATGTGGTTACAGAAACACTTTCTCAGATAATGGTCCAAGCAAGGTTGATTCTTCACCCCTATTGGATCTTTCCTTGAGGAGGTCTAATCCAAGTGGCTCTGTAAATCAAGTTAGTGATGGAAAGCCTACGTTGAACCACTCTGATGCATCGGCTTTCTCACGGTGAGTTTTTATATCTCTGATAATTGCACACCCTTGTCTTGCTTCGATAGTTTAATAGTAACTTCGATAGTTTAATAGTAACTTCAGGTGATTATGTCTGAAGGCCACTAGTGTTTAGCAACTATAACCATCTTTTGTTTTGCTTCTGTCATGACCAAAATGGAGTCTTCTTCCATCTGATCTCTCCCGCTTTAGGAGGCCTCCTTATAATGAAAAAAAACCCTTAGTTCTTTTTTTGGTTCTGGTTTTCATTTTCTTTTGCTGAAAAGCCCTTTATTGGAAAAATAACCTTTTTTGGTTTTGATGCGACTTTCCAACTGTTGGAAATTTTGTATTTGCTTTCTAATAGACTCCAATTTGCAATGCAGGTACATTAACAGGGCAGTGCAACCTCCACATTCATCAGTGACCATGTGTAATCAACAGAAAGACTACGGAACCGATACTGAGAGGCAATTTTCCCATCACACGCCAAATTATAGCTCTTACCCTAATGGTTTCTCACTAAGTTCTCAGCAAAATATGCTCTCCCTAGCCACTAGTCAATCTGGACAAGCTGAAAGTGCTTTTCCTTGTCCTCAACGGAAAGTGTTTGCTGTTCCAGTGAAAGGTATAAGGTTTGACAGTCTGTGCAACCGGTATGGTTCTTTGGTGCCTCCAATATTTTGTGCTCAATCAGGCCATGAGCAACTGTCCCTTCAAGTGAATGTATTTCATTCACCGAATCTTGAAACAAGAAACTCTCAGCAGCTTCATAAAACAGTTCAGGTGAATGGCGACAATTCCACAAATCAAACTGAGCTCCAACAGAGGCAAAAGTTGGAATCTTCAGACGATCAGCGATATTTTTCTTCTGCAATTGATCAGAGTACAAGTAGCAGTTTCTGTAATGGTACTACCGCAAGTCATCTGAATGGCATTGGTTGTGGAAGCAATGGGAATGTTGATCAAGTTCCAGTTGTCAGGGCTGCTGCAGGGAATGGGAATGGGGAAGGTGTCCCTACCCACGATACAAACTGCCATCGATCTTTCCAGAGAGAAGCTGCTCTAAACAAATTTCGCTTGAAGCGGAAAGACAGATGCTTTGACAAGAAGGTACTCCCTCCACCTCTTCCCTCTTGTCAAATCGAAAATCAAAGACAAAGGACAGAGGGAAGGGATATCCGAATGCAGTAATTTGATAATCTGAAACTGTTTTGCAGGTACGCTATGAAAGCAGGAAGAAACTTGCCGAGCAGCGTCCTCGAGTTAAAGGGCAGTTTGTCCGTCACGTGTAGAATGAACCGCTACCTATAGAAAGTGACAGGCAATAGTGGCGATTCATTAAATAACTAGCTACTTTTACCAAATTTAAGAGACGGGAGGAATTTGTGGATGGCTCGAAGAAATACTGGAGATATGAATATCGCAGTTGGCCGAGGACAATGAAGAACGTAGCACGTGAAGAACAAAGCAGCCGAAGTAGAAGGAAAGCCAGAATTCTGACCTGTAAATGAAAGATTTTAGATTGGTTAGCTCATGAGTTTCTAAAGCATGGAATAACGAAGAGGGGATGAAGCTTTAGTGAATTCTCTTGATGCCATCACTTTGTCTCCTGAACATCTTGTATTTGTTTTGTAGGATAGCTTTGTAACATCCTGTATTTTTTTTGTAGGATAGTTTTGTAAATTTTTATAGCTTATACAACTGGGTTTATGAAGAGGCTGCTTCCAATCTTTCCTCCTCGGTTAATAGGAATGTGACTTCTCTCTGTGATTCATACTTCAATTAGTCTGCAAATACATTGTAATTCGTCGATTCTATCAGTAGTGTCGATGTTTAGTTAAGTCTAAGGGCATTTCATCATCATGTCTTTGGTCAGCAAGGCAAAGAAATGAACAAAGATTTTGTCCTGATTAAGGGCCTGAATTACTGTAACTAAGCCTCGAAAAAAAAGTTGAGTTACCCCTTAATCAAAGACCATGACTTTATTTCCAAATCTGCAATATTCTTCTCAAGATCGTAACTATGAAGGAACCCTGAAGTCTCCTACGAGTTATGGCACCCGTAATTCCCTTTCTTAACTCGAAAGCAATGGCTGTATGAGACACATTATGCCCCACCCCTAGTAAGAATTTTGAAGCATTCCCAGGGGCTTCTGAAAAAGTCATTTTTATAGATTCCTCGTGTCTTCCTCTTCTTTTGGACTCTTCTTTAATTAATCGCAACTCAGAAAATTAATCAGAGCCCAACAATTTTGTTCACATAGTAAACATCACTATTTCTACGGTTAAACACGCTAGTTTTTCTCTCATCACAGATGATTAGACATTGAGGTCACTATTTTCAATAGATGATTGTGAACAAAATCAAACTCATTCTTTTCGAGAGATCGAGATCGAGATCGAGAGAGAGAGAGAGAGAGAGAGAGAGAGAGAGAGGGGTCATTCAAGGACTTGCACCATTTCTCACTCATTGATCTCAAACAACAGAAAAGGCTATTGGGCTTACACTTATCACTTTAGCACTATGCAAAAGGCTCTACTTTGCTTACAAAAAGTGCTTCCCATCGGATACTCAGCTGAGATAGATATTCCAGTAATATCCTGAGAAAGAAATTCTTGTAAAGCGTAAGGCAGTAAAGCCTGATTCATGCATATTCAATACGGGAAATGCCCCAATATTGAACAAAGAACTTTTTAACTCAACTACAATGCAAAATACGGTGGCTTCCTCTTTTTTTTTTTTTATCACACATTATTAAAGCAGGAACATAGTGCAAAAGGTAGAAACTTTCAGAAAAGATGAATTCTGTGCAACTACAATAGCTTTTGCATTTTCAAGGTAATATAATTCAATATCTAGCAAGCTCTTTTGCTTTTGAGAAAGTTCAAACTTGTCTAGTGTCCATTCTTGTTCCCGGTTGATGCGTTACAATGAAGAAGATGGAGAACCGTGATACTTTGTTAGTCTAGTAATCCAAGTTTAAGACCAGAAAATTAAGGAAAAGGAGTGCATAGATAAGTGTAGCGAGAAATCAATGTGTGGTTTAGATTCAAATCTAGTTTTGTGGGGTTGTGCACAAGACCAATACGAGTGCCTCATTGTGCATTTTTGGGGTGTGGATAACACTACGTAAGCCAATACCGCTCAGGCACTCGCCACTTAAGTGAGTTTTATATGATCAGGAGAAAACCACTCACCACATACAGATCATTGCTGCAAGTCAAAAGCAGCAAAAGCAAAAATCATTGTTGCTTTGTACTAATTTCCTCCCAATGCTATCCTTTTATTAACTCCATCACCACCCTTCCCTTATCCTTGTGTAGTTGCTCTCTCTCTCTCTCTCTCCCTCTCTCTGCAAATGTCTCAAGTCCTCACTAAATCTCCCAAACACTGTGCCAAGAAAGGTCTGAACATTGATCACAAGCACTACAAGAAGCTAATCTACGCCTTCTCAACCTTTTTCTTGTCAATCCTGTCACTCATCTTCCTAGTATGGGTTATCCTACACCCTTCCAAGCCACACTTCTCCCTCAAAGAAGTCAATATCAACCAACTCAACATCTCAGCTCCACACAACCTTGTCAACTCTTCCATTCAACTCACTCTGCTCTCCAACAACCCTAACAAGAAAGTAGGAATTTACTACGAGAATCTTCAAGTTTATGCCTCTTATAAAGGCCAACAGATATCTGTTGATACTTCTCTTCCTCCTTTTTATCAAGAGCATCAAGAGACCAATTTTCTTTCGGCGGATTTGGTTGGAAATGGGATGCCGGTGGGGCCTTCTCTCGGGTACGAAGTGGGGCGGGACAAGATCGCCGGGAAACTGGTCATGAGTTTGAAAGTGAGTGGAAGGATTCGATGGAAGGTGGGGACTTGGGTTTCCGGGCAAAATCGGTTTGATGTCAATTGTGTTGCTACTATGGATTTTGGATCCCCCGTAGAGTCAAGTTCACCGAGTACTAAGCAAGGGACTCAATGTTCGACCATAGTTTAATGAATCAGTGGGGGACACGAATGTTAGCCGCATTATGAACCCCAAACCTCTCAAATGCTGTGAAACCCATAGTTCTGTGTCCCACGTAATATGTTTTAAAGAATATTATGCTGTATGCTGTAGTTGAGAGTTGTGTGCGTCCCTTTCTTTGGAGTGATTTGATTGAGGATTAACAAACGTGTTTTGGCATCTACGAGCTCTTTGCTTGATTGTTTTGTGTGTAAGGTCGGTCAATGTAACTTGTTTGTTAGTTCATTTTGCTTAGCTAAGGATGAATGATCGGAGCTACAATAATGGTGATCGATAATGTAAAGATTCCCTTGGGTTGCTATTGTTTGTGCGATGGGTACTCAAATGTGGAAGGATGCGGCTTGTAGCGTTTCCGTCGTGGTACTCGAGTGTGTCGAAAACCGTTCAATGCTCATGGGTCGACATGTAAATAAGACCTTTTGACATGTAAAGTGAAGATTCCACAGCCAGAAAAAAAGCAGTTGAATTCCCGCCTTTACATTTTTCTCTTTTTCCTGTTGGAATCTCAGATAGCTAGAATGAGCCATTACCAGAACAATCACCTTAATTTCTTGTTAGTTTGTATGTTGACCCATGTGCATCGAAAGATTTCCGACACAGTTGTGTTCAAAACTTGTGTTTAACCCCAGTTTGAACTGTTAGATCAATCTCACAATTTTGATTAAAAGATGCTATTAGTACTATGATTTAGAGGGTTAGTTGGGATGTCTCCTTCCTTAAAATTCAGGAGTCCACAGAAAATGCACATCAGTGACTTACACAGCCAGTCTGCCAGCACAGTACTCTTTTTTGTTTTTTTTGATCAGCCCGCCAGCACAGTACTACACATCATAATCGTAGAATTGAGGATCTTCTTCGTAGTTCGTACAAGAGAAGCAAAACAAAACAACGCTCATTGCTCCCTGCAAACGCAATACTCTGCTTTTAGCTCTAATTATCGATCTAGGGAAGCTTAAGAACAACCATAATACTCCCTCCGTCCCATTTTTATTGTTCATTTTCGTTTTTCGTGTCGTTCTTTTAACGCTTATATCTCCCAATCTATGATGTTTTTTATAATTTTGAAAACTTTGTATTATAGATCTAATCGATAACTATCAAACAAGATCCATATTGCATATTTTTGGAGATACATATTGAAAAATATAAGTGTTGAAAGAACGGCACGAAAAACGAAAATGAACAGTAAAAATGGGACGGAGGGAGTAATATTTAGAAATGAGGAGGATGCAGCATGTCCAAGTAGTACAAAATTATCAACTATGATTTGCAGACTTGTTAGGATCAAACTCCGATGTCTCTTTCTTTTCCGACAAGGGTGTTCGGAGTTTCGTCCCTATTACTGTAATAACTTAGTACATGCATTCCGCCATCTGACATGTACAAAGATAATTATCGAGTCTGCACCCTAAGATAGCAACCGCAAGAGGGGGTGAAGGTGAAAACAAAAATAATCGATCATTTGGCCACCCAATTTATATTATTCGAACCTAAGACTTGTCAAAGAGAAGTCCTCCTTAAGTAGAGCAAGTCTTTAAATTTGAGAGGTACTCCAGAAAACATGCATCAATCTTCCCCAAACAAGTAAACCATCCTCTCTCTCCTCCACGGATCTCCACTGCTGCCCTTGGACTTGCCATAATTCAGGTCAGGCCACAGCTTGGACCTGCACAAAGGGCAAGTGATTCGGCCTTGATCGACCCAACCATCAAGGCACTTTGTGTGAAAAATATGAGAGCAGTTGCACAGCTCCCTGACCTCATCACTAGCATGCACTAGTGCTAAACACACAGCACACATCTGTGAGGTAGCTTCTTCAGATGAATCATACCATCGACCTCCTGGCCTCTCAAGGAAGTTACTGTATTTGATAACTGGCAATCGCTCCTTGATCGAGTCGATGACAAAATGGACAGGAAGCTGTACTAGTGAAGCATAATTAGGGCGAGACTCCAACACAGAGTCATCTGAGAATTCTTTTTCAGGTTGACAGTATGCTCGTTTGAACAGCAGAGTGAATGGAGAGACAGCTGCTGCGAGCACGCATCTGACAAGGCGCAACACAAGTTTTTGTAATGTGAGAAGTTGTAATGGAAAAGCCATATATAATCATCTACTTCAAGACTAATAAGACTTAGCTTTGGTGAAGCACTCTATATACAAGAAGGAAAGAAGGGAAAGAGATCACCCAACAAGTCGGTGTTTAGACAAGCAACAGGGCTGTCATAAAAGCTCGACCTACAAAAGTAGTGGTCACTGATAATTAAGCTCAAGAGTCACCAGCAAATCATTTTCGGTGGAGTGGGTCAAGCTTATAGTATAAGATCCTAGGTCGGATTGGTTCGTCATAGTATCTCGTCAAAATACTTTTGGACGGTTGAGATTGCGCGGAGCCATGAATAAGTAATTATATTCTCTCGACTTCTTATTCATAATTTGGGATGTGATCTGAAAGGTTAAAAAGAGTATTTGGAGTGTATCTTCCTAGGCCCCATTCCGCTAAGCTTCTTATTTTTTAAGTACTTATTTTTTGGTTTACGAAAAAGATTATTCTTGCACAATACATCACATTTAATTCAAAAAATAAGCACTTATTTAAATATCTGTACGTTAGGAAATATGCATGCCCCACTTTTGGGAAGATTGGGACAAGGAGATGTGGTTAAACCTTCGCCCTCTTCTCCAGGCTAGGATGAAGAAATTAACCAATAGGGCTAAAGGCTGAGGAAGTGAGATGGGCTATCCTATGTATTATTGCATTTGGAAGCTACTGCCATTGAGAGTGAGAGTGAGCCTGCAAACCAGGATTTTGGCTTAATGGACATATATTTTTTTATTGGAGCGTATATTTATTATATCATGAATTTTTTATTTTTCAATACATTACATACGTACATTAAAATGTTTCTAGCCTAAAACAGTTACAGTATACCAACCATTATATTTTTTTCTTTAGGCTACTCTAACAGTCACATGCGTATTTTTTATTTATAAAAAAAATTATGAAATTAGAACGTAAAATAATCGATTTTTTTTATCAATCAAACCAAAATTATTATACAAAATCAAGTATATATAAAATAAAATTTTCAAATTTGAGAACGGGGCTCTACATAGCTCCGCCCCTAGTGCAAGCAAATTTGTTGCTTTCTTCTCTATTTGTAATTTGGGAAGCTACTTATTAGTTCAACCTAATAAGCCAAATGATTTATTTTTTTGTCCTTATTCAAATTTTTTTTTTTACATTTGTTAGTTTTTTGTCAACTTTTTGTGGATTATTACTTCTTTATGACGAGAGGAATCAAAAAAGTAAAAAATTACGATCGAAACTTAAATTTTTTGAATAAAGACAAAAATAAATTTTTTCTGGTCATGACGAAGCAATAATTTACAAAAAATTAACGAAAAACTAACAAATGCGAAAAAAATTTGAATATGAACAAAAAATAATAAAATTATTTGACTTATTAGACCGAACAAGATTATTAATTTCAAAAGCCCAGACCAGTCGTACATATATGGAGTAAGAAGCACCACTTCTAGATGAAAAGGGGAAGGCGAGAAGCGGACAGAATACTATGCATTTCAATTAGGGGAAGGTGAGAAGCTGACAAGATACTGTGCATTTCGATTAATTGACTTTTTCCACAAGCGCAGTGTTCCACTCTTTCCAAAAAAAATATTAAAAAAAAAAAGGTAATTTCAAACTTAAAAATTTTGTGTTTATTAATATGAATTTTGTTTGATAGATCTCATTGAGATCTTTTAAACGGTGCAAAAAAAATTAAAAATTTATTTTTTATTTTCATTATATTTGAACTTGAAATTATATTCTTTTTCAAAAAGTACTTTTTTTGAAAAAAGTGGAACGCCATTGGCTCAGTAAGTTAAGGGACTTATTTTTTGGTCTTTATTTAACCTTTTTTTGTATTTATTTGTTTTGCGTTTATTTGTTTTTTATATTTATTAATTTTGTGTCAAACTTTTGCATTTCAATTAAGGAAAATAATATTGACACTCCAAAAATTGATGCAGACACTTCAAAAAACAAAGGAAAATGACTTCGGAATTACACTGATTTTGGAGTGCCTGCATCAATTTTTGGAGTGCCAATATCATTTCCCATTAATTGTGGGAATGTTCCTGGGTGTACCCATTACTCGCCATTCTTGTTTCTGTTGCTTCTATGATCTTACGTTTCATTTGGACAACTAGGGACAGCAAATTCACCTTAAATTTCTTCCACAAGCTTTGCTAATACTATTCCTTCGCAACATCCTAATCCTGCTAATTCCTTTGTTTATCTTCCTTGCATCAATCTCAACACCCTAATCCTGCTAATTCCTTCGCAATCCTTTCACTCTCTGGAATTAGAGTTGACCCTTGCCCAAATTCCAAACTGCTTGTTGCATCCCATAACTAACCATTTGAAGCTGTTCGTGCTATAACCATCGATAGTAGCTGTTCGCGCTACTAGCTATTCCCCTGCTAATGCGCAAGCATCAGTATAACAATTACTCGTTATGGAAACATGAACTCACAGTTAAATTTGCAACAAATTACTAGTAGTCTTCGACATCCGGGTGCCTCCGACGTGGTTATTTTCTATCCAAAATTGACCCCAAGTAAAGCAACTTGAACAAAAGTTGCAGTTGGATTTGATCAGAGATTCTGCTACCCAATACAGCTACTTCACGGACAAAAGTTCTGAATGGAAGTGCTTACCTTTCTTGAAAAATAAAATATCATTTGCACAGGTAGGGTAAAAATAGAATATACACAAATTCGTCTACAATTTTGCATTACATCGAAACAAATAAAAAGTATCCCAACATTCCCCAAAACAAGCTGTCCTCAAACACTAAATCACGGTTACCATCAAATCTACTTGCAGCATACAGCTTTTAACCAACTGCAGAGTTGCAACTTTTAACATATAAGAGGAGGAATTATAACCAACTCACTTGAATAAGCAGTACAATATGACTTAGGAGCGACTAGATAATATACTCATCTACAATATACAAATTTCTCTTTGGGAGAATTTATTTTATCTGCTCTTTCAGTATTGTTGGCATTTCGTTGTAAGCTCGGTATCCACCATCCAAACCAACAAATGCAAATGGACAGACATCTCTAAATCAGTGACGTATGAAACAGCAATAACCAATAAACAAAATGAGCTCCAAGATTGCAACTAAGAGCCACAAACATAGCTAGTGTTTTTCCAACTTGTCACATAGTTAAGCTAGGTATCTGCTATCGAAATCAACAAACTGACAGGCATCCTAAATCAGCAAAAAGCAAACGTATGAAACATCAATAACTCCTAGAATAAGATTAACTCTTAAGAGTTCAACTAAGAGCCAGTAAACGTCGCTCAAGTTTTTCCAACTCATCGGCATAGTTATAATGACGGTAATAGTACATACAATTTGAAGCCCATGAACACAGCAGATGATAATACATAATTGGAACAATATTCCCCTACCTCAGACTTTTAGAAGCTGCATTTTGTTAGCAAAGGCGATAGCAATCCAATCAGGCAGAGTGGCGGACCACTGGAGCTGGTTAATCTCAGACCCAGCAGAGTACATCGACATGGGATCAATCTCATTGCGACCTGCCACTGTCGGCAACTCCCAAATGAGTGCCTGTGCATCGTCCCCAGCAGAACAGATATGTCGGGCACTCTGTGGAGCCCAAGCAATCGCATTGACACTCGCCCTGTGCCTCTCAAGCTCGGCCACTGGCATTGTGGGTGAGCGAATATCCAATATCACAACCTTATTACAGTCCATCAATATCGTCGCCATGTACCTCAAATCCTGCTTGTTCCAAGCCAATCGAAGTAAAGGAGTGTCTGGTGTTGGACTTTCGTAGATAATCGTGGAGTGCTCTTTGTCACGCAAGTCGAAAATCCTCACAGATCCGTCGGCTGATACTGACGCGAAAACCCCTGCAGCCAAAATTCAACTTATCATACTGAATTTCTACAGCTGGATTGTCATTAGTGTCATACAATCATCTCTATATCTGAATGCAATATGAACGCACTGTGCATACGACTTAAGGTACTAGATGAAGGCTCTGATTTTGTTTATAGATCCTGGATCATTGTATCTAAGTTGGTAAATTTTCTTTCTGCGCTACTGTAGAATTATGAATTTAGTTTTACCAAAGCTACTTTGTGTTTGCACCAAAAGCTGAAAATATTCTTTCATATAATCTAGAATCTGAAATCTGATCTAGTGAGATATAAAGATCCTTTTTTTTCCCCTCATCCTTTCCTATCATTTCTCATATATTATATCTATATCTAGATAAGTGAAAGTATTCTCCTTTCTTTCATTTCTTCTCACCATCTGAAGGGCTGTAACCTAGTCACATAAATCCTCGGGCCTTTGCTCCCACTTTTAATTCTCGGTCATGCTCTCGATTCTTGCTCTCGTGATATAATGCTTCTGCATATTTTTAAAAGACACTTTCACATGAACGTGAGCTCATGCGCACGCATTATGGGACTGTAACGTCAGCTGTGAAGCTGTCTGTTTTACCTCTTGCAACTACCTTCCTACTCAGAGCATGTTTACCAACTTAGCTATACATGCTTTTGAAGCTATTTTAGCTATGCAAAATAAGAAAACAGCCCTGCACCAGATTTTGTAAGAGCAAGTTTATCAATTGTTAGGTAAACGGTGCACTTTTTTCAATTTACCTACTCACATCTTTCTCAACATTACACCAATACTATCTATTTAATCTATTCTCTATTACAATATTATTACTTTTATTTTCTTTTTATTTTCTTGGGAGAGAGAGGGAGGGAGAGAGAACAATTAATAAAATAATATACACATTGTGAATAGTGCTTAAGTATATTTACCTAAGCACGGTTCATAGATGGATTTTACCTAATCTGGTGTAATGCTCATTTGAAGGTTTTGCTTAGGTAAAATAGTTTTTTTAGCTCAATTGATAAAGTTGCTCTAAACCCATAGGTATTATTGCTCCAGCTACGGTAGTTAGGTATTTCTAAAGAAGAACCGTTCACGAGCAATAGAGTTCTTTATTATTTTTTTTGTCAGGTCTCTCCCTTCTCTCTCTTTGTTCCAATTTAAAAATATGATTAAAAAATAAAAATAATGATATTTTAATAAAAAATATGTTAAATAGATAATATTGGTGTAATGTTAAAAAAAATATAAGTAGATAAAATAAAAAATATGTACTGTTTACAAGTTTTTTTTTTTTAGCTAATAACCAGTAAACTTGCTCTCACAAGACAAGATGTAACTGCAAATACAAACACGGTAAAATTTGTCACCTGCTTCGCCCCAAGCGATATCGTACACCTCCTTATCGTGCGCAATCAACTGGGTTTCAACAACCCCTTTCTCGATATCCCAAATGGTGCACGTCGTATCTATGCTGGACGTTCCAATTCTCCTCACCTCAACCTCGTTCCAGTCGAAGGAAGTTAACGGGGCACAGAACTCGCTGGTCTTGGCGTTATTAAGGACGGAGAGGGGTTCAATCGAGTTGTTGTCGCGGATTTCCCAGAGGCGGAGGTAGTCTCCGGAGGATGCGAGGAGGTCGGAGGATTTTCGGGCGGAGGCGGAGGCGGAAGGGTTGGGATGGAACATGAGCTTGGTGGGAGGGTAAGGGTGTTCGAAGGAGAGGTTAGGGTTGGATTTGAGGGATAGGGTCTCTTCGTCGAAGGAGAGGATGTCGACGCGGTTGTTGTATTCTTCAACGAAGCTGCCGACGGCGATGCGGTGGTGGTGTGGAGATCGGGTGGAAGAGGAGACGGCGGTGGCGTAGAGAGGGTAGGGGGACTCGTATGTGACGGAGTTTTCGGATCTTAGGTGCGATTCTTGGGTCGAATTCTCCATTGTTTTGCCGCCGCTATGAATTGGGAAATTCAGAGTGAATTAGGGCGCTGTTGTGATGTACAGGGGGGGTTGTTCCCAATTCCCAATTCCAGGAAATGAGAGAGATGAGTCATCCACAACGAGAGAGAAAGAGACTCTCTGAATTTATAGACTTCTTTTTTTCGTTGTCTCTTTCTTTCTTTCTTTCTTTTACTCCGGTATATATATAGTAGTAGTAGGAGTATTTGATTGGATAGAATTTTCTTTTAATTAATTATTATGTATGAAAATTTTGACATTAACAAAATAGAGTAATTTTTTGGGATTATCATTTTTTGTAAAGATGTTTAAAAAATTATTAAAGACGAAGAAAATTTGAAAGAAAATACTAATTGTTACTGCTTTAGTAGTACTTTTTAAGTTTTAACATCCTTTTATGATGAATTTTAGAAAAATTCTAGTACTATATTATACTACTATTTAATATACTTTTATAAGGTGGAGTGACATCAAAATTGCGACTTTTTCACGAAGCCTGACTTTCTATGGCAGTCAGCCAGTCATGCACGATGAGAGAGAGAGAGAGAGAGAGAGAGAGAGAGAGAGAGTTTCTACTGGAGTATGGCAGTTGAACACGAAGAAACTTTCCACCTAAATTTCTAGTTGAACGTTGAAGAGACATTTTCAACAGAGGAGAATAGTCGTTAGAGTAAAGGGATGTCATTGGGCCAGGGTCAAGCCCACCCACGACACCAATATTGGGCCTACATAAGCCCGCTCAATCTGAACCCTGCTCATTTTTTTAGTTCGCCGCCCCATTACCTTTTTTTACCCGGCCCAATTACTTCAATTTTTTATTTTTACAAGCAATTGCTTCACTTGACAATTTTTTTTGTTCCGTATATGTACCAAAAAGAGAGAGATAATAATAATGTTTCATATTTTCTAGGAGAATTAAATCAAATGATCGAGATATCATGAGATGGCACAATAAAAAGGATGCTTGTGGCTTCTTTTGAAGTTAGCTTTCTTTTTGAAGGATGGAAGACTTTGTGTAATTTTTCACAGCACGTCGTCTAAGGAGGAATCCACGTTGAACAAAGTAGTACTCTAAGAGCATTGCAAAATCTTTCGTAGAAAATGTGTCAAACTTCAAAGGTTTTAAACAATTACTCTATATACACTCCTTTTCTTTTAAAAACATTAAGTACGATTTCACGACGAATATACTGAATAGTTATTAGGGTTGGCAATGGGACAGGTAGGGGGTGGATATCACTATCCCCGTCCCCGAATTCAAATCCATCCCCATCCCCTCCCCGATCCCCACCGGGAAATTATTTTTACCCTCCATCCCCTCTCCAAATGGGGAACGGGGATCCCCGTGGGGAATCGGGAATCCAACTGGAACCACAGGCAAAACCGGCATTCTTAATCCGGTATCCCTCCTACAGCAAGACGCCAAGAACAAACAACACATGCAAAGCTCTTTAAAGCTTCGTTTCTTAGTCTCTCAACACGACGCTATTTCATGAGTTTCCGACGTGAACAATATTTATCTGGCTAGAACTATCGATTTGAGCTCTTTTTTCTACTAATCTTCTATCCGTGGTAAGTGAATTCAATTACTTCTATGTTAATTGACAGTGACATTTAGTTTCTTTCTTTCTTCCTCACTTATGTATATATAGTACTCTTATATAATTTTCATTTATGTATATAACTTATATATATATATATACACACACACACACAAACGGGGCGGGGATGGGATGGGGCGGGGACAGACTCATACCCATCCCCTACCCGTTCCCCATTTTTTAAAAAAAATTATCCCGATCCCCAAAAAATCCCCGAATCCCCAATCCATTTGGGGCGGGGCAGGGTGGGGCGGCCGGAATTGCCATCCCTAATAGTTATCAACTTATTATGTAGGTAGGAAATGTTCGACCACAAAAAAAGGTTTTTTTATTTTTATTTTTGCCAACGTTGTATACATTAGCAGGGTTAGTGGGGGTGTTAGAGTTAACACAAAAAAATTTAGAGGCTATCCATAGCCATGTACCCCAAAGCCCCACCCTTCATGGGACTCAAACCCTGATCATGATCATCACCGAGGGAGGGAGATAAACAACCAGCTTTACTAGAAGTGGTTCTCACAAAGAAATAGTGTTTAGGTTAGAAGCTTTATGGTAGTATTGTTACTTGCATTTAGATTTTTTTTAATCATAATTTTGTGATGGAAAATTGTACTCCGTATATGTATTGACTTCGTAATTGCAGTAAATTGGGCTTCTGAGAGCATCTTCGACCCATACTCCATTTCTTTATTTTGGAGAAAAAACATTTTCCAACCCATCCTCTGAAACTCTCCTCCATTTGAGAGGAAAAACTTTGATCCTCTAAATATAGAGGATAAAGAAAAAAATAGAAGATCTCCTCCAAATATGTGTTGAAGTTGAGAAATGAAGTGTTGGGTTAGAGTTGAAATAATTAATACAATACTCTAAATCTACTTTTCAAATAAAATAAATAAATTTGATCATCTCAAATAGAGATTTGGAGGGTATTGGATTAGAGATGATCTGAGTCCACAGTCTAGCCTTAAAATTAAAGTTAAAAATAAAGTTAAAATAAAGCAGATTTTATTCGCACTGGCCGCGAATATTACCAACAGCTGTGAAATAGGGCAAACACCAGAGTCGGCTCGGCTATAAGGAAACGCCGAAACGGACCTGGGACAGAAACTGCGGTCTCTCTCTCTCTCTCTCTCTCTCTCCAGTTGCAGAGAGCAACATACTACTAGATTCGAATCTCCCAAGTCCCTGGACAGTTCCGTGCATCAAATGATGGCAAAACCTCCGACGGCGTCCTCATCTTCAGCGAAGAAGAAAAGACAAAAGAAAGGGAAAGGAGGAAAACCAGAAAAAATCCCTGAAGCTTCTCGGATTCGAATATCCCAAATCCTCGCACAGTTCCGTGCATCAGACGATGTTGGTAAGCCCTAGCTCAAATAATGATTATTAAAAAAAAAGAAACTTTCCTTTCTTAGTTGTTTTCGCTGTTGTTCCATTCTGTATTTTCATGGACTTCACTGATTAGAGAAATCATCTCCTTTTGGCTTATGACTTTATCCTTTTTGAGCCATGAACTAAAACACACACTCACACACAGTAGCAAGAACAATAATTTCAAGTTCAACAAAAAAGCACCGCACAGAGATGTATATGGTTTGGCAAGGTTGTTGTATCCACGGTTGTCACCAATTTTCAATACATTCTCTGTGGCTAGGATAGTCAGAATTCTTTTATACTAGGTTTGCATCGACCCTTTAGCGTAATACATTTAGTACTGATGACGTTATTTGGTTCCACGAACAGGTGCTCAGGTGTTCTATTAGGTTTCAAAAACCCAATACTTTTTGGGGAAAAGCAACATATGTGTTTTATGTGGTGATTTCTTTTGAATTTCTTTGTGTTTGTGAGATTATAACGTGAGGTGCTGCATGTTTGGTTCACAGAAATGGTGTGTAGTCTTCAGTACATTCTATATGCCTTGTTCATTTGGCACCGTGGCTAAATACCTTGTATCTGTTTATCAAGGCCTGAACTTTCAAGACAGATAATGAGGAAGATATGATATGCATATTTTAAAGCATGCTTTGATAGTGTCTCGACCCTTCAAGTGACCTGATGTCAAGTGCATGATTTGTTACCTGTAAACATTTCACAAGGCAAAACATGGGTCAGGGCAGTGGTGGATGCAGGATTCTTAACGTGGGGGGACCAAATCACATGTTTCATAAATTAACAACAAAATCTCATCCTTAAATATTAATAACAGAGAAATGTATGCCAAAAAGTAACAGAAATGAATATCGCGAAGTACATTTCCAGCTTGGAAACAACAAAAAAGACCAAAGTGGATTACATAAGTCTACTTTTTGGAAGAAAATGAGTGGTATACATTTTCTAAAGGAAAAAGCACGGCAAGAATGTTGACTTGGGCTTGTGATGTAGGGGCCATTCTTCATAACTTTTACAAATAAAACCAAAAATATAGTAGAACTAATGGGATAATTGGGAGGTGTGCAGGGTCCTGGGCCCACTCTAGGGACCTAGGACCGCCCCTGGTCAGGGAGTTGGGTGACACCAGGATTAGATAGTCATTAAGGTTGATGGGGTTTATGTAACACTAATTCACAATCTTTGCCTTTGTGGTAACTTTATTCTGTCTCTGCATTATCAAGATTTTTATGGTAAATATGCTGAGTTTTCTTAGTCCTGTCCCGTTTCTTCAATTACTTCCTTTTTTCATTTATTTGCAATTTGGGACTGTGGTGCCAATATTTGCGATGATTTCTTGCTTCAACCATTTCGCCCATTGCTTCATCCATTTATTGTTTATGTTTTGGTCTTATTGGAGATGGTCTCTGTTCATTATATGCTATACGTTGCTTTTCTGGTTTCATTCCTTCCGGTGCTTTTATTTTATGCCTTATTGCTTGATGGAGAAATGATTGTTGTTGATAATGATTATGTTATAATTGTGGCAGTGTACTCTTTCGAAGCCAACCTTTCAAATCCGGAACGTGCTGCGGTGCACCTTTTATGCCTGAAAATGGGTATGAAGTCTAAAAGTACGGGGTGAGTATGTGTGGTTAGATCCATATTACTATATGGTAATATTTTTTAGTACTGATTCAAGAGAATGCAGGCGAGTTTGTCATTCATCCTTTCTTAATTTTCTTGCCTTTTTGCTTAATTTATGTATCTGCTCCTGACATTGTGTAGGCTTGGGAATCAGCGGAGAGTTACTGTTTACAAAACTAAAGGGAAAGCAGACACAGGCCAGGGGAAGGAAAATCTCACTCCTTTCGCATTTTCAAAAGAGGCAAAAGAGGTTTTACAGGACTTATTTACTCAATACCCTCCGGATGATCGAGATTTGGGCGAGGAAATTGGGGGGAAACATAGTGAAACAGCCAAAAGAGTACGAGAAAACACAGATGACTTTTTTTGCAAACCATCAATGGACAAAGCCGAAATTGCAAAAAGGCTGAAATCGCTTGCTTCAAGGGTAGAAAACTCCCCAGACTTGAGACAGGTTCTTTTGACATACCATTCTGAATTTTTGAGTTTCATATTCCCATGGTTGGATGTTGTTTGGGTGGAAATGACAATAATTTTAAATTGCTGGAGTGATGTTTCATGTTCTCTATCCTTCGCAGATTAGTGAAAAGAGGGCTAAGCTTCCAATTGCGTCTTTCAAAGATGTGATTACATCAACTGTAGAATCAAATCAGGTTTGGTGTTCATGTCTTTCTCTTTTTTCCTGCCTTCTGTTTTTGTTCCTGTCTTGTTTCTGTTTTGTGTTTGTTTGTTTTGAGATTTTGTTGGATTATGAGTCTTATCGTTTGGTAATTAAACAAGCTGCATATGGGTTTTGATCCTTTTGGAAACAGAAAAATGGTAGAAGATATCATATAGTAGCCTCCATGAAGCTGGGACAAGGCTTCTTGATATGTTGAGAGGGGGGAAACATGGCTATCACCTGCCATTGATCTCTAATATATGATGCATATTTCCTGCATGCCAATTTAGCAAGATAATGAGATATAGGGTGATCTTTAGGACCATTTTTGCCTGTTATTTAAATAACTATTGACTGGTGATTTGCTGTATCTGTTCTCCACCCTTTATTAGTTCATTAAGGCTCACTGTGTGTTTCGATTTCTGGAAGCAGGTAGTACTTATATCTGGTGAGACTGGATGCGGAAAAACCACACAGGTTGACAGTTCTCTCTCTCTCTCTCTCTCTCTCTCTGCATGGAGAGGTGCTTGTTATCATAGGTGTTTGTTGTCAGATTGTTCCTTCTCTGTGAGCAGCTAGAGAATAATTTTGTTCACCCTCCTTTAAATAGGGTAAACATTACCCTCCCTGTGATTGGTGGAAATTGTGTAGGGTCCATGGAATCAGTACACTTTTTGGTAATAATGAGTTAGTTTGTGGTAGGACCCACACAATTATTCTCGAGCAGCTAGCTCTTTATCAACACATCCATTCTGAATCTTGAAAACAATTTAGAGCAATGATCTATGGGCCTCTTCGTCGGTTCATCCTTTTTTAGTCTTGTAATGATATGGAGTTCAGAAGTCTGGACAAACATTGCCATGTCATCTCAGAAAGTAGAAAATGAAACGAATCAAAACGAATAATGCTAAACTGAATGAGAAGAGTTATGCTGCTGACAACATTGTAGTGGGGCATTGAAGTTCGTTCCAACATTTTTTACACGTCCATCTGAAATTCATGTGCAGAGGGCATGCCAATAAAATACTTCCTCCCTCCCCTCGCCCAAAAAAAAAAAAATGAAACAGAACAAGAAAAATGGAAGAGAGAGGCCAACCAATATTAAAAGTGTTTTCTTACTTGGACTCTTTGGAGTATTTGAAGAGTGCTCCAAATAAGAACAAATTTGGGATTACTGTGGATTGTTAGATTCACATATTTGGAAGGTGCGTTCCAAAACGTAATTCACTAGGATAGTTTTTTTTCTTCTTCTGAGTAACATCTGACATGTTGATATCAACGTGATTCAGGTTCCACAGTTTCTCTGGGATGATATGTGGGGAAAAGGCGAGTCTTGTAAAATTGTCTGCACGCAACCACGACGGATCTCAGCAACATCAGGTGTATACCAACTCTGTATGCCTATGAATGTGTTTGTTCTTTCTGTGTCCTATTTACTCTCACTTCCAGCTGCACGTAAATAATCTCTCGCTCTGTGTGAAAATGTTTAGTTGCTGAGAGAATCTCCTGTGAAAGAGGCGAAAACATTGGAGATAGTGTGGGATACAAGGTACTTTCTATTATCTTTTTGTCACTCATATCATCACCAGATTCAGAAGTTCCTCACTATTACGGACTCATTTCTTTGGGAACTCAGATTCGTTTGGAGACAAAAGGTGGGAGGCACTCATCTGTAATCTTTTGCACTAATGGGGTTCTGTTGAGGGTGCTGGTTTCTAAAGGCACTGGAAGGTTGAAAGCTGCATCTCCAAAAGTACCAGAAAAGGATGCTGTTTCTGACATAACTCACATTATTGTGGTATTGGTTTTATTTTAACTTGACATAGGATTTTTTAAGTCCTTTTTTGCACTCATAGAAATTATGTGAACATGAGGTACAAGAATATACTTAACTAAATTTATTTGTTCCTATAATCTTATGGATGCTGGATTCTTTCTTGATATTTTGTTTCCCCGTTTCTCTAGGATTCATCTGTTTGAGAAATCCCAATCCAAAGAGCGTGATTTTGATTTGATCGACTGGGAGTGAGGTTTGGGTGTGTGGAGTCCTAGGAGGTTCTTGCAACCAAGGGCCCCTCACAATTCCGAAGCAAAACATTTATCAAAAAGTATTATTAATGGAGCTCTTTGTACAATTATATACTGAACTGCAGTAGACAAGATTAGTCAAACAGTTTGACCTTTGTAAATTCTGTTAGCAATGATTAGTTGTTTCCATGACCATTTCATGCAGCTGATCAGCCATTGTCAGTAGCACACTGCTAGCTGTCTTCTGGTTGTAGTTGTTACTCAGTCCCTGGTGTAGTTGCATCACATGTTTTGTTTTTTTAGGTTTAAGGTTGTCAGGCAGACCAATTTATTTGAACTTGGCTAAACATTAGAAGCTTGATAGCCTCGATTACCAACGTTTGTCAGGTAAAAGCTTTCAATCAGTTGAAATACCAGTAGACAAGCTAATGAACAGTTTGTGAGTAGAGAAAACCTATGATTAATTGAGTGCTCTTGTTAACTTTCGCTGGTCAAGTATGGGATCAGGATTAAAAGTTTTTTTCTTTTGAAGAAGCTGCGATTGCTGGATTTGTGTTATTACATTTTTTTGGGCTCTATGTTATGGTGTACGTGTTTACTGTTTACAATTGGCACTTGATTTGGCTCTTTTTTCATTGAAAGGATGAAATTCATGAAAGGGACCGCTACTCAGATTTCTTGTTAGCAATTCTCAGGTACTTGCTTGTTAGTTTTTGGTTTCTTAATGGTTGTTATAGTGTTGTCTAATAAATTTAGACTTGTCTTGCGGTTCCTTCTAGCCATCTAGGTAGAGAACATGTTTTCTTTTGAAGATGGTGTTTTTGCTAGCATTATAAAAATTTAGAATCATGTGTTGCTCTTTAGTCGGAGAAATACTGTCCGGTTCATTGTAGTTGTCAACCTATAGTGAAATATGGTTCGCCTTTGCATTGAATACCTGCCTTATTTTCCATTTTTATTGGATTGATATATCACTTGTGACTTGATTGTTTTTTTGTCTGCAGAGACATGCTTCCTTCATATCCTCGGCTGCGTCTGGTTAGTATTAATCCTTCATGTCTATAATCCTTTTGTGAGAGTAGATAAAAGTAAAACCTTTTTTGGTTCACAGTGAAGTTTGTGACTAATTTTTATGACAGGTATTAATGAGTGCTACACTTGACGCTGAACGGTTTTCACAATATTTTGGTGGCTCCCCAATCATCCGAGTCCCTGGATTCACTTATCCTGTACAATGCTTCTCCCCTGTGCAAATTGTTTGTTCTTAGTGTTTTGCAGTGTGATGTGGTATTGATATTTGACTATTTCAGGTCCAATCTTTCTACTTGGAGGATGTTCTTACGCTTGTGAAAGGGGCAAAAAAAAATCATCTCAATTGTACTTCAGAAGCTGCCACAGCTGAGCAGTTTGAGTTAACAGAGGAATACAGAATGGCTCTTGATGAGGCTATTAATTTAGCATGGTCAAATGATGAGTTTGAAACCCTCCTAGATTTTCTTTCTTCCGAGGCAAACCCTAAACTTCTTAATTACCAGCATTCCTCAAGTGGGATAACGCCTTTAATGGTGTTTGCGGGAAAGGGCAGAGTGGGAGATGTTTGCATGCTCCTGTCTTTTGGTGCAGACTGCCATTTAAGAGCGAGTGATGGATCTACTGCCCTAGATTTGGCTGAAAGGGAGAATCAGGGAGAGACAGCTGCTTTTATTAAAACCCACATGGGAAAAGCACCCTCCAACTCTGGCGAAGAACAAGAATTACTGGATAAATATCTATCCACTGTCAATCCTGAGCATGTTGATGTTGTCCTTATAGAGCAGTTATTGAGGAAGATTTGTATCGATTCAACGGATGGTGCTATCCTTGTTTTCCTTCCTGGGTGGGAGGACATGAATAAAACGAGGGAGAGATTAAGTGCTAGTTCCTTTTTCAGCGACTCTTCCAAGTATGTGATCATATCTCTTCACTCCATGGTCCCACCTGTAGAGCAAAGGAAGGTTTTCAGAAAGCCTCCTCCGGGATGCCGAAAAATTGTTCTTTCAACTAACATTGCTGAGAGTTCTATCACTATCGATGATGTTGTTTATGTTATAGACAGTGGGCGGATGAAAGAAAAAAGTTACGATCCTTACCAAAATGTATCTACTCTTCAGTCGTCTTGGGTTTCAAAAGCAAGTGCAAAGCAACGTGAGGGACGTGCTGGACGCTGCCAGCCTGGAATCTGTTATCACCTTTATTCGAAACTTCGAGCTGCTTCGTTGCCTGATTTCCAAGTACCTGAAATTAGGAGGATCCCAATTGAGGAACTTTGTTTGCAGGTTACTATTTCTCTTCCCTTTTGCTCAATTAGGATATTGAAATTTGAGTTCATGATTCAAGGAAATTTCCGCCATTTTATGTATGTTATACACGTGTCACATGTTCTTGTCTTGTTACAGTGTGTCCTTGTGTAAGTTTGAATATGCCTTTCTTCCCTGGATATTTAGATGTAGACTTTGGCATCTCAAAACATTGCCATATCGAGCTTTTTCAGATAGTTTTGTTGGAGTGACATGGTGAAAATTGTTCTCCATTTTGAATTTTGTTGAAATCATCTGTACATTCTAACCTAATGTAATTTTGTTCGCTATGTAGGTTTGATTGTTTTGTTTAATAGTAGAAAAATGCCTTTCTTCCCTTCTTTTTTTTGGCAGTAGATTTTTTAATTTCAGGAATTAATTGGTTCCATGGCAAAAAAAATTGGTTGGGCATTGTTCAATGTTAGCAGTTGCTGCTACATTGGGAATTCCGTTGACAAGCTTCTTTACTCGATTATGTGTTTTGTGATGGGGAATTCACACCAATCTGTTATCATTTTTTTCCCTCTGTTCTTGATTGAAAGACCTGTTACCATTTTTTAAAACTAGTTTCCTTATCACAGGCGAAGCTCCTCAATCCAAGTATCAAAATAGAGGATTTTCTGTGCAAAACATTGGACCCTCCAGTTTTTGAAACTATACGTAATGCAATTATAGTACTTCAAGATATAGGGGCCTTGTCAGTTGATGAAACACTGACCGACCTTGGGAAGAAGCTTGGTTGTCTACCGGTTCATCCAGTAACTAGCAAGATGATTTTCTTTGCCATATTATTGAACTGCCTTGATCCAGCCTTAACTTTGGCCTGTGCCTCCGACTATAGAGACCCATTCACCATTCCCATGTTCCCAAATGAAAAAAAGAAAGCTGCAGCTGCTAGATCTGAGCTGGCTTCATTGTTTGGTGGAAATAGCGACCAACTAGCAGTAGTAGCTGCATTTGAGTGCTGGAGGAATGCCAAGAGTAAAGGCCAAGAATCACGGTTTTGCTCCGAGTACTTTGTGTCCTCAAGCACTATGTACATGCTGTTTGGAATGCGTAAACAACTTCAAGCTGAATTACAACGCCAAGGGTTCCTTCCCAAAGATTTATCAAGTTGTAACATAAATTCACGCGATCCAGGTATACTCTACGCAGTTCTCGTTTCTGGTCTCTATCCAATGGTGGGGAGATTGCTTCCACCTCGGCAAAATGGTCAACGGCCTGTTGTAGAGACTGCTGCTGGTGACAAAGTACGGTTGCATCCTAAATCCTCTAACTTCAAAGTATCAAGTAAGAAATCTAGTGATCGCCCTTTGATTATATATGACGAGATAACACGTGGGGATGGAGGTTTACACATTTTTAACTCCACTGTTATTGGACCACTCCCGCTGTTATTGTTGGCAACTGAGATTGTAGTGGCTCCTGTTAATGATATCGATGAAGATGCCGGTGAGAGTGATTTCGAAGATGATGAAGAAGATGAAAGCGATGAAGATAAAACGGAAGTGCATAATAAATCAGGTGCACAACGTGGAGATAAGATTATGTCTTCTCCTGATAATGCAGTAAAGGTGGTTGTTGACCGGTGGCTTTCTTTCAAGTCAACTGCCCTTGATGTTGCTCAAGTATACTGCCTCAGAGAAAGGATTTCTGCAGCGATCCTTTACAAAGTAAGTAATTGTAGTAATTGATTTGTAGTATGATTGAATTGTGCATTATAAATGGACTAGATTGGGAAATCAGTCATTCACAACCACTGATGAAAAGGTTCCTCCAAAAGTTAGGATAGTCAATTATGTAGGTTTTTTTTTTTGGAATTAAACCCTAGGGGTGACCCCAGAGTTTAACCCCTGGGGTCATCCCCTTGGATTTTTGCTGCATTAGGCAGCCCCATGCCAGTACAGCAATTCTGCAGGGACGCAGCCGCCAGGATTCAAACCCACACCAAAGCCCTGGTTATATGTTCCAACCAAAACTTTGAGGCTAGTCCCATGACCAACTGCACTACGCCCCTGGGGGCAGTCAATTATATAGTTCTACATTCCTTGCACTTATTATGTTCAATAGAAATCAACAAATAAGTATTGGACATTTGTTATTTTAGAAAGGCAATTGAGTCTTGGACAATTTATTTGTCAAAATGTATGCACTACAAAAATCGAGATGACCATATAAGAAGTTTATAATCTACTGCATATGGTGAAATATTTTGTTTTGACTGTTAAATTCAAAGGGTAATGTTTTTTTTTTTTTTTCAGGTTACATATCCGTGGAAAGTTCCTCCTCAACTTCTTGGAGCCTCTATGCATGCGACAGCCCAGATCCTATCTCGTGACGGCCTGTCAGGGATCTCATTGAAAGCAGAACGTGTGGACCCACTGAATTCAATGTCGAATGCTACTGCAATTGACCAATCAACACCTGGGAGGTGGAAAACGTTGGGTCAGAGTTCAAATGGTTATCTTAGATCTCTTATTTACAGCCAAACACACCAGGACTCCCCTAATCATCAGAAATCTGTGCAAGTTGCTTCAGGATTCGTAAATCCAAATCAGAGGTCTGCACCGACAATTGCTCCTAGGTTACGTAAGCTGAAGAATGGTAATTGGTCTCGATAATGGTCGTATTTATAAGGGACTATTTACGGAACGGCAATTTATAGATGTCGGTCCTGATTAGATGGGAGATGGGCCTTGTCATTGAAAAAGTCAGCTGTGGTAAAGGGCATCTCCATTCTAGGTTTTCCCTATTGAAATAGAGGGTAAGCAGAGAAGACGGGGATATATTGCTTTCTGCTTAGCATATGTATCTGTTTGATTGGCCAATGGATACATGGCATGAGTTCATATGCATGCACGTGTTCAATATGTTTTGGATCTAGATACACAAGTACATGCTTGTATTTGTATATCTCTACCATATGAAGTTTCAAAGTACACGAGTCCACTTATATTCATATTTAAGTCGATTCTGTGGTTCGACTTTGCTAGCCATTTCTGCTGCAAAGGGTAGTAATTCTTTGCTTAAGGAGGTTATTCAAATTCCAAATGCAGATGGTCTGTTTTTAAGTTTGAAATGTCTGGCCTTTATGTTGCCGTTTATTCGGTTAATTCCAGCAATCGTCGTTTTTCTACTTATGCTGTAGAAGACTCCAGATAATTGTTGTTTTAGACAAAACAAAGAAGTGTAATGTACTACTACATAAAGCAATTGATGCTTGCAATGAAATCTATTCATGGGTGAGATTAGAACCATGGGAGTTCATTCACATTTTTATTCCACTCAATGAGAAGATGTTACAGGAAATGTAAAAAAGACAAAAAAAAACAAGAGACAAAATCACAAACTCGAACCCCAACCACAAGCATAGTATGTTATGCACATAAAACCCAACTGAAAAACTCAAATCTTCTTGAGGAATTCCATGACATAGGTATTGAAAGCGCAACACATGACACGGAAACCTTCAAATCCAGCGCCTTTGGCCAAGGCCTCAAACTCCTTCTCGGTTCTTTCTTTACCACCTGGGTTGTGAGCTAGCATGATAACATCGATGTGAATGACGTTCTTAGAGGCAAGGCTAGTGTCCGGGGCCACAGGGAGAATGCATTCGGTGACAATCACCTTCCCATTGTTTGGTAATGCATCGTAGCAATTTTTCAAAAATTTTGCGCAGTGTTCATCGCTCCAGTCATGGCATATCCACTGTAGGAAAACACGCACTAATTAGCTACAACCAATTCCAAATATGGTGTTACTTACACGGGAATGAGTATTTTTTTGTGTGTTTCAGTGGTCCATTCCATTAGTACGAGTAGTAATTACCAGTTTTGTACCACCCAAATGGCACGAGCACTATCACCAATAACTTGGTGGGACCCACTCAGTGGTCCATTCCATTAGTACGAGTAGTAATTACCAGTTTTGTACCACCCAAATGGCATGAGCACTATCACCAATAACTTGGTGGGACCCACTAAAACCAACAAGAAGTGGATTAGGTAAGACGTGAAAGATTGCAAAACTCACCTTCATGAAAATGGCATCTCCTTCTGGCACACTCACAAACATATCACCTCCAACGTGCTCCAATCCTACACGCATGGAGACCCAGACCCACCATTATTAAATTTAAAAAAAAAATTGAAAAAGAAGCCTAATGTGTTCGAGTGTATACTTATTAGAAATTATTATTATTGAGTTAAAAGATTTGTGCATACCAGGATAAGCTGGAGCATCTCCGATAACATGTGGCAAATCAAAATTGATGCCTTTGATGGTGGGATGCTTGGAGAGAATCATTTGAAGAGTGGCCCCGGTACCGCCGCCGACATCGACCAACGAAGTGAGGCCCTCAAAGCCTTGGTAAGTCTCAAGGATTTTCTTCATGGTGATGGTGGAGTGATTGGACATGCCCTGGTTGAAGACCTTGTTGAATCTTGGGTCCGTACCATGGTAATCAAATGCAGTCATTCCATAGGCCTTGTTGAAGGGGATTCCTCCATCAAGAACTGCGTCTTTCAAATAGTACCTACAATCCAATCGAATAATACGATCGAGCATGCATGTGAAGTGAGACAATCAATCAATCAATCTCTATGGAATCCAATTTCTAATTTGCATGTCTTACAACACCAATACCATCACAGTGATGAACTTATGTTGTTACCTTAGGACCATTGGCGTTACCGCCACCATCCACAAACATGGAAGGACTGCAATTAGAGCTGCTAAATGAACCACGTCGAGTTTTGTGGTGGTTTGTTAAAAGCTTGTTCAATATTAGTTTGTTAACATTTTTTTAAAGCTCATTAAGGTTTCAAATCAAGCTTGAACAAATCACTACTCGGCTTGTTCGGTTATTGATGTATAAAAAAATCCAAAGTACTCGAGTGTTGGAGATATGTCTTGAATTTCGGATGGTCGAAGAAAGGTATTTGACTTCCTAAAAGATTTGTTTCCTTGTTGGTTTAGACTTTGGGTGCAAGGAATTTTGTTTGGGCAAGTATTGGTTTTAGGAAGGACTCTGTGGCTATAAATATAGTCTTATTCTCTTTATTAGGTTTTGGACTTCTTGAGTGAATCTCTTTGGAGAGGCCCCTAGGGGGTCTCTCATGTGGAAGATTAGATATTAGGGTTTTAGTTTATGCTCTATTGGGTTCCACCTTGGGTTTAAGTATCCCTATCGGGTTCCGCCAGGGATTTGTTCCTAGATATCTGTGATTGGATGCTTCAATGAGAGTTACGGGTATAGCCGGTTCTGTGTGTTATCTCCTCGTTTATAGTGAATCCTCTTGCTCTTTTTCCCGTGGAGTACGTTCTTGTTTTGTGCTTGAACGGAACCACATATATCCTTGTGTTCTTGTTTATCGCTTGTTGATTTGTTATATTCTCAATTTCGTGTTTGGCACAACATCGACATCGGCTTATGTTTGGCTTAATTCAAGCTTATTTAAGATTTGCTCATCTCATAAACAAGCAAAGCTCAAACATATTTTGAAGCTCAATAAGTTTTCAAACTAAACTTGATCAACCCGCGGTTTGTTTGGCCCGTTTATCACCCCTAACTACGATATATTTTTGCTAGCCACACAGATAGATGAACATGGTTTATGAGAAACAGGGTGCGGGCAAGGTTCTTGTTTGCCCTGTGTGAACTTTTCTTTTAGGTAAAGCCCATATAGGATTTGCAAGCCAAATTAAACTGTTGACTTCCACATTTGTTCTATATGTTACCCAAAAGTTTAAGGCCGTGTTATTTTCTATAGTATTTCCTTGTGTTTAAGGTACATTTTTGGGCAGAAGATACAGGAAAAAACGATTAAAAAAATAAAATCAAGAAGCTAAAACTATATTTTTTCCCTCTCAATTAATGAATTTGTTTCTAAATCCAAGATTCAAAATCCAGCTTAAATGGGGGGCAAATGAGATTCCCAAACAAGCACTAGGGGTAGGTGAAGTGCTCTCTCTCTCTCTCTGTTTTCAACAACTCTTGGTGGCCGAGTGGAGCCCATTTGTTTCCTTTCTAGGAGAAGAGTAGTAGAGTATTTCATTTTTTGCAGTTGTTGTGATAGGAAACGTCTCGGAGACCTTAATCTTTCGTAACACGCAAAGACGCCTAATTTTCAACAAGTACACAACACTAGAACTAGAACTGGTGCTGCAAAGGCATAAACACTCGTTTTATTCCAGACAGAGATTGGTAAGTACTATTACTCTTCAATGCTCTTTAAGGTGCGATGTCTCACGGACTCTTCCACTATTACACACTGGTACATATATTAAGCCCCACTTTAATGTGTGGTGGCTCTTCTATTTTATACGTAAAGTTTACTTAATGTGAGATATATACGCTAAACGTTAAGTCTTACTTTAAGGTGTGTGGCGGAGAAAAAACCTAGAACACACAATTTTTCTCTTTTTATTCATGTTGCCAAGACCGCTACACTCTCTCGATGCATCTTTTTCTCTATGTCTATTAGAGCAAGTCCACGTTTGTACCAAATTTCATGCCGAAGCCAAAATCAGGCATCTAGAATGACAAAACTCTCTCCACCCTAGTGTCAAACTCAATGATAAATGTTGGCAATGTCTTTCTTGGTAACAAATTTTGGCATCCAATTTTGCATTTTCCGAAATTGCCAAATCATCCAAGCCAATTTAATTTGCATCAAAAGAAGAGATGAGTTTAATTCAATGATCTAGATTTGAGATTTTTGCCAAAATAATTCCCTGGGCAAGTACAAGAAATTGGCCCCGCTCCGCTTTCTTGAAAGCAAGGACCACTAAGGGAGGTAAAACCAAGGTATCTGAAAGTAAATAAAGGACTTAGGGCTTTGAGTTAAGTCAAGGAAGAAATTACTGCAGTGAGTTTAGGGAACACTCTGATTTTTCTTGTCGTTTCTATTAAAAGAAAACAACGGTAACTAACCAAAGGAACCCTCGCCCGATTCCCCCTATAGCTTGGGGGGGTGGGTTTTCGTCCTTCTTAAAGCAGACTGTCAATACCGAACTAGTGCAACAAAATTGCCATTCTTTTTTTTTTTTTGCCTTTGACACTAAAGCATGCCCAAAAAAATGACTTTGGTAAAGCTATTTTGGCACCAACGGATTGACTAACTTGCTCTTACAAGAGTAGTGGATTTCTAAAGCGTGATAGAAAGCTGATAATAAAAAACAGGGTAACATGGACCTTATACTGATTCGAGAGAGAGAGAGAGAGATAGAGGGAAAATTACCAGCTCTCCATAAGGACCTTATCTTGGTTCATAAGCAAAAGAGGTGCCATGGACACACCATCATCATTCCTAGTCAAATACTTGCACACCGGTGCCAGAGCATACAACCTCTCCACGCCGCCGTCGGGGAGGCTTTTCAAGGTACAGTTAAGAACAGAGTAGCTGGTCAGTAGCCGCAAAATCCGGTCGAGCATCACGGCTGCGTCAGGGTTCTGTGTGGGGAGCTGGGCGGCGAGCTCGGTAGGGGAGAGAAAGGCGCCGGGGCCGGCCTTAGCCATGGTCTCGAGGAGGTCGAGCTCTACGGCTGATTTCAGCACCATGGGTAGGACTGAGGCGCTGGCTAGTTGCATAGCGAATAAGAATGCTTCTTCCTCCTCCGTTTCTACTGGACTTTTCTGGTTTTCGCTTCCTGAACCCATTTTAATGGGGTTTGATTGATTGTTTCTGGGGTATTTGTTTTTTTCCCGATGATTGGAGTGCAGAGAGAGAGAGAGAGAGAGAGAGAGAGAGAGAGAGATATGGGGGGTTTTGAGGGAGGGATACCGCAAATTCGTGGGGTGTCTCTCCTATAAAAGGCGCCACTTATAGGTGTCTTTTCCCCACCAACCTTGTTAGAGTCTGCACATCTTCACATGACCCTACCATTACCAACCCAAGATATAACAGTCAGGAAGGTGTAGTAAGTAGTATATCTCCCGATCGAAATAGCGTACTGGCCAATACGTAGAGTTTTGGAGATACATACCTAGTAGGAGTACTACATCAATCTCAAGCTGGTGATGATAAAAACACGAGTTTATGCCACCACAGCACATTTTTGGGCTCTACCGTACATTTTTGTTATATTTTTGCCTCATTGCTTTAGTGATTTAAAGAATCGGAACTAGACAATTAAATTACAATATGTATTGTCTGAAACTCATAATACTGATAGATTGTGAGCGTCATCGATAAATATTCCTTTGTTGTTATCTAAAACCACTGTCATATTGGAGTTATCTAAACATAGTCGAAACTGTGCACAAATGTATACACTTTTGGCGCTTGTAGAGACATATGCATGCCTAGAGGCTAGACTCTAGAGCACTAAATACGTACTTTCGCTTAATTACAACAAACATGAAACATGCATATACGATGTTAAAGAAAACATGCATATACAGTACACCTTAGACGACCACAAAAGGTCTAATCTAATCTAGTCTGCTATGCTACTAGTAATAATTTCCCTTGATGGTCTCTCTCTCTCTCTCTCTCTCTCTCTCTCTCTCTCTCACACACACACACACACACCCACCCACATTAGATTCATTCACTTTTGCTAATTACTAAAACGTAGTAAGTAGTATATGTTTGTTTTATATATATGGTCCGGAGTCCAAATCACTTTTGTTTATGGGACCATATATATCATGCCTCTGGCACATAATGCTTGGATGGACCTCATCATGTTTCATTTGATATCTTCCAAAACAATTACTATTAATCCCCTTACCTAAAAATTAGGACTATATTAGTATTGTGTTTCTAAAACAAGTGCATGTTAAAAGAAAACAAACCAGGACTGAGAGAGACTTTTCTCCCATACAGAAATGGACAACTAGTATTCATTATCGTATTTCATAAGTTCTCCATCGCATAGTACTCGATTAGTTTTGTGTATTAAAAAAATAACTTTTTTTCTCATTTTTTCCTTCATAAGATATTGATTGATCGCTAGTCAAACTGTTAGACATTGCATGGTTGAATAAACCATTTTTTAATTTATAATAAAGCTGGAAAATTACTCCTATATTGGATATTTCTATAATTTAATGGGTAAACTATAGTTAACCCCCTCTAACTAAGCCTCGCGTGCACTTTGGCCCCTCTAACCTTTTTTTTTTTTGGCACTCAACCACCTCTAACTAACTGAAATTCAAACGGTCATAATTTCAAATGGTCATAACTTTTTTGTCCAAAATCGAAAACATGCAAATTATATATCTATTTCGAGGTCTTGAAGTCAGCTTTCTAATGACACCAAAATCACATCACGATTCAAAGTACACAGAAAGTTATGATCAAAAGAGTAAGGGCTGGTAGACAGAAAGACCGTATTGATCATAACTTTCTGTGTGCTTTGAATCGTGATGTGATTTTGGTGTCATTATAAAGCTGACTTCAAGACCTCGAAATCGATATATAATTTGCATGTTTTCGATTTCGGACAAAGAAGTTATGACCGTTTGAATTTCAGTTAGTTAGAGGGGGTTGCGTGCCAAAAAAAAAAGTTAAAGGGGGCAAAGTGCACTCGAGGCTTAGTTAGAGGGGGTTAACTATAGTTTACCCTAATTTAATTGTGTATGATCGATATGATTAGTCAGATCTAAAGGGATAACATCTTACCTACTCTCTTTGGAAGATGGAGTGAGAGACAAACCGCAGCAATTGGTGACCATTCAACTGCAACCACCTTCCCTCATTTCTATTCAAACAACCATCTTCATCTTCATCTTCTCGAAGTTTTGTAGTATTAGTATATATAATTATTATTATTATTATAGTACTGACAATTCCTATATATACCAAATGCCACTAAAAATAAGCCATACAGAAAAGTAAGAATCAAGACTTAGTCACTCTCACCAACCTCTTTATAAAGTACTCTACAATATAATTGTTAGATTTTGTTAAAAATAAATCAGAATATCCAAATCAATTTACTAGCACCTTAATTAATCGCGGAGATAAAAAAAAAAAAAAAAACCCTTGCAAACTGTGGCTGCCGATTCTCCTCGTTAGGTTGACAATTTTTTTTTTTCTGGAAGCATGTTGCCCTATTCTTTCAATTAGAGTAACAAAAAAAAGTTTTCCAATAAATGAATGAAGAGAGTAAAATTATAACCACATTTACCTTTTTGGCAAATTAGGATGTCCGGGACTTGCCATAGACTCGAGGTAAAAATTGGGTGGGTTTGGAACTTGAGGGGAGAAATATTGGAAAGGGAGAGAAAATAATAAAGAGGAAATTAATTTAGAGTAAAAGTTAAGAAAAAATTGGAGAGTAAATTGAACTTATATTTTAAACTTGCCCTTCTCTTTCTATGGAAACCAAACAATTGATGAAATATTTTTAAAATTTTCTCTTCTTTTCTCAGGTATCAAACACACCCATAATATTTTGTATCACTGATACTTCCTCCATTCCAAATTTCTTATCCGTTTTTTTGCATGCGTGTCATTATTAAATTACTTATATTTTTTAATTTATAATATTTTTTTATTTTGAGCAATTTTGTTTAATATATAAACTCGAGATCTATCAAATAAGATCTATATTTTTTAATATTTTAAAGAAAAAGATTTCAATTCTCTTTTTTTAGGGTGATATACGGAATACAAGTAAAGTGGACAAAAGAATTTGGTAACAAGGGCGGGCTTTACAACCCGAGTCTTTGGTATAGAATAGAATGGGTTTCCGTCATCTTTGGGTTACCCCAGTAGGAGTATATAGTTGGGCCATCAAAGTAGAGATAGGCCTGGAGTTGAGATGGGCCTAAATGAATCACGAGCCTTTTGGTAAGGGGTTTGGAATTGGAGCGTCTCTCTCTCTCTCTCTCTCTCTCTCTCTCTCTCTCTTTATAATGCAAGTATGGGATGTGTTTAATGGCCATTTTCGAAATTCGAATCGGCTCTCCCTCACTGTCAGTGCTCAACGGCTACCTATTCCCATTACAGTCGTGCAGTGTATTTTCTTCGATTCTTTCTTTTTTAGAGTTCATTTACTTTTTCAGAGAGAGAGAGAGAGAGAACTAGATGGGAAGGAAGGAGTTGAAGGGGGTGATCGATTTATGTTCGCCGGAGCGATTAGAGGGAGAGGTGGTGGTTGATCTTGCGGGTACCCCAGTAAGAGGAGTATTTTGTTTGAAAAGGAAGAAGGCGAACATGAGAGAGATTGAAGATAGAGAAGATTGCTTCATTCTCGGTTTCGACCCTAATGACGACTCCCTCGACCTTCCCCATATCAAAGTGTCCAAGGATCTTCATAACCCTAATTCCCCTGACCTCTCCGTCCTCGCTGAAAAAGGCCAGGTAATCCTCTCCCTCTCTCATATAGTATATGTCTGATCGAACATGTATTAGTACATCTACTTATACACATATATACAGAAACGCTGAGACACAAGGTTCATACTTGTGTCATTTAAGTTATCTTCATTGGGTCTTTTTCCCGGTATCCGTCACCTGTAGAGGGTTATATTTTGTCTTGTTCTTTTGTTGGCGTGTTAAAAGTTTGACTGAATTCTGAGGGTAAGTTGGCTCAACTTATGTTTCACGCGTTAAAAACATCGCGACAATCCATCAGTCATTTTGGATCTCTCTCTCTGTTTTCATTACTAATATAATATGCAATGAAGATAAGGGTGATGAATTTGCTTTGCAGTTGGACATGGGATAAAGATATTTTGTGGGTTTTGGAAAAGTCTGGCAGTTTGTATCTATAAAAAGGCCAGGAATTCACCTAATGGCCTTTCACTAGGCGACAATGATGGTTTCGAATGTTAGTTTGCCTCGTCTTGTCGTCGGACGTTCTAGTATTTAATAAGAATGCGCACACATTGCATACCCATCCTACCCTATCCTATCCGCCCTCCTCAGCTCTTCTCACATAGTAATAGTAAGGTAAGCCAATTCTAGCCAAAGACTTTTTCCCCGGCAAGCACCTTGAAGGGTAAGACCTCTCTCTGCTATTATCCGAGTTTCCTATGCTGGTGTAGGCTTTCGATGGTTAGATCTGTTAAACCTATGCTAGGCATAGAGGTCAACTTTCTTTCGGCGGGGATCTATTGTTGATTGTTGAGCTCTAGCAACATTGGCTTGTTTTGTGTCCATGGCAAGGGTACTGACTGCAAGGGGAATAGTAAGAAGACTTGTCGAAAAGAGGGTTCAGCAACATAAAGAGATTATACGTCCATTCTAGTCTAGCCTATCCTCCTAATCTGTAGTTCACCCCTGAGTGAAACCAAGTACTGAGACCCAAGGAAGCATCTAGGTGACAACTGGCATTTATGGTCTGTACTTGTGCCACAAACCCAAATGTTTCTCATCAATCTGTCTTTCCCCCCCTAATAATCAGGTCCAAAACCTCCTCATTTTCCAACTGGGTATCTCTTGGAGTAGTATTGATACTTCTTTTCTATTTGTTCATCATGTATGTGTGCAAGTATGTAATATGCATATGATGATGGTGATGGATAGGTGGCATGTAGAGATTACCCGCATCCAAGACATCTCTGCGTGAAGAATTGCTTTGAGAAGACCCCTCACGAAAATCACTGTGAAATGGTAAACTGAACCTGCCTTCTAACAGAATAAGCATTGGGATGGTGAATTATGTATCTAACGACTAAAGTTTGTGTCATTACTGTTGGTTGGATGCAGTGCTTTTGTTTTGTTTGTGATACGGCTGCCCCTTGCAAAAAATGGTCCGGAAGTAATGGTCATTGCCATGCCATTAACAATGAAGCATGGAAGTCTCAGAGGAAGAAGACGCGACGACGGAAAGAATGAATTGGCCTAGTTTTTGGACAAGTTTTGCTGATTTAAAGTCACACAAAATGATTACTCTTTCTGCTGAAATTGGAATTTAGCCATGACTTATTCCGGTAACTGGGATGCACCGAAGCCAGTTCTGGATTTTGGAAGGTTACTATGTTCACATACTTTCGGATAATAACGTTTTTTGGAAGATGATGAAGCTAGAACTCCAAACTCATTGAATTGGGTTATTCGGTCTTTAGGTAGCGAATGTAAAGTTAGTATGTTCACATCCTTGTGAATGATGAATGCAAAAGACAAAGAAGGCAGAACTTCAAAGACGTTTGAATAGGGTTATTCAATTTTTTGCATATTCCATCTGCTGCAATTATGTACAAGTTCATTTTTTGGCTTGTGTTTGAAACTTCATTGAATGCTGAAGTAGTTTTATTTGGAATGATGTTGGTAACAAATAAGTGGAAGTTTCAAGAAGAAGAAAACTTTTTGGGACTCCTTTCCTTGTGAAAAAGAGTTCCAAAAATGTTGATTACGAAGAGTTAACTTTTGTGTGCCTTTGGCAAGAAAATTTTGACAATGGTTTGGAAGCAAATCAGAAAGTAACAGATAGGACTGATTTCGTAAGTAATGACCACTACGTTAACATCGATCTGTTAGGCTTTGGAATCTTTCTGTTCTACTTTTCGATTTCATTCACCAAATGGGAGTAGCTTTGCTCCCAAGAGCCAGGTGCTTTCCATTTCCACTACATTGAGCAGTCGATCATTTATTTCTACAAACTTACAGATCATGTTCTATTCTCATAACTTATTTTTAACCAATTAAGGACTATATATATGCATAACATTTTGCGCCTAAAACGTATAATTCAGTGTATTTTACTAGGAGTATTGTTCATAAAACCTGGAAAGTTTCTCAAACCAAAAAGATATAAATATTTCCATGTACTGTAGTATCTTTTCATTTAAAAAAAAAAGAGAGAAGAAGTTCGGAAAATAGGAATGAGCTGCAATTTTTCCTTACATTTCTTGGGCTAGAATACACGAGAGCAGAGGGAAATCCCTACAACAAATATGGGGTAGTCGGTTGACCCGTGGTGAGAAAGATCGCTAATAAGCTGTCTGATAAACCATTTCATTAACAAGAGATAGAGAGAGAGAGAGTCAGAGAGGCATTTTCTTCCACTTTCTCTCTCTGTATCTGTATCTCTTCTTTAGTTTGTCAGCCATGCCAATCCAACTGACAATCCAGAAGAAGCTTCAGGTCGTCTGTCTCTAGAGGCTTTTCTGTTTTCTTCATTTTCTTTCAAGATGTCTGTCCGCTCAATTAGTAATTCGCAGAGGGAGGAGGCAGTGAAGGTAGAAGACGTGGAGCACGCAGAAGACTCTGATGTGGAAGATGCTGCTCAAGGTGTGGATCCTATTCCCTTCCTTTCCCCCACCGTACCGCAATCTATGGAATAAATAATAACTTCTTTTACATCTTATTATCCATATCTGTGTGCATGCATGTGTATTACTTAAGGAAGTAGGGTGTTATTCGTTCTATATTCCCGCCATTTATACGGTCAAGAACGCCCCAATAGCATTGAAAATTTTTGGGGCATGTGAATTTATGGATTTGGGAAATGTTTATTGGTGCTGCCCTGCTGGGAGCACTTAAAAGCACCAGTTTCTTATGAGAAATGAAGTTTTCCGGAGAACAACTTGCACAATCAGCATTGTTTTCCCTTTTATGAATTTATGGAGTAGTTTTTACGGCTGCTATTCCGTTGGTTTACTTTCTTTTTTATTTTCCCTTTTTGTCAAACTCTTTTCAAGTCATTTATGATGTAGTTCTAAGGCAGGCAGTGAATCACGGAAGTCGGAACAATGTAACTTATTGGGACTTTAAGTTAGTTTGGATTGGTTCAAACACAGCTAGCGCATATGTCCTGTTATTTGATTTTGGGAACTCTAAAACTTGCGATTTTCAGTTTATGTGGTCGTTAATCTTCTCAAAAAAAGTATTGAAAATGCAACTCACCAAGTGTTGAATGAATGAATGATTTCTGACTATTAAGACGTCATAATGTATTGTTATGAAGTAGTTATGTTTTTCTTGTGCATACATCATGATGTCACAATTTATTGTGTATCATTGTTTTCTTCTTTCTTAGTCTCCATTTCCAGCTTTTTGGAAAATTGTTGTGTTCCATATCACGTCATATCTCTGTCTTGTGTACACATGACCTCTTAGTCAGTTCAGTTGGTTAATTTTCCTGTAAATGTGCTCTTATTGTCCATGTCATGTCAACTGTGCAGCTGATTGCAGCTGGATCTTAAATCGTAGGTTTTGAGTATATCTTCTTTGCTCAGCTATTCTCTGTCTTTGACCTACAACTATTTTCTAGTTCCTACACTATTGTATATGGAGTTCCGTTTTGCTTTTGCTGTATAAATTATAAGGAGCATTTGTTTTGTCGTCTGCATAACTGTACTAATTGGAGATGAAGAACAGGTGCAAATGAGAGTTCAAAGCAGAGCAAAAGTGAGAAGAAAAGTCGCAAGGCAATGCTGAAGCTGGGAATGAAACCTATTAGTATTACCAGTCTTAGTAGGGTCACCATCAAGAGAACAAAAAATGTAGGTCTCTTGGCTTTGTTTGTTTGCCATTTTAGTTTTGTTTTAGTTTTGTTTTCCAATCATTACCCTACTTCTTTCTTCAATCATTACCCTATTTTTCCAATTATTACTTTCACATCTCTCTCTATCTCTCTCCAATCATTACCCCTATCTTCAATCATTACTCTATTTCTCTGTCTTTACTTGGTGTAGTTGATTTGAATTTAGTAATAACCGACCTTTTACCATCGACTCTGTGCGTTTCAGATGATGTTTTGTATCTCGAAACCCGATGTCTTCAAAAGTCTGAATTCTGAGATATACATCATTTTTGGAGAAGCAAAGATTGAGTATTTGAGCTCTCAGCTGCATACACTGATACACAGGCTGCCCAGCAGTTCAGGATGCCAGACTTTGGTTCAGTGATGGCAAAGTCAGATATTTCTGCTGCTGTTGCTGGAGCACAGGGAGATGAGGAGCCTCGTGACATTGATTTGGTCATTACACAAGCAGGTCTGTCGAAGGGCAAAGCTGTTAAAGCACTCAAGACTTATAATGGAGATATAGTTGCCATCATGGAGCTCACAACATAGATAAGCTCTATGATCTACCCTGAGCAACCAGTCAGAGGAACAAGTTTTGTTATTGACATTGAGGCTTCCAATTTTGGAGGGGAAGTTTATAATATAGTTTCAATACTGTTTTTTTTTTTGGCATCAAAGAAGAACAATGAAAAGAAAAGAGTACAAGGATTTAACAAATATAAAACAAACACAACTATGCCATCGCCTAAGATAGAGGACGCCTACGACATGCGAAGGCCAAGAAGCCTAAGGAACAGAACACAGTGTGAATGTGCAAGCAGAAAATAACAACTGAAAATAATAAAACAGACAACCCCAAAACCACCGTCACGAGCCGCTTGAACACTTCATGTGCCACCGCCATGAGCCGCTTGAACACTCCTTGAGCCACCGCCACAAGCCTCTTGGACACACAATCCACAGCCATGGACGATCAAACTGCTGGCCGGATTGCGCCCATTCATAACGGCAACCAATGCAGATCAGTTAGCCAAAGCGAGAAAGCAAACACAACCAGAAAAACGGCCCACATCACAGCTGCACCAAAACTACTTGCAACAAACAAACAAAACCCACCAAACATGCATGCAAAACAGAATTGATCTGATCGGTTGGGGAAGGGAAGAACAGGGGAAACCAGATCCGATCGGAGAGGGGGAAAAAGAGGGACACAAGCGACAACCAATCGATCAGGAGAAAGGGATACCAGAAGCGGGAATCAATCAGCTGTTACTCATGGGAAAGCTCTGATGCTCGACGGGGAGGGGCAGACACCTTGGCTAGCTGATCTGTTGTAGCTTAGACACCTTGGGTGACGAAGAATGCTTATTTTGCATGTTTAGCCCTTAACTGTTTTTACTCGTTTAATACCAAAATCGAAATTGTCATGGCTTCAGGATCATATACAGTTTTATGTACTGTTCCCCTGGAAAGCAATGACATGGGTAGTTCTTAGAGGAATTGGCACTGGTGTAGACTCATTTGGGGTCATTTATTAAACATGCAATTGGTTCTGTTGAACAGTACGTGACAGATCTAGAACTGGAAGGGTTCTTCACAAGTCCAAAGATTTGGGTTTAGTTAAAGAGGGAATTGGTAATGAATATTCAGAGAATCAAATTGTGTTGACTTTTAGTGCATGACCATCCAAGTGCAGTACAATGGAAGAACCGGACATATAACCGCAGGATGGGTTTGGTTTACGTTGTTGGGAGGGGCATTCATATATGGTTTCCAGGGTCCCAAGCATCCATCCTTGTGGTGCTCTGAGCTCGGTTGCGGCGGTAGAAAAGCTTGACCGTGCATATTGTTCCGAGGGGAATATTGCTTGGTAAATATGGGGAATATGCAGTAAAAGAGTTTGTTGGTGAAATGACAATTTATTAAGAGTGAACCCCAATGATAAATTAAGTCTCTGATGGACGCCTCATAATTCATTAGGGCCATCCCTGGGCTATGCCCAGTTATTAACCGGCATAATGTGGAACCAAATGTTGTACCGGAGCAAAGTCACACATACCCAGGTCAAAAAACACTAGTAGTAAAAATGAGTTTGAGGGTGCATTTCACCGCAAGGTTTTGAAGTGAAACGGAGATGAAAATATTTGCAATTACCGTTGCAAGAAATAAACTTGGATTAGGGATCCATCCGTCCCGAATAATGTGGTATGATTCTCAGTCAGGCCAATTATCCACAGCTTAATTGGATGTCTTCAGGCCTCCCTCTACCTGCCCCTACCATGGGGGGCAGAACAAGAATAACAGCAGTAGTAGAAATAAAACTAGTACAGTAAGATAGGACCATCTACAATGCAGAGGCCATGGGAATTCGGCTCGCTCCCACGGCATATTTCACCATTTTAATGCGTTAAGGTATTTCCAGTTTTTATGCATGCTCATCAGCAAATGACAGATCATTCAAGCAACTCATATAACATCTGAACATCTGGGTTTTCAGTAATTCAAACGAAAACCAAACGCTTTTTACATATGCTTGGAGAAATCTCAAGATACGGGTTTTCAGTAATTCAAACGAATACCAAACACTTTTTACATATGCTGGGAGAAATCTCTCTCTCAAACAGAATTTACAGGTGTGGATTCAGACCTTGAAGTTCATCAATTCTGACCTGAAAATTCATCCTTCAGCACATGCTCCCAATCTGATGAAGAGCTATCATTCCAACCAGAAAAGATCCGACTTCCCATCCTCTTTTTCCTACCAGATCCAATCACCCGATCATCTGAACTATGCATATAACTACTACTTATGTATGGGCCAAACTCGTCTAGTTTACTGTTGCCACATGAATTCTGCAAATTAAATTCATCAGATAAGTTCAAACTGCCAGCCTCGGACCGATCTCCGACAAACGGAAAATGGTTGCTCTTGACTGCAAATCCCACATCAACCACCTCCGTCAGTCGCTGCCCTTTTGCAACTTCGGAGTTTGAGCTCTGACCCCTGCGTTTAAGGATATCCAATCTGGCCATGACAGAAGCCTCGACATCATCAACACTCTTTGTTATAGTTGAAGTAGAGGAATCCCAAATGGAGATACCGGATATTGGGTTATCTTCAGCCTCTGGTGTCACTTTCTGGGTTATGTTCCAATCAGGAGAGACCTCGGAGATCGGTTCCTTCTCAGCAACCTCTAGATAATCTACATCTGTAAGCAGAGGAAAATTAAGTGACTTACTATTACTCAAGGAAATGCCAAGGACCGTCAAGGAGAGAGAGAGAGAGAGAGAGAGAGAGAGAGAGAGAGAGAGAGAGAGTTTACATCATGTGAAAGTGTTATAAAACTCATGAAACATGCATTGGGAATCGGGATCCTAATTATTTAGATATTCTCACCTTAGCATGAATGACCTCATATTTCAAGCCCAAAAAATTAGAATATGTATAGTAGAAAATAGCAGGTTTGGAGGTGGCATACCAACCTTTCATGTTGTCGGACTTGCGTTTTTCCATCTCAATCTTCATACGGTTGAAGCGAGCTCTATAACTAATGGAACACAAGGCAGCTTCAGCCTCAAGCCATAAATTCTTATACAAGAGAGTTTCTGATGGGATTTCGTTCTCTCCAATAAAATCCTCCTTAAGAATACCCTTTATAGCCTGTAAGCCATATACGCACACAGAAACCAACGGTTTCTTGTTCAACAAATCCATAGATAAAAAAATTCCATTTTGAGTTCCAGCACAGCAAGCTTATTTTTTCGCCTAGAAGCACAAGTATTAAGAAAACAACAAATCATTAACACATACCTGCACCATTTTATCATCTTTCATAATGTCTGCATCATCCCTTAAAGAGAAAAAATCCGCACATTCCTCAACTTTCTTGCCAGAAGAATTATTGTTCGTTGTCCCCTTATATCTATGGCGGTCATCCAACCGAATATCAAGACTAACATCAGGTTCCTTTGTCACCGGAGACCTGGCTTCAGTGACACCCTGGAGAAGACATTTTTCAGCACAACTCCATAAACCTTCTCTTCGGATTCAAAGATGTCAGACCCAATTCCCAAATGGCCTATGGCCATCTAGGCGAGTACATCTCAATTTAGAACACACAAATTAAATTAAAAGTACGTTTGGGTGCGTGCTTGTGCGGGCCAATGGATGGAGCATCATGAGATGCTGATAATACTCACCTATGCCTTGAAGGAAAAAAGAGGCCATCTCGTAATTGCAGTAATATAAAGCAAACCAATAAATAATGAAACAACCGTGTGAATGACAGCTCAAGGAGTTTACCAGTGCTAGGGTAACTTCCATCAACCTTGAACAGTTTTTACAAAACCAAAAGAACACATACCTTACGAAGATTAGGTTCACAAAAAGTGCCTTGTTGGGGAAGCCTTGATTCTTGTGTTGGTTTCATAGGAGGAATCTTCATTGATATACACGTATCAAGATTGTTGATTGCCTGCTTAATGGCTGCATGATCTTTTTCCGATACTGCAGATACATCGTCTGAACAGTAAAATAAAAGCAATTCCGAGAGGTTATGTACTGTGTTAACCATCATTTGGACATTCATTTTTGGAATTGATTCCGTCACATCCCCTTTGCCCAGCTTATTTTCATTTTCTGCAGAACAAGGCAAACATGAAGTGCTTTCCATACCATGAAGAGGCACAGAACCATCTTCTGAGGCATCATTAGTATTCAACCCATCATACGGTTTGAAATCTGTTTCATATGTAACCTCACGCTTTTCAAGACCCAGTTCTTTTGTGTGACCAGGTTTTGAATCTGGAAAACCTATTGAGTCATTATGGAAGCCACATTCTTTTCTTGGCTTACCAACGTTATTAGAAAACTGAACCCCCTTGTTGCTAGTTAATGTTGGAATATCAAATCCTGCTTTCGCCTCGTCAACTGAAGTATGCTCTCTGACTGGGCAATTAGTGTTCGGAAGTTTTTCAGGACAAAGCAATGAACCAAGTTCCACATACCCATTCTCCTCATACGACTTCACAGTATCATAAGTTGGAGGAAAGCTCTGAATTTGTTGACGATTTAAGCTAGTGCAAGTTTCAGATACTTCGGGCAGAGAGAAACAAGAAGCTGGAGCACCTTTCCAGCAAGGTGAATCCACAGAAGGATTGCAATGATCTAAACTCTCTGGAGAATCCTCAACTGAAGCAAAGGCTTTTTTAGCATTATCATTTTCCAAAGTCAAGCCATCTGGTACATTTGTATCAGCGGGTTGGAATTCCATTTCACCTTTAGATACAAAATTCAAGACACCCTTAGTAGTAGGCTTGTATTCCCTCTCTACTTTTCCAGTAGAGGATGATGCAACAAAGAAATAATCGGCTCTTTTTAAGTGTAAGAAAGGCTCCTTTTGATCAGAGGAATCATGGAAACCAGAGCCCTTTCTTTTAATAGTTATGACACTGCTGATATTTTTGTCATCTTTAGTGGAAACTCCACTTGGCACTGTAGAACTGGTGCCAATGGATCGAGGTGGTCTGATGACAAGAGGAGGGGCAGATTTTTTCACTGATAAGAACTCATTCTGGCAAGATTCAAGAGGTTGGAAGCACTTATCGTATGATGCATTATAAGAAATTTGATGATTCCAGAAACTTGCAGCTGGTTTGGGAAAGGGCCCCTGTCCATGAGACTCTGGAAGTATTGAGCTTCCTGAGATTGATGTTCTTGAGGAGTCACCGGAAATGAACCCGGAATTTTGCACTTTATTTTTACTTGGAGCAACAATTTGGCTTTCTGAGCCAAATACATCAACATATTTTCCACTTGAAACTACAGAAGCATCTTCTGCACCAAAATCACAGTAGTGAAGATCAGGAACATCATCAACTTGTTTAAGTTAGGGGAGGACCAAGATTTCTTATGCACTTTAAAAGGCAAAGTAGTGCAAGAAGGAGTGCTCGTGAACCAGGTTGAAGGCACTGAGAGCATGAGAAGACTAAACAAGACCACAAAATGTTTATTGGGAAACATACAAATTACAACCCAATTCTAGTGGTTGACCCAACCCGACTAAATAACCCCTGTTGCCAGATACTTGGCTTTGGTTAATGAAATCTATATCCTAGCAATAGAGATCACTCTATAAACCAAGGAAGAAAAGTGTCGTACTGGTTTTAACAAATTTTACATGATTTGCACATATGAAACCACAGTGGGAACACCAAAAAGTCAAAAAGTGAATCCAACATAGGGTTTCCTCGAAACATGAATCTAGTGGAGAGGTTTTTCAAATCTATTCGTTCCTGTGATAGAATAAAATACCCATGGTACTTGAAGCAGACAAAAATGAATAGCTCATGTAATGCATGACCCATACACCCTATGGTCACCAAAAATAATAGTTTCATACAAGTAATGATGACATATTTGGCACAGAAGTAGCAATACCTGGTTTCATATAATTCTTGTAAACATAGGAACCCGCAATATTTTTATCCTCAGCGCAGAAACTCCCATCAAGTCCAACCCGTTTGCCCTGCTCAAGGTCAGACAGTCCGCTCCAAGAGCTATCCCACTGTGGCATGTACTCCAGATCCGAGTAATCAACTTGAATAGGCCCATCCAATGGAGCACGCGAACTGGACAATAAATCATAGCTAGGTTCATTAAGGACCACCAAAGGGACATCATCCTCAATCACCGGTGAGACAAATGGAGGATAATATGACTTGTCTCCAACATGTTTACTAGGCACTTCACTTGAATACTGCAGAAAAGAGAAGGAATCGGATGCAGCACCGAAATTAGGGTTTGATGCTGCATTAAAATTAGGGTTTGGTATGTCGGTCGAAGGCAGACATGTGGTCCGAATCGAATCAACTTCTGATCTATGATTGGGATAGAAATCAGGTCTAGAAGCTGAAGGGTGATGCGAATATTGCCAATTAGGGAAAGAAGAATGAAAAGGCAGAGCATAAGGGGCTTCAGAGAAATTCACAGGTGGGTTTATACTACCGGGTTTGGAATTGGACCGATCCACCGAAAAAGGAGGTGCTGAAGCCGATAAATTGGACAACGGCGATGACGAACCACCGTTACCAGAAGTCCCAAACCCCATCATTTCTTCTGGTCGAAAATGATCGAGTCAACTGGTCCGAAAACGAAACAAAAAATTGAGCAGGAACAAGAGTGTTTATAGTGATAAGCGAGCAACATTAATCAAATAAGCAAAAAATAAAGAAGCAGAAGGCAATTATAACAGAAACACTAACGAAATCGAGGTTAGCAGAGAAAAAATCCCCAGAAATTGAGAGGAACTGAGGAGTTTGATAGTAGGATAAGTTAGATGGGAAAGTATACCAGTTGAGTAACGCGAGACACACCTGCAGCGGGCGGAGTCGTCTCCCTCTGTAGTCTTTTTGCAACTTCCGAGCAAATGATTTTCTGCCGGAAAGTTGTCAATCCTTTGGAAGTCTTTGATGCTGATAAACCGCATAGGCTACCCCGTAATTTCGAACAATATGATTTCATACCCCGATAGATTAAACTTGTAACTGAATTTGCTTGAATTTTAATAGTATGGAAAATGCTTACCTCAGCCTTAAGAGAGGATGATAACATGTAAAATGTGCATCGATATCAAAGAAAAGATTATTGACATATGTGAAAGTGTATTAATACTAGTGAAATAAGTATTAAAATTCAAACTATTGTAGGTATTATTTGCATATTGTCTTACGCATATTAGATTGAGTTTAGCAATATACCCTTTTAATATTTTGCTGCGATAAATGAGTTTAAAGTTCCTCATTGTCTAAACAAACTAAAGCCCATAAAAATACGGATTTTGAGATAAATCATTCTCTTTACGCACATTAACTAAAAAGTCCAAATAAAAAAGATAGCTTGTTTAAAATCCATAAGTTATAGATAAATTTTTTAAGAAAAACTCACCCAAACTTTGTTTTGGAGAATTTCTTGCCACCGTAGATAGGAAGAGTAATGTAATAATACTCTCCTATACTTAGTAATAGTTAGGACACTTTTATTAAAAACATCAGTGTGAGTATTTAGTGCTCCCCTCACAGCCTTGTACTATGTCAATGGGCAAACCCTAGGTATCTCAAAGAGCATAATTTGGATGATAAAAAAATTTCAAATCATCAGTTGATTATTCGTTTAAAGAGTTGTTAAGATTAATAATATGAAGTCTCACAATTGTTATTTTTAGTCCATATTTTGGTACATGGAACTTGTACATATAGTCTTGAGCCCCGGCCATATGAATGTGTTGTCAAGAAAAGTGTTAGGACTCTATGTGATGGTGCCCCAGTAAACTATGGAGGTGCTATATTAATGAAGACAGTCCGAGGTAACTATGGGTGGGCCGAAAGTGTCTTTGCCTTGGGAAGGATTGTTATTAGGGGGCCCTTGATTTTGTGTAGCGATAACATGAGTAGATAAAGGGGCAAGAAGTAGAAATAGACGACCCAGAACCACGTGTCTTTCGGGGTAATAATGAGAGCAAAACAGAGTTACTCATTAGAGATCAAATTCACAAATGGTAAGCACATCCACCCATATTAACCAGCTCAAACACATCCATGTAATGATTTTTTTCTAATAACTAGATGTTTGGATAAGTTTGTGCGCACCTCCACTAATATTAAGGTAATGAAATTAACGACCGGACAAGCCTTCTAGTGACCCCAAGGTTCGAAGTATGACTTTCGTAAAATTCGAACGTGCAACTTAATGAAAGACAGACACTTATTTATTTTTCCATGTCCACTTACCAAAACTCCTTGAGCTCATATCCATGTCAAGTTAATATCTGGTACTCTGAACGTGGTTGGAATTAAGCACCAAATTCTTTCTTTAGGTTGCTTAATGCACTGAACTACCAATATCAAAGTCAAATGTTCATACCCAAGCCCACATATTCAACAGTCCACTACCTAACACACATGTCCTTTCACCAAACCGAAGTAAATTGGGAAAATAACGAACAGGGGCGTGTTTTTAATAATTAATATCCGCTAAGGACATATTCAGCATTAATAAATATTCTCAACATGTCCTTAGCGAGTATTAATTATCAAAACACGTTATGGACCGTCATTTTTCCAAGTAAATTTCACGGGAAAATGACAGCCCAAGATTTATTTTGATAATTAATACCTGCCAAGGACAAGTTAAGAACATTTGTTAATGCTGAAAATGTCTTTGATGGGTATTAATCATTAAAAACACGTCATTTTCCCAAATTTCACATGCCTAAATTAGCCCAGTTCTTCGTAATAGAAAAGGGAAGGAAGAAAAAGTAGGAAAAAATAAAAAAATAAAAACTCATCCGCCATTGGAGTCTGAAACATCAAAGGAAACTCATTGGAAGCACAACATTCTATGAATCTTCAACATTTTTTATTGCCTACTTAGTACAAAGAAAGAATTTTTTTTCCATTTTAACGGGCGGGTTCAAGAATTGGAACCCGTCCCTAACAAATAATTGAACTTTTTTGAGTAAAAATAACAAATAATTGAACTAATAAAAGTAACATGAAAGAAAAGCAAGCTGGGAAAATATGAAGCAATGTTGTTTCTATCTTCAGAAGTAAACAAGGAAAGAAGAAGAGCCCTCAGCAGTGATGGGTGAAGTGGAGGCAGAACGGAGACTCCTCAGGAAAAACAGAGCATCCATTCGCCGCATACGTCTTGGGACCAAGAGTTGTTCCCTTAACCTTGCCATTGCCACACTGTATTCCTCCAACAGCTCCACTACCATCCCCACCTTTATCATCTCTCTCTCTCTCTCTGATTTTGCGACCTGAACCTGAATGTAACTAGAAAGGGCACGGGCAGAGGATGTCAAGGAGGGTGGAATTTAAGAAAGCCAAATTTATAATGCTATACCTAACCAACATAATCATGGTAATTGACCTGACTTTTCATTTGGTACTTTCCACGTTCTAAACACATACAAACAATTATAAGTATCTATCTAGATGGGATGTGATTTCAGATTGACATCCATGGCCCAGTTGCGTAATTAATCACGTTTTAAAAATAAGTTAATTTGCGGCTGAAACTGGACGGAGCTGCCGTCAGCTTCTAAAATTCTCCAAACTGTGGAGCCCCGTGGACCTAACAACCATTTGGGTCTATAATCTAGTTTGAAATAAATTTCCAAATATAATCATAATTAGGACCCATATGGTACCTATTGGAAGAGGTAAAGTCATAGGTCCAAATAGTCGGTCCCCCAAATCTATCCGACTAAAAATGTGTGATTAAGATTCACCTAGATGTATGAGACTTGTACATCCAAAGGCGAGAAAATACCGGTCAGAGATTCAACCCGAGATGTCCCACCATAGGTGCCGCCACACCTGAATGTTGGCAGCTGAAAGGAAGTAGTTTTGCAAATAGGCTTTTAGCAGTTCATTGTCTCCTACATTCAGAAATTCACACACAATATTAGCATCCGACCTATTAAGGAACACACAATAGAGTGGCCAAACATCAGGGCATGACTCATCCTCGGTTCAAATCCATGGTGAAATTTCTAGCTATGGTTCCCATCAAGCTAAACCACCTGGATTCAGTCAATAGCCCAGGCATACTATGTGCAATGATTCTACACTTCCATTTATTCCTCCATCTTAACCACCTCGAACATTCTCATGTCGTACACATTATTCGTAGCAACTATACACAGTAACTCAGTTTACGCAAAGAAACATAAGATTATACAGGTAAGAGAATTGAAATGATCCATGCCGGTACAACAAAAAGTTCACATAAATCACTGTTAAACTAGATTACAATCAAAATACAGAAGTTGTTTCAGATACATCATATACAAAGCGCCTTTTTCAGAAGATTACATAGATATCCAAGTGCAGCTGCATAGAAGGAAGTTAAAAGACCGCATCCAGCATATCTTGCTATGAAGAGGTGTTTATTTCTTCATAAATAAAAAGTTACACAAGAATAGAACACATGGAAAAAAAAAGGTCTCTTTTCTAACCAACTTCAAAACTTGAGGCAACTCCATATGCCCACAAAGACAACGGACAAACCTACAACCACAAGTACCCTAAGCATATGCATAGATGACGAAATCAAGTGCATCGGAGGAGGAGCCTCCAAAGGCACAGAGGAGACCTTTTTTTCGCCGCTTATTGGAAAAACAGAAGCTGATATTGTGTTCAAACCCTGTTCTTGAGCAACTTTGGTGACATAATTGGACGTGGAATGGGATATCTCCAGGGTCTCATCTATGATATCACTATGCTTTTCTTCAGCTTCTCCAACCTGCAAAAACATCAATCAATTGGGATTTCACTTTGAATACAAAGGAATTATCACCTCTATTCACAAGCTCACTGACAAACTTCTCACCTTGGCCAAAAAATAATTTGCTTCATGGTTTCCTTCATTGTAGCCCAAATGTCCCCACTTGCTGCTGTGAACTGGTTCAACTTGAAGTTTCTGCTGCAGCCTGATTCTTCTTCGTGCATTACCCTGCAGCTCAAAAAACTCGGCATTTGGTTGATTATAAGATTGTCGAGATCTTAATCTGATTCCAGTTCCAAAATCTTCACCACCCCCAACAGCATTTCTATTATTTCTATCAGCTTCGGGACTATTGAACAAATCAACAGACTGGTCACTGGTAGAAGCAACAGTGACACAATGCCGCCCAAGAGACTCATTTTCCAGTAAACCCAAACTTCTCAAGTTCTCTTCATTGCTAATATCAGTAGTTTTATTTCCTCTAGAATACATTTCCACTAGTACAGGAGCCTTGCTCTCATTGTTCTGCTCAAATTGTCCATAACATTTAGAATCAATATCAAAATGGCACGCAATAATGCAACTTTTGTAAATATGAGAAATTTTCTAATGACCCATCTCTTGGTTCTGTAAAATGCAGAATAGTTTCACATGCAGGCACCAATAAAACACAGTTTCTTAGAATTAATGATTTGGCAAGTTCACAACTTAAATTGTGTACTTGCACAGTCATAGAGTTCTAAGAAACTGTTTTATTTTTATAAGGTGCTCAGATAGGAAATTATTCCACTTCCAAGAGATGGACCATTAAATCAATTCACATATTCATAAAGTTCTAAGAAGCTTCATTATACCTGTGCCTTGGCCACTTCTGCGTCCAACTCAATACATGATACATTATTCGTAACGAAAGTGCTCTCACTATGATTAATATAAGTATGGATCTCACTTTCAACAGCATAGCTCTCAGGAACATCACAGAAGTACTCATCTGAGCTTACAATAACTGAATCCAAGAACTGATTAATCTCGTATTCGTTTGTTCCATGCAGCAGCTGTGCTCCCCTCTGGTCATTGCCCACCTCAATATCGAGTGGATATTGCGAGTCATCCAAATATCCCAGCTCCATCTGCACTTGTGAGTGCAAAGGAGAGAATATTTTTCCATTGGCATCTGGTGGTTCCATAGTTGTGTCAGGAATCAGTCCGCGTAACCAGTCTTCCAACTCAAAATCCTCCAACTCAAAATCCGGCTGAAGAAAGCAATGAAGAATTAGCAAGTGTATGACTTGGATTCTATGGAGCACGGGTACCGGTACGCGGTACGGGAAACGGCAAAACCCCAAAAAAGTAGGGTATGGGTACGGCAAGGATACAACGAATATATATATATTTATTATCTTTTACTATTTTTATTGCATAAAATGAAATATAAACCCATTTTACCAACAAAAAGCAATATAGATAAAAAGTCAAAATGATAGTTTTGTTTTAGTTTTGTTTTTCAATCATTACCCTACTTCTTTCTCCAATCATTACCCTATTTTTTCATTTATTACTTTCACATCTCTCTCTATCTCTTTCCAATCATTACCCCTATCTTCAATCATTACTCTATTTCTCTCTCCACCCACTACCAAAACTAAACTAAACTAAACTCTCAACCAAACACAACCATAATATTTGTGTTTGTTAGGGGTAAAACTGAAATACTAAACAATTAGAGGTATGCTGGAACTGAAAAATATAAAACTGTAATTTTTAGAAATCAAGAGACTTTATTATCGTGGCAAAGAACTTAAGGGGCTATGCTGTATTTTTTGTAATATATACTGTATTACGATGAAATAGAAACCCAAGTCATCAGTGGATCGAGAAGCCAACCAGAAGCCCTAAAGCCCTGAACCCAACGATCGACCCAGTCATCACCTCGTCGCTCGATCGACTCTGGTTCTCTCTCTCTCTCTCAAACGTGCCCACGAAGTACCCAAGGCATACCGCCGGAGTACCCTTGATGTACCCAAAGATACCAAAGATACCCGGTACGTTTTTGCCATACCGACGCCATACCCGTACCCGGAGCGCGTACGGCGACATTTCCGGAGTACCCATGCTTCATAGCTTGGATTTGATAGTTACACAAAATGATAATCGATAAATTCAGCTAAAAGTAAGTACTGGTCTTACCTCAACGATTGATTTATCTGCTACATCATCAGCAATACTGCCATTGTTGGTCCACTCAGTAGGTAAAGGAGCAACCAGGGGTGTTCTGTCAAATCTTTGCAGAATGGTACTCTCACCGCTAGAAGGTAACTTTTCATCATGGCCACTTATTATAGGAGCCGCTGGCTCTGATTCTCTATCCACGGAAAATGATTGAACTGTGGCTGGAGAAGCATCATTTTGTTCAAATTCCTCAACGTTTGAACCTTCAGTGTTCTCATCTTGTGTCCCGTCACGGTTCTTATTACACTTCTTCATTAGTTTACAGAGGACAAACGAACCCTAAAATAGGAACACACAGACATTGTGAAAATGAATTAAGTTATCCAGTATTGGAATTCGAATTCACAAAATAAACTTGCGATTCCAAAATTACAAGAAGAAAGACACAGCTCACCAGTAAGAATCTGAAGGAGAAACATAGACCTAAACTTTTGGTAAGCATGAAAGAGACTCGTGATGTAGATAAAGAGGAAATGCAACAATGAAATATAGACTCCCACGCAGAAAAAACTGTTCCAGGTAGCCTATGTGGACATCCCATCAATTTTGGAGGTGTATTTTGGTTCCAAAAAAGAGGACTCCATTTGGATAGGATCCTTTATAGGCCCACATTCAAGGTTAGAAGTGTTTTATTTGTCCTGTATTAACGCCAACATGACTTATTCATTGATGATATGGTGTTGACGTGGAAAAGGCCACAACAACTTAATACAAATAACCACCGTCTGAGATTATGCCAAGATAAAGGAGGAATGCAATTTTCTAGATATCTTAGAAACCTGTATAAAGCTATCAAATAAAAACCGAACCCTCAAAGCTTTCATCAGTCCAGAAAGTACCCAATCCAATAGGTTGGGAAAGAATGCAATTCATCGTTACATTGTCCCCGCCTGATTTATTGGATAGAGGCGGGGCTCTCTAATCCAATTGATCCATTCCAAAATCTACAGGAAATCTTTGCAATCACCTTCTATGCTATGTTAACCCTCTATCGGAACCACAAGCACATCCCGGCCTTAAATAAGTACCAACCAAAATATATTATCCCAATGCCAACACAATTTAAGCACTCTTCCCTCCCTCCACCCACAGATAGCTCAATTTAAGGTGTTGTCATAAAACATCTCATTTCCACACCTATTAGATTAACACACGCGCACACACTAAGAAAAACTCCATTATAAGCTACAAACTTATGCTCCAAAGCAACAGAAACATAGTCATCCATTTGCCCCATACATGGAAACCCACTCCGCCATTCATTTCTGTAAGAATGAAAACATACCCATGTGCAGATAAAGCAAAATAAGTTTCTTTTGTATGTTATTTCATACCCACAAGCCCAAACATAAACAATTGTACGGATTAAAGACAGAGAGAAAGATTGAAAGTCACACCTGTCCCGGTTTAGTGCCATCAAGCTCCTTACTAGTTGCACGGTACTCATGTATTACCCAGTCAGTCTTCTGCCCGCTGGGAGCACGCCCAGTGTAGAAGACCAGAGTCTTCTTGGTGCCAATCACAGTCCTTCCCCTCACAGCCTTGATGAACCTATCCTTACCCGTCGCCTTCCAATATCCACCTGCAGTCGCTCTGTTCAATCGACGTCCCATTCTATACTTCCGATCAATGGGGCAAAAGAAGCACCACTCATCGTCATTCGTTTCTATAAGGGACATAACTGCAATTACACAAACAAAATAAATACCTAATGAGAATTGATGTACACAGAAGCTTTATCAATTACCCATATTTGACCAATCAATGGAACCTACATTACTCTTCACCAAATTTAAACACGTTCCGAAATGCATATAGGCTGTGTTTGAGATGACTTAAAAAGTCAGTTTTTTTTCTAAATATAACCAAAAAGTTCACATCTTTCCATGATTGCATCTCTAATTCAGTTAAAAAAAAACCCCCAAAAATAGCTCAAACAGCTTATAACAACAACGCATCTAAAAAAAGGCCATAATAATTTAATTAAAAGTCAAAAAACCAAAAACCGTCACTAGATTTTCCCGAATTACTCAGTTCTTTAAAAAAAAAAAATGCAAAACATAAGAAGAAAGAAAAAGAAGACGAAGACGTTTTTAATCAGCAGGGCCTATATCTATTGGAGCATCTATCAACACAATTAGGGAATTTAACTTCATTTATATCGAGCACTGAACAAAAACCCCAAAATGAATTGGTTGATTACCAGGCAAATCCCAGGGTTCCTTTTTACAGAGATCAACCACTCTAATACCACTGACTATGTCCTCCTTGCCGTTGATCTTATTCTTAAGATAGTAATTGACGAGTTCTTCGTCCGTCGGACGGAATCGGTATCCAACCGGCAGAGAGCTCAAGGATAAAACTGCCATCAGCTGAAGTAAAAATAGACAAAAAAGAAAAGACGAAAAGAGTAGAAAGACAAGAGCTTATGTATGTAAAGATTGAGATAGAGTACAAGAGAAAACTAAAGTGAAGAGATTCAGGGAAATTTCATCGGGGTTTCAAAGACGAGACTTGATCACAGAGAGAGAGAGAGAGAGAGAGAGAGAGAGAGAGAGAGAGAGAGAGAGCCTGGGGGAGTGATTTTTTTTTTTTTGGATGATTTCGGGGATGAAGGAGGAGAGTGCAGGGAAGCCGCGGTTTTATACACGCGGGTTCAGTTGAGTTGAGTTGAGGGTAGCGCGTAAAGTGAGTACCCGTTTTTTGGGTCAGAATTTCTTTAAATGACACTGAAAGTTGGATGTCCTATTATGCCCATGGGGCTTGGTGGTGGCACAGGAGAAACTGTAGGACTAATTCGGGAAAATGCAGGATAGCGTAAGAAGGAAGCTCGATGGGGTACAACACAGACAACCAATGTAGTTGTTGCACGTAAGCTTATTTTGACGTCATTGTTGATAGTGGGACCCAATGGGATGACGTCATTGCCAATCCAAGTGGATCGTAGAGTAACGAGCTAGTACTTCCTTGCGTCCAAAGTCTCGTTTCCGTATGCGTATAGTAACCCCCGCAGAGAATCTTATCGACAAATGATTTTGACACTTTAATTTTTAAAAATAATATTTTAAAATTTGTTTTTTAGTGTTCAAATTATACATAATAGGACACACTAAATGATAAATTTTGAAATGTCATTATAAAAAATTGGAATGCCAAAATTATTTTCCAATTTTATGTTTGTGTTTTCTACTTTTTTCAAAATTTTCTGTTCACCCTAAATTTATTTTGATATTTTGTCTAAATTGTATTTTTGACACAGTTTGTCTATGTTAAAGAATAAAGACAACTATCATTCTCCCTTTCTACTTTTCGCTATTTTTATGTTTCTTGTCTTATTGTCAAGCTTTTTGTCATAATTTGTGAAACTAATCAACCGTTTCGGCGAGAAAAATAAAAAAACATAACAATGTGGGTCAAATTTGAAAAAGCTTTGGTTATGATAACACTAAAGATAAAACTACTACTAGATATTTCAAATTTTTCCGTCTTTAATGAATTTTTTTTGGCTTTTGGTCTTAATTTTATTTTTACTTAATTTATAGACTCTTCTCGTCAAGATGAAGGATTAATAAAAAAAAAATGACGCAAATCTAAAAATACCAAAATAAATTTAGGAATAATGCACCATAACTGTCTTTAGGAAAAATAATTAACATACTTCAAATTATCTCTTAGCAGAACAAACATATATGAATTGATCAATAGTGCTGCTAGTGCATATAGGGATGACATATGGCCTTGTTCCACTCAAGTTTTTTGGGATATTTTTTTTTTCTGGTTTTGGTCCTTAATCAAATTTTTTTGCGTTGTTAGTATTGTGCCTAACTTTCATGGATTATTGATTCGTCTCGTCAAGATAAATCGGTAAATTAAAAAATTGTGACTTTTATCCCAATATTTTTAGAAATATCTAAGATTAAGCCCAAAATGTCGGAGAAACATCATGCAAGAGAGTACATACGTTCTCTACTTGTACTTTAAAGTTTGTAGGCAGATTTAGAATTGAGCTGTTCATTTACCGATATTTAATTGAACTAGTTTTTTTAATGGAAATCCTTAAAAAGATGTTTTAAATACTCCTAAACTAAATGGCTCCGATCTTGTGTACGGGGACTCCGAATGAACCTCACAAATTAAGTGTGGTGTATATATTTGGTATACACCAAATGTTGTAACATTTTTTTATATAGAGATTTTGTGATCTCATAATCCATGTAGCTGCTATTTTTGTGATTTATGCCCACATGCGACTAATCTTTGTCAATTCTCTCAGCGGTCCAAAAAAGTCGTGATTTTAACGGTATCCATCACATTGTAAAAGTTTATCATCGATCTTCTTCCATTTTTTTGGGTAAAGGAAAAGGTTCATCTTTATTTTCCTCAACAGTTAGTACAGTACTTATTAATTAAAATGCTAGGGATACAGAATTGTAGGGATACCGGAAATGTACAACGTCCTGTGAGGCTCACTAATTTGGTTCCGCACGAGTAATTCAAATTGTTCATTAACATTAAAACAATTTTTCGAATGACCTTTCAAAAAATGAGTTCAATTGAATACGTGTAAGTGATTGATTCAATATTTAAAAATTTATTTAGAGTTTAGGATTCTAAATGAATTTAGGATCTTCTTCAGTTTTAAATGTTAGTTTTCAAGAGAGATAGATAATTATATTTTTGAATAAGGATACTGATCGCATTAAAGACAAATCATAATGTGACAAAAAGATTAGGCTGCTGTTTTTGTCACTTACTTTTTTGTTAACGTCACTCCTCTGCAAATGTATTTTTTGTGCAAAAATACACTTGCAGGGGAGTGACGTTAACAAAAAAGGGAGTGGCAAAATCATTGTCCAAAGATTATTATTATAATTAACATTTATGAACAGTATATTATGATTTACAAATGTGAATTGGCAATCATGAAAGTATAATCGAAGCTGGGGGGAAATGTTGAAATTGGCATTTTGTATTTGTAGGCGTTTGGTTTGGGTAAAATGTGTGGTCATTCCTCTGTAGATATATAGATATAGATAGATGTGAATGTGAATGTGATCCATGTGAACACGAAAACTGAAGATGTGGAAAGGGGGACCCCTGTAAAATCTACTATCCCTCTCTGGTGGATTTGAAGCGGTTATCAGTCCTCATCCGGCCACCATTCTCATGTTGTCATCCCCATTTAACTGTACCGTTAGAGAGAGAGAGAGAGAGGATTGGCTAGTTGGCTCATCGAACTCTACTAGAAGGTTCCAGATCCTATTCGAAAAAGGGTACTGGGGAAAAGGCAAAGGGGAAACTCAAAACTTGTCTCCTTATGGAGTATTTTTTTAGGATCAAAAAATGGAGTATTTTTTATTTTTTTTGAAAATGTCTCCTTATGGAGTAGTACAAGAGTGGTTGATTCATCTTTGGTTTCATTTTTTCATTTTTTCTTTTTTATGTCATCTTTCTCCATCAAAGAGTAATGGAATTCCAAATCAGCTCATTTTAGAGTTTGACTAGTCCTTACAAGCATCTCCAATATGAGAGGTCAAATATGAAGATGTCTACTTACTATTTTGAAAGCTTATATGGTAATTTAATATCAAGCTCCCTCTCTTCAACCCTTGTGTTAAATTATTGTGAAAGCTTATGGTCAATTTGTGATCATTGGCAGTCCCGAAGGTTGATGTCAAAGTTGACATGTTGGGACTTTCATTCAAAGCCACGTTACATTTCTTCAAAGCATGTCACTTTTGGCATAATAGAAGACATCATGATTAGATGATGACTTAATACCAAACTAGTTATTTGATTGTCCACCTTAGTTTTGACATCTCCCGTTGGAGATGCTCTAGCTTCAATCCAATTTAGAACTCAGATAGAAACGTAATTAATTTGCCGAAGTATATATAATACACTACAGAGGTTCTCTACGTTAAAAGTGTTTTTTATCATGCTATTGCTATACTTTAAAATTTGTAAGAAAACGAACTTGTCATCTCATACTCCTGGTTATATTTATTGTGATTTACCCATATACATAGGACTGTCCAAAAATAACCGAGAAACGTAAAATCGGATCGGACCGAATTGATCCGTGACTTTTGGATTGGATCTGTGGATTAATGGTCCGGACACAGATTTGAAAATTTAAAAACTGTGAGATATGGTTCGGTCCACGAATTTTTATTATGAAACCATGGATTAATCAAACCATGAAATATTTAAAAATAATAAATAAAATGATATATATATATATATAAGTTTTACCAATTGTCATAAATTTTTTAGCAATTTTTTCTTAACGCGATATTATATTGTAACAATATATAACCTCATGGGGTAAACTGTATTTCATCCCCAGGGGAAACAAAATTCGTGTATGTTGTGTTGTACTAATTTGAAATTCTAGATAATATTTGTGTATTTTACCTCATTTGGTTGCTACCTTGCTAGATGTAATGATAGATTGTAATACTTGTTGTTTTGTTGGTAAGAATTTGATTTTTTTTTTTGTTGGATTTGAAATTTAGTGATTATGAAATATAATCCGTGGATAAAACCTGAACCAAATTGTGACTTACGGATTGAATTGTAGGACTTTTGGTTCGGACACGAATTATATTTTTCTAAAAACCGTAACTTGCGAATTAAAATTGAATTCACGGCAATCCGGTTCAATCCGAATCGCGGAGAGCACTAGATAGATACATGCATGCTACTAAACTCTGTCAATCTCACCTCAGTGGTCCTAAAAGTAATCTTAACCGTACCCATCAGTTTGAAAAAGTTTATATTCTTCCTTTTTTTGGGGTAAAGGAGAAAGTTCGTCTTTATTTTTCTTAGCATTTACCATACTATTACTTAATAACAATATTTCTTGTATGCAACTTACATTATATATTTTTAGATTATATATAGCATATTATAGCATATTACATTTATTTCCCATTTGTAAGTTGTTCTAGCAATAGACGAATAAATCATTTTTCCTAGACAACTGACTGCATCCATACTCTGCAATATAAAATTCGTATTCTGTTGTCAAAGTGAGTTGAGTTTTGTTTACCCTCTACTTAATAGGGTGAATAATGAACATTACCTTCATTCCTATTAGTTGAAATGGTATGGATTCCATCACAAAAGTGTATGGATCCCACCACAAGGTGATGTCATATTTACTAAAAAGTGTATTGCACGGGTGACACCTACCCTCCTCTCGAAGTTGTGGGCTTCCTCGAGTGTACTGAGGGCCTATTCCAGTAACTCAAAATAAGTACTTATTTCCAAATAAGTACTTATTTTTTTAATTAAAAGTGATCTATTGTGAGAGAATGACCTTGTTACATAAAGCGAAAATAAGTGCTTACTGTATTTTTTAAGAAGAGAAAGTGGAATTGGGCCTGAGTGGGTCAAAATTCATTATGGAGATCGGTAGGCCCTAAATCATTACGGGTCAAATCCTTGGTTCAGATGGGAACAGCTCACTTCTGCTCAGGTTATCCAGTTGAACTTTCGTGGGCCGATGGTGCACATGTAAGGGTTTATGCTTCCGCAGCAGTCGACACAAGGCCCTAATTCATTACGGGTCAAATCCTTGGTTCAGATGGGAACAGCTCACTTCTGCTCAGGTTATCCAGTTGAACTTTCGTGGGCCGATGGTGCACATGTAAGGGTTTATGCTTCCGCAACAGTCGACACATGCCATTACATAAACACATCTCTTTTCTAGGGTTTTTGGCGCCTCCCAAACCTTCCCCCCTTCATAGAGACTAGAGAGAGAGAGAAGAGGAGCTCGGGAGCACAGAGAGTGATCAAAGATGAAGACGATACTCTCTTCAGAGACTATGGACATCCCCGATGGGGTGAAGATCACTATAAAGGCCAAGATAATCGAAGTGGAGGGCCCACGAGGGAAGCTAACCCGCAATTTCAAGCATCTGAACCTGGATTTCCAGCTGATAACAGACGAGGAATTGGGGAATAAGAAGTTGAAGGTCGAGTCCTGGTTCGGATCGCGGAAGACCACCGCCGCCATTCGAACGGCGCTCAGTCACGTCGACAACCTCATTAAGGGGGTCACCAAGGGATACCGGTACAAGATGCGGTTCGTCTACGCTCATTTTCCGATTAATGCCAGTATCACCAATACCAACAAGTCAATCGAGATCCGTAATTTCCTCGGTGAAAAGAAGGTGCCGCCACAAACTCATCCTTTATTACCCGCATTTCGTCTTGTTCAAGTTTTCTGTTCCTTTTAATAGATGAAATGAATGCTCTCTTGATTGCCGAATATGATTTTGGACAGACTGTAGTTTATATGTCACCTGGCCGTCGGTTTTATTCTGTTCCTGTGGTTGAGATGACGGTGTAAATAGGTGTTAAGTTTGTGGGTTCAATCAATCAGGTGGTAGTTTTTATGTCAACTGTGACTGCATGTCCGGCTACACTACAGGTTGAGGGGGTTCGTGAATCCCCTGGACTCAAAAAATGTACTTAAAATTTGTATATTTTGACATGCATTTTGATTCTTTTTAATGTTGTCGGCACTGAATTACTTATACGTGGCCAAAGTCCTGTAAATGACAATTCAAAATTTGTGAGTAAGTAGATAATCAAGCTCACCAAAACAAAACAAAGTAGGCCTAGTAAATTTTCAATCAAATATATTAAGTTTATTTTATATAGAGCTTTATTATATATAAAAAAATTCTTTACGTTTTTGTCGTCTGGAGCTGCCCTTGACTGTGAGTCGAAATGCGGCTGAGACGTTTTCTTACTAGACGCTTGGGTATCCCCATAAAAATAAGGGTGCTTAAGTTAATGTGATTTCTAGCCAAGTTGATATGAGTGCTGTTAGAGCAATCACGGGGACTACTTGAGGTGTTAAACTGTAATTTTAGCTACCGTGGCCAGCCAAACTCGATAGAAAGGCCTAAAATCCTAGTTAAGATAGGTCTTGCTCGACTATAAACTCCCTCTATTTCTCTCTATCTTCTAAAATTTAAAAGACGCATTTATGATGTAAGCGAAGATATTTTTAACTGAATATGGCCAAAGTAGAGACTTGTTGAAGTGGAATAAAAATCTGGCTAGCCAATGTAGAAAAGCGGGAGTTTTGAATATCTTTGTTACTTGTTGGAGTTGCCCTAATGGTGCTGGCCTGAAATTGTCGGCCAAACCACTATCTTATGGACATGAAGTAGGTTGACACGGTTTATAACCTTATCTGATTAGTTCCTCATCTTAGGGACATGTTTATGTTTGATGTGGCTAGCCACAGGCCCATAGTAGCAACTCATTTTTTTGCACTCAACACCTTTAGCACGCCACTAACAACTCCAAAGTAGCGCCAAAAATGTTGTTTAAGTGCTTCCAGTGGACACCCTCTTACAGTAATAGTGACGGTAATACACCTCCTTAAGGTATCCATTTTAAGTTGAAGAAGTTAGTCAGTCAGCACAATGATTTCATTTTTTGGTGCTCCAATGGACTTGTTAAAAGACTTCCTAAACATGTCGGGTGCCGTAAGACTTGCTAAATGGGCTAGTTGTTTGGGTTAACATGTGAGTGACCCGGCCACTAAGAACCATTGCCTCTCTGTCAAATAGTGTACTTAAAGGGAAGATCGAGGATTGCTAGACAGATGCAGAAGAATTTACATGCACAGTTGTGCCTATTAAACCTCTTGATGTTGCCAGCAAGCAAATAGTTGATATTCCTGAACACAGATGCAGTTACTGCATTTTGTTGTAGCATACACAGAATGTCGATGGGGATACATACATATGAATTTTGCTCTTCAAATTTTTGCCCTTTTTTTGCATCAGGTGAGGAAAGTTGATATGCTTGAAGGGGTTACCATTCTTCGGTCCGAGAAAGTTAAGGATGAACTGGTATTGGATGGGAATGATATTGAACTCGTATCTCGATCCGCTGCCCTGATAAACCAAGTACTTACCCCTCTCTTTTTGATACACTCCCATTCTTCTGATTTAGTCTGTACTACTTTTGACCTATTTATCTCTTATTGTTTTGTCAGAAATGTCATGTCAAGAAGAAAGATATCCGGAAGTTCCTTGATGGTATTTATGTCAGCGAGAAGGGAACAATGGTTGAGGAAGAATGATTTGTCAGATAGTCGCTACAATTTTGATGGCGTTGGCTAGATGTTGTCTTTTGATTCAGTATCTTGTGGTACCAATTGGTTATCCATTCGAGTTGATTTTCAAAATTTTGTTTTGTCAAACTTCTCGTTCATTATGACAGTGATTCTGGTTGTTTTTTGCTTGTATCCTTCACAACCCCCCCAACCCTTCTCCTCCCCTTTTCCCATCCCTTCTTTTTCCATTTTCTTCGATGTGTTGTTTTTGCTGGATCTTTCTGTAGAAACTTTGTGTGAATTCTTGAAATTGAGGCTGCCAACTGTTTAAAATTTCTATATTAGAGATATGGATTTGTTTAGTTCATGAGAATTAAGCTGATTCATATCGTTTGCTTCTCTCTCTGAAGACGCATCTAAGCACAGGTGATGCTGGTGTTCTTTGCTGGGCTAGTCGGGTCCTGCTATGTCGAATTGGGGGAGCCTGCTGAGTTTCTGTTTGTCTTAAATTTGATTGCACTTTCCCGGCTTGGGAAATGTGAGTTTTTTCAAATGATAAACAAACGTAAATATAATGATATCCCAATTTTGTCGTGACGAATTTGACTACTAGAGTTTGTATAATATTACAAAGGATGCCTTGATGAAAGGTTTGGTTAAACTTTCATACAAAAAATGAAATGAATCTCAGGGTTTCGAAACTTCGTTTCATTGGGCATCTCGGTTGCTACGTGATATCTTGCAACTCGTAGTGTTGGAGCTCTTCCTGGGCAATTACGACTTACATGAATGAATTGAACATGCTACATTGACCATTTGAGTAATGTGGTTGGTCTAACTGTTCATGACTTTTTTTTTTGGTGAAAAAAAAGAAGTATCGTTTCATGACTTCATGTGAATAATATTTGACTGTTCCCTTTCAAAAAAAATATTTGACTGTTATAGTGATAATATTATTGTCGTACAAAACCCTCTTTAAAAAATGAGATCAAATTCTTTTCATCGGCTGCGGAAAACTCCACTTTTCCACCACCACCATTTTCGGTCCCACCATGTATTTATTGTTGATTTGAATCGTTCATCTTGTAGACCATACATAGTTGTATAAAAAATTAAATTTTACTTTGTAAAATAAATAGTTTATCTTTATTATTATTGACAGAAATTAGATCGTCCATTTTATTGAATTTTGATATATCGATCGACTTTCGATCAAGTTGATTTTTTGCATGGCAATACTATATTGCGGGTCTTAAAATATGAACGGTTCAGATTACAACAATAGACATTCAGTGGAGCCCATAATAGGCGATAATAGAAAAGTGAGATTTTATATCGGCGGTTGATATAATTTATTCTCTTAAAAAATATATAATGATGTACGAGAATCATAGTTATTATAGAATCCATGAGATTGGGAACATAAGGTAATATCATAATTTGATTTTCTTTATATGGCTGGAATGTAATTGTGCAATCCATGACAACTAGATTTGCAAGGTATACTGGTAGATTCTAAATTCAAGGACTACACATCATTCTTTGAATTGTGATGTTGGCCAGAGGAACATAAAGAAATTAATACACATTAAAACTAAGATAAACATGTATAGAATCTTTTTATTTTATATTTACATTTTTTATCTTTTCATTTACGCTAAAGAAGAATAAAAAAAATGAGATGTCTACAAAGTTAACCTATTAAAATATTACCGGATTGTATCTTTTCATTTTATATTTATTGATTTTTATCTTTTCATTTACGCTCAAGAAGAATCGAAAATATAAGATGTTTAAAAAGTTAATCTATTAAAATATTACCGGATTGTATCTTTTCATTTTATATTTAATTTTTTTTATATATTTTCATTTACGCTCAAAGAATCGAAAATATATGACATATATTTCTGAAACCTCTTGTCAAATTTTAAACAAAATTTAAACTTCGGCCCATGCAAAAGGTAATACTACTCCTTGTATGGTGGGTTGGCTTGTTTTGGTGGAGGCCAGAGAGGGTGAGCTCAATTAGGACAATGGAGGAGATAACTTGGACGACAAGTTGATTCTTGAATGAGTATCCTATCCATGCCACTGCCAGGGGGGCTTTAAACCCTCTGCTCCTATATATTTGCCTAAACCCCCTCCTGGCCTCCTCCACCCCCTCTGCAACCTAGCTCAAAAAACGCAGCCACAGAATTCTATTGATCTCCCAAATCAAACATCCACTCTCTCTCTATTCAATCAGAGCTACTAGCTTAATTCATCCATCTACAACAATGAACATCGCCAAATCGAGCTCCCTTACCAGCCTCAGGTCATTCAACCACCTCCGCCAATCTGCCATTGTTTGCAGAGAGCTTTCTACTTCATCATCTCCTTTCCCTACCATTCTCAAACAGTCGTCGATCCTCACCAATCATCTCTTGCCGCCGCCTCAACAACAGCATTCTCCCTCCGTCCGCCATTACCGCATCCGTCGTGATGCCAAGTAAATCATCATACTCCTACTTAGTTAAAACAAACACACACACACACACACTGATATGCAAGCACGTATAGATGTACTCCTACTTAGATATGCACACACGATTGTTTCATGTCTTATTTTTGTTTTCCAATTCTGTGCTTACGACTACGAGATAAGTTATGAGATGTTACGACCAATCAACTGGGGAATCCGGATCGTCCCCGAGAGGAAGGCGTTGGTGGTGGAACGATTCGGGAAGTTTGCGAAGACTCTCAGTCCTGGAATTCACTTTCTCGTTCCGTTTGTTGATCAAATCGCTTACGTGCATTCTCTCAAGGAAGAGGCAATTCCGATTCCGGACCAATCTGCTATTACTAAGGACAATGTTAGCATCTCAATTGATGGAGTTCTCTATGTCAAGGTACCAGAATTTTGTTTTGACGGATTTGTTGATTTACTGGTTTATTGGTTTGTTCTTTAATTGATTTTTGTGTGGTAATAGGTTGTGGACCCGAAACTAGCATCGTATGGTGTTGAGAATCCCTTGTACGCAATTGTTCAGCTTGCGCAGACAACAATGCGTAGTGAACTCGGGAAGATCACGCTCGACAAGACGTTTGAGGAAAGAGACACCCTGAATGAAAAGATAGTGGTGAGAATTCATTGATTTACCTCCTTTTCCTTTTGCAGTTATAAGCTGAGACCTCATTTGATAGTGAAGCATTACACTATGACCGAAATTCCAAGCCAATTGAATTACACAATCTGAAAACAAGTACGAATGTGATATTGCACTTTGCGGAAATCAAATTATGACTAACTAGTTTGTATCCTACACAACTCTGAAGGTTCTAAGTGGAAAATATTGAGAATTAGACAAAAGTAGCCATGAATTTCTTGAGCTTCTTGCAGATGGATTAGATGAATATTTACCTCAATGATTTCTGGGATTCATGTGCTGGCTTTTTCGGTAAGGTGATACCATTTATGTGCTTCATAGGTACATTACTGTAATAAGGGACGTACTCCAGAGCTTCAACTAGCATGCATGTAGCATACAAAAACAAAGTTATTTTACCACTTGAATTGCATTAGCGTTGGTTTAGATGAACCCAGCTGATGAGTATCTTGAAGGGGTTTGCACTTTATATCCGCAGAATCTTGAGTTCGAAGCACATTCCAACGAAAGGTCTATAGAATTTCAATAACACTAGGACATCATACAGATGGAGGATAAATTTAGCAACTAGGATTGCCACAAAAGAATAGTTTATTCGGACCAAGGGATAGCCAAGATAAATGTTATCATCAGTCGTGAAATTACTTTAGCATATCATGGAGCACTTGATTTTGACACCGTATATATTTAGGCCAGAGTTACCATGTATGGGAAGCATGCTTCAGTTGAAGTTCTGAACGACATATTTTCACTACATATTTTCACTTTGTTTTATCTCTAAAATCACATTTTGTTCCAGATGGCCATCAATGATGCTGCTAAAGACTGGGGTCTGAAGTGTCTTCGTTATGAAATAAGTGAGTGTTTTGGCAGTATCTCTCTTTTTTAATATTCTTGATGAACATTTTCTTTACAACTTCTAATGTTGCTTGTTTTACGTTTTACTAGGGGATATATCTCCTCCTCGTGGAGTGAGGGCAGCCATGGAGATGCAGGCAGAAGCAGAACGCAAAAAGAGGGCTCAAGTTCTTGAGTCGGAAGGTGATGATAATCTTTCTTTTTCATTTATTATTTAGACTGTATACTAGTCCAATCGGAGGTCAAAATGATGTTCTGATATACACATTTGGGGGATATAGGAGTTATAATTGGTTTCACGAGGCAACAAAAAAAGAGAACCACTATTTTCAATTTGAATATCCAACTATCCAAACAGAGGAAGATCCGAAAGAGAGAACCACTGAATTTTGATGAGCATCAAAAGAACAATTCTGTTTTCCAGCATATGGTATCTTAATAGGCTCTAAAAAGCTTCACAGGAAAGAAATCGCTACACTAAAATCGTCCAAGCAAGTAGAGTTCGTTACTGGGACTTAATTTTGGGCCTTCTGGCTATTAATACCTGACAATATGGCTATGGACGTTATAAGTACAGTTCATTGCCCAGGTCAATGCCAGTGTCGGAGTTAGAAAGACTGAGAGAAGTTTCATGTAAGTGTGTTTTGTTTGCTGGATTGAAGCCCTTCAAGGACTAGAAAATGAATCACTGGAAAAATCTAGTTCTCAAGACATGATTAACTGGTATGTCCATTTAGGAAAAACTTGCTCGAGTCAAAGCACTGGGGTCCAGAATGCATTAGGAAAAACTTGAATTCATGGTTTGACGGAGTATTTTGCTCACCGCTATCTATCGAGGCAGAGAAAGCCGTCTGAAGGGGTGCAATGGACTTCATGCTCCACGTAACAAAATAATTTAGACCAGCCTCCAGATCATGGAATGAAGATTCATCCAGAAGAAACCCAGCAGTTAAGGAACTTCCCTGTTCCTTGCTGCTTGAGCCCTAACCAGTGTAACGCCTGTCAAGGGAGTGCTCCCTTCTACCCGACATCATTTCTGCAGTTCACATGAACAAATGAACACCACAAAAACCTGTTCATTGACCAATGAAATAGTTCACAAAAAGTTCATTTTCCCTTACATCTGCTCCTGATAACTGATGAACATATGTTTAACAGGTGATAGGCAGGCAAACATTAATGTTGCTGATGGGAAGAAGAGTTCAGTGATCCTTGCCTCAGAAGCTGCAAAACTGGACCAGATCAATAGAGCAATAGGTCAGTCTGGTCAATTTACTTGTTGCTCATGATTTGGTTTTTTTAATCCATGTGAATAGAAGATCGTAGCGATAATTTGCTTATTGAACAACTTCAAACCTTATATAATCTGTAGAAGTAGATGAAGATGGTGTCTCTCCTTTGAGGTGATTATGTAGTATATAGCTTATAGGACAAACGAAACACTAATATCATCATAATTAGGAGAAATAAGTATTATTTCTGCAAAGTTAGACGATGGAATTGAGACCCAAAACTTAGGGTTTATTTCTCATTACGTTATACTTATACAAATGTAAACATTAATTACACATTAGACCCTTATCTCCTAATCTACTTACATAAGAGATTAAATGTAAAGTACAACTAATTACATATAAACCAATAATTTAACACTCCCCCTGAAGTTGGTGCGAAGATATCAATCAAGCCCAACTTGAACACGATGTGGTGAAAACTTTTGCTACCAAGCCCTTTTGTGAATATGTCGGCCAGTTGATCTTCAGATCTCACAAAAGGCGTACATATCAAACCTGCGCTCAGCTTCTCCTTAATGAAGTGTCTGTCAATCTCTATATGCTTCGTTCTGTCATGTTGAACAGGATTATGAGCAATGTTGATGGCAGCTTTATTATCACAGTAGAGTTTCATAGGACCATTATCAGTAAATCCCAAATCACGTAACAAGGTTTGGAGCCACAAGAGTTCACAAACGCCATGAGCCATAGCTCTGTACTCAGCTTCTGCACTAGACCTGGCGACCACTAATTGCTTCTTACTTCGCCAAGTAACCAAATTTCCCCCAATGAAAGTACAATAGCCAGAAGTAGAGCGTCTATCATCCACAGAACCAGCCCAGTCAGCATCAGTAAATGTCTCCAATCGCAGGTGACCATGTTTAGAGAACAAAATTCCCTTTCCTGGAGCTGATTTGAGGTACCTCAAGATACGATAAACTGCATCCAGATGCGAAGCACGAGGATCATGCATAAATTGACTAACAACGCTCACTGCATAAGTAACATCTGGTCGAGTGTGAGCTAAGTATATCAGTCGACCCACTAGTCGCTGATATCTCTCTTTGTCAGTGCACTCCCCCACATTACCACTAAGATGATGATTCGCCTCAATAGGAGAATTTGCAGGTCTACAGCCCAACATACCTGTTTCTTCTAAAAGATCAAGTATATACATCCGTTGGGAGATAAAAATAACTCTATCAGACCTTGCCACTTCCATGCCAAGAAAGTATCTTAGTGATCCCAAATCCTTAATCTCGAATTCTTGAGCCAGACTAGATTTGAGATTAAGAATTTCATTCACATCATTGCCTGTCATTATTATATCATCAACATACACAATAAGGACAGCAACCTTACCAATGCCTCCCTTGATGAACATAGTATGATCTGCATGACTCTGTTTGTATCCAAATCCTAACATAGCCTTGGAAAATCTGCCAAACCATGCTCTAGGTGATTGCTTCAGCCTATATAGAGCCTTCTTCAATCTACACACCTTCCCTTCAGCCTCAGAGGAAGAGAAACCTGGTGGTACATTCATATACACCTCCTCTTCTAACTCACCATGGAGGAATGCATTTTTCATATCAAACTGGTGAAGAGGCCAATTCAAATTGGCAGCACAAGAAAGCAGAGCTCGCACAGTGTTCGTTTTTGCTACTGGTGCAAACGTCTCCTCATAGTCAATACCATAGGTTTGAGTAAAACCCTTGGCAACAAGTCTCGCCTTGTATCTCTCAACTGTACCATCAGCATTTTGCTTAACAGTGAAAACCCATTTGCATCCTACTGATTTCTTTCCTCCTGGAAGTGATACTAGCTCCCAAGTGCCATTCTTTTTCAAAGCTGTCATCTCTTCTACCATAGCTCCTTTCCACTTAGGTATTATAAATGCATCCTGCCAATTCTGTGGAATACATATAGAAGAAAGAGACGAAACAAAGGCATGGTAGAAGGAGATAAACGATCATACGAGACAAATTGAGAGATGGAATGTTAAGTACATGACCTAACACCTTTCCGAAGAGCAATAGGGAGATTATCAGACTCAATAAAGGGGGGTTCAATGGGAGAAAATTCATTACCAGATAAGTCAGCTGAGGAATCCGGAACTGGAGCAGGGTTTGGATACTTGTGTGAGCAAAATAAGATGAAGTAGGAGCTGCTATGGAAGAGGAAGTTATAGTAGATGGAGAATCAGCCCGAGCCATAAGGCGCCTAAGAGTTTGTATCTCCCTTTGAGAGAAACCACCAACATGATCAGATGATGCCTGAATCCCAGAACTAAACCCAAAATCAGGCAAGGTGCCAACTGTAGACTCTGAAACATGAGCCTGGGCCCGAGAACGCACCGGACCACGACCATGGCCACCGCGTCCACCCCCGCGCCCACGAGAGGGCTTGCCATGTAGCTTCCAACAAAAATCCCTGGTATGACCAGTGTTGTGACAATAATCACACTGGAGTGACGCACGATCAGAAGGCCCGCTGCTAGTACCAGATTGTGACTTGCCACCCTGGAGAATAGGCGCGCTATCAAAACCAAAATGACCCTGAGGAGTAACAACTAGGGCATAACGATCAGAGATAGGAGGGTGCAACATAGCACCCCTCCTACTCTCCTCCTGCTGAACAATAGAATAGGCCTCTCCCAATGATGGAAATGGAACACGACCCAACACCTGCACTCTAATCGGATCAAGCTCCAAATCAAGACCAGCAAGAAAGTCATAAACACGCTCTTTCTCCATCCTTTTTAGCCAATTAGTAGCATCCACAGCACAAACAGTCTGAAAGCCCTGATAATGATCAAACTCCCCCCAAGCTCCACTCAAGTCAGCAAAATACATAGCAACAGAACGATGATTTTGCTTCAATGTACGGAGCCTCTTCCTCAACTCAAAATATTGTGCATCATTACCCTGCTGAGAATAGGTCTGGGCTGCAGTAGTCCAAATCTGATGTGGAGTATCAAGCAGCAGGAAAGTATGGCGAATATTAGCTCTCATAGAGTTAAATAACCAGGTCATGACTAACGATTTTCGAGATTTAAACTTCTTGAGTTCGACCGCCTCAACAGGTGGAGTAACAAGGCCCTCAATGAATTCGGACATCCCTTTGGCCTCAATAGCCAAAGTAAAAGTACGAGACCAAATCAAATAGTTGGTACCATCCAACTTAATATGACAAATATCCAGAGAAAAATTATCTAGAGTCCCTACACGACTCAACTCATCATTCGTACTAGCGGAAGCCTTTTGTTTATCCTCTGACATTTTAACACACCCAGATTATGACAAACAATTTTTTAAAAAAAAAAACTTGATTATTCGGATCCAAACTCAAACCAGTGTAAATAACTCTTACCCAAGCCAAATAAAGACACCAAATCTGATCCAACTAAAAAAAAACACAAAGAAACTTGAACTGGAGGCAACCGAGTGTTGTACAACGTCAGAAAAAGGTAAGAATCGACTGGGGTACTGTCGAAAAAGTCTGGAGTGGCGTCGTACGGCGTCGGAAGTGGCTGTATGGCGCCGGAAATGGCTGTGCAGCGTCGGAACTGGTCGGGATTGACTGGGATGATGGCAAAACTGGTCGGAAAGTCCAGCAGGAGCAAGGACGACTCCGGGTAATGATCGGCGAGTCTTGGGCAAGGCCAGACGACGTTGGAAATAGCCGGCGAATCTCCGACGAGTATGGGTGACGTCGAAGGAACGATCAGAACTCAAGATCTGAGTTCGTCGGAAGTCACAAATCAACTGGGTCCTCAAATCTAATCATCAAGACTGTTCGTTGATTGCCGACAATGGAACAGGTCTGTTCGTTAATTGCCGACAAGACTCAACAAGGTGAGCCAGTCGTTTTTGGTCACTAGATTGTGTGCTTTGATACCATGTAAAGTTAGACGATGGAATTGAGACCCAAAACTTAGGGTTTATTTCTCATTACGTTATACTTATACAAATGTAAACATTAATTACACATTAGACCCTTATCTCCTAATCTACTTACATAAAAGATTAAATGTAAAGTACAACTAATTACATATAAACCAATAACTTAACAATTTCCTTTTCACGTGTAATTGTTTGCTTTAAAACCAGAAATGATGTCGCTCTAAAGTAAATGCAAGAGCTTTTTTAAAAGGATGTTACATGTGGAATGAACACTAGTCTTTACTGAATTTGGTTTTGAATTAGATTGTCGGAGTGTATAGTGCTTATTGTTTTTGAGCAATTCTCTCCATCAATTTCTTGGGGCAACAACTATTTCCACGTGGCAGATCCATGTTATTTGGGCAGTTACTTATACTTGATAATGCCAATGATCCTTCCTTTAGGCATATTGTTAACACCTCTCGAATCTTCCACCCCTCTGTATTAAGGAATTCATTCCTTTTGCTTTTTGTTATTTCAGGAGAAGCAGAAGCAATTGTTGCTAAAGCGCAAGCAACAGCCAAAGGTATCTCCATGGTGTCACAGGCTCTCAAAGAACATGGGGGTGTAGAGGTGAGGACCTAAACCGCTCTCACTCAAAAACAACCACACTGTTCATAATATTCAGACTTAGGTCCTTGTAATTGGTTTCAAATAGGGTGTGGAAGAAGTGATTGGGTAATATTAGCAGTTCCATATTCCTACGCATTAGAAAGGTCCAGGACTGATCTAAGAGTAATTTTCACCCAATTTGACGGCCCATTTTATTTGTTTGTTCTTGTTGTGCGGTCTTTCTAAGGAGGGTCATGAATCAAACACGTACATCCATGTAGTATATTATAGATTAGCATTCTTGTTGCCGGTATGAATATGAAAGCAACTGATATCAAGGAGTAGTGAGTTTACTTATATAAAAAATACCTTACCAGTACTACAGTTTGTTATCTAGGTTCAATCTTGAGCAATTGATTTTGAGAAGGTGCTTTGTTTCTCTTTAAAATGGCTGTGTAAAAGACCCTGAGGTGCAGTGTTTTCGGGATTTCAGCCCAAAATTTAGAGAGAAATGGCAGAAGAGTGAATACATCGCAGTTGACCAGAGGTCCAGAGTCTTGCTTTGAGGTGGACAAGTTGGAATACATCGCACTCAGAACCTGTTCTTGAAATGTCACTCATACTATCATTTTGTACTTCTGCTCTTTTGTATGACTTATACAGGTTAAAACTGTTATTACTTGCTTTATATTAGTTTCATCAGCACTCCTCATGCGAATTGAAAATTTCATATCCTATCAGTTCATCACTAACGTGATTCCCATGTGAAAAGACCTCCAGCAGGCCAGCTACTTTGAAATAGTCTCTGTTTGTGGTGCCATGACTCTGCTAGGAAAGCATGTTATTTTTACTTTCCTGTTTGTTGTACCCTTGCAGCCATTGGAGCTCATTTCTAAACACACACACACATATTTATATTGCACTTTTAGGTTTAATCTATTGAGACTCCAATTGTCACTGGGATTTGCAGGCAGCAAGTTACAGAGTCGCTGAACAATACATACAAGCCTTCAGCAAGATAGCCAAAGAGGTAAAATAAACAGAGCTATTAAGCTTGTATGGTAGAGTTTCTATAATATTCAAGTGGTTTGAAGCCATGATGTTGTTTCATATTTTCTCTATCATTTTCCTCTGATGTTTCAGGGCAATACACTGCTGCTTCCTACCACCATTGACAATCCGGCTCGCATGATGGCTCAAGCTCTGAACGTATACAAAAGCTTGATTGGTGGCAATTCTGGTGATGTGCTTGAAGACACCAGTCAATTTGGAATCACAGGAAATGTTAAGGCCGGGCCTCCTCCTCATAAAACTAATGAGAGCTCCACACCAGCTAAAACAAATGACGGAGATAATCAAGTTTTCTCATTCCAGAGCCCCGAGAAGGAACATTAGACTATGTGCAACGCCACCTCAATCATTCCGCAAGGCAGAGGTCTATTGTGACCTTTGGTTCTGTTACTCTTTTTTCTTTTTTAGTCCATTTCAACTTACTTTGGGATAGGAGAAGCAAGGAATTTATAGACTGCTCAGATTGATGAGAGAATTGTTATTCTATTTCAGTCATTACACAGTGTGCCATCTAAGGAAAAGTCCAAGTGTAACTCACTTTGAACACCATAGCAAGCAGAGGAATGGCATTTTTGGTATTATTTTGATGTTGAACATTGAACTGCATAATCCTTTTAACTGATGATTTTGTGCCTGGTGTTTATTTTGTATCTGCATTGTGCCTAAGATGTCTTTGTTCGGATTACAAGTTGACACAGCAATGCAATTTGAAATTTTTATGAGAATTCTTAGCAAGTGTAGCATTATCTTTGCCGATTGCAAGTTTTTTTTTTTTTTTTTTTGATAGGCTTTGCTGGTTGCAAGTCCCAGAATCCAATAGGAACGTAAGATGATTCCATGTCTATTCTATGGCCGATGTTTCAACATGAAAACACAGCCAACGAGATTTAGGGGGATCTAAAGTTTTTCCTTGTTCAAAGTTTCAACGGGGAGGTTTCAGTTGTAGGTACATCTACTAAAGTTTGCTAGATCCATCCCATGATCTAATAATCTTTACGTCAAGCATTCAGACAGAAAAGGCGCGATTTCAACTACTGAATACAACTAACATATCATCAGAACCGATTGCTCTTTGTATTGCACTCAGGCCCTATCACAAGTAGGAGTTCACGTATCAAAATAATGAAAAAGCACACCCATAGACTGTACTAGCTGGCTATTTTGGATGAATGGTTATTAACACCCAACAGATGTTAGAAGAAGATCAGTGAGCATCAATATAAGAAAGGTGAGTAAAGATTAACTTGTCGATCTTTCGTATATCATCGAAACAAAAATTGTGGAAGGTTTGGAATGCGAGAAATAAAGCAGTCAAGCAAATTACCATCCAGTAATACAACAAAGCAGCAGCTAAAGCAACTGATGCGGAGCATGCCCAATCCTACAAGAGACGGAATACATGGGCGACTAATGCCCAACAATTGACGCGGGGGAGCGAGGGATTGGCTCCGTATAACCCTGCCCCGTTATGTTATGGAAGAATTGAGCTTCTTGCCGGGGAGTCCTCCCTTTTGTTTAAGGGCATACTATTATTGCTGCAATACTTGATCTGCGTGCTTGTTCATCCTTGCATGGAAAAGAGGGAACGATTTCCACCCAATGGCTCTGAACCTTTTTTTTTTTTTTCAACACCCCAATGGGTTTGATTACATTCAATTTGTAGTATGATACATCTTTGGGTGGTTCTTAGTTTGTGGGTTAGAGGACAACTTGAAGCAAAATTTAGAGACACCAATGAAGTATGTTGAGCTTCATCACCTCAAACCAAACCGAATCGAGTCTTAAATTCCAATCAATTGGAATCTGCTGCATGAATATGTTGTTCCCATTGAGTTCAACGCATCGTGTTCCTTTATATCCAATAAAGTCTTTTAAAAATGCTACCTCCGAAAGCAATTTCACTCTCTCTCTCTCTCTCTCTCATTCTACCATCTACCGTAACCATGTCAATCTATTGCATCAGCCGATCTATGGTAAACATTTCTAAACCACCTTGATCTATTCTCTCTCATCACCTCATCGTTTTATTTTTCTCCATAAATCTCTCGCAAATCCCCGATACCAACTCACTGTTATGAAGGTGACAATTAAAATAGAAAGCTAACACACACAAGGTTTTACACGATACTTTCTAATTTGATTGTTCAGCTATAGAGAAAACAATTCAAAATTGTCCATCATCTTCAGTAATTGAAATTCAAAAATATATAACTTAATAACAGCGTTGCGTAACAATGACAAAACACAATCTCAATTCCTTGAATTCTCCAAAACAATGAAGAATTTCAATAAACGATGGCCGAAATTCTCCATCAAATTCAGTAATCACTTACAGCTATGTGCCTCCAAATAAAAATGATCAGGACGTGTTAGGAAAAGGAATAAACCAATTGAGCCTGTGAAGGACCAAACTTTAGCATATCTAACCTCGAATATCCGTGAAACCAAACCAGAAAATCAGAGACCCGATGAACTCCAATCAGAGAAGGCCAAACAAGACAGAGAATCCAAGCAATTAATACTAGCCAAACAATATTTATTGCTCCTACAGTAATGCTACATATTATTTGCACAGATCCAACCACACATCTCCCACATATTACATGATTATATGTGGTGTGTACCAATCAACGAATAAAAGTATACGTATACTGTTGGGTGGGTGTATGAAACCCACGTTTTCCCTTTTCTTCTAATTTTTTTTTAATCCAATGTTAAATTTGTTTATGTATTTTGGACACCAATTTTAATGCCTTTGTGGAAATGATTGAAATTCAATTTGTTGTATGATGAATATAATTATGCTCGCATGCCTATTCTTACGGCAACGGACAGTTCAAATTGTCATACTCCAGTAAATTGTGGACCGAACGCTATTAGATCATGTGCTTGAAAATCAGTGCACCTGGCAGAACTCTTGAAACTACTACTAGTTTATATGAAAATTAATTCAAACTGCTCCTCTTTGAAGAAAAGATAGAGTACGTGCCCAAATTTGAAATTGTTTTCAACTGCCAAAACATGCAACTACCTCCTAAATTGAGACCATCAAATCCAACCAACCCCGCGGTATTCGCCACCGAAAACTATGCTGTCCACTAGAAAAAGTCAGGCTCTGCGGAATTGGCCACAAACTGGATGCCCTAAATTTAGATACCTCCCAATTATAAAAACTCTTCATCCTCCCCTTATTCAATTCAGCCTAAAAAATTTAGTCCCTTGTTAAAAGCATATTATTTTGATCAACGTACCCTCAACCTCCTCCATCTCGCCCTAGGATCCCATCGATTTATTTTTGAAAATCATGGGAGGTTGTGCGAGCAGACCCAAGGAATTTAATGCCAAACAGGAACCCCTGCTTCCTCCTGAGGATCCCACCACCCCTAAGAAGGTTGAGGGCGAGACTGTTTCACAAGTAGGTTTACTTCTCATGTACTGTTAATTGATATGCTGCTTGTTTTCAGTTATTTTTAAGAAATGCATGCGCACAAAAAATTACGTTTATATAAATGTCACGAAAGTTCGGTTCGTGGAAGAAATGGGTTGACTTTAAAGTATTCTATTCATTTGTCGTATGTGCACAAATGCTAAGCACGTAAACAAGGACGGAGTGAGATTAGGGCAAGTGAAATTTATTTACCCATCCCTAATGTTCGTGCATGCTTCTTCCAAATTCTTGAACTTCTATTTCTATAACGTTATATTGAAAATCACTAACATTTGTGGTATCTATATGTGAAGGAGGAACCTTCGATAGATTCTTCTGAGGCGGCCGCAAAGACTGAAGAGCCATCCACTGAATCCAAGCCTGCCGAGGCAGAAGCGGGTGCAGAGGAGGCTGCCAAGCCAACAGAGGACAAATTTGAGGCTGCAGTTGAAAACAAAGAAACAAAGGAGGAGAAGAAGGAGGAAGTAAAAGAACAAGGTGGTGATGCACCTCTTGTTAAGCTTTGATGTTCATGTCACTGCTTAAACTCTTGTGTTTTTTCGCTGACAAAAGGAAATTTTGTACGATTGTGTAAAGAGCGAGAATTGATTATTTTTTCATGACTTGATTTTTTGGGCCCTCTTGTATGAACAATCTGCAATAAATAAATAAATAAAAGTTTGTTTTTGTTTATAGAATTGGTATATTATCGATTTTGAATAGTGCTTGTGACAAAGGTGGTGATTCAATTAATTTGTAGTTTGAATATATATATAGAACGAAACTTGCAATTTCATGTGGGAAGAATTTCAAAAAAGAAGAAGACGACGTACTATTTGCAGGATGAACCAAATTCCAAGGAAAACCAAGATATCTGATTATGAGACTCAACTACCCTTTTACAACAAAATCAGTAATTCCTTCTTCAAACTTTAGTACTACTGCGGCCCCAATGTTGTAGGAAGGAAGGAACATGACAAACATCAGGTGAAGGCAAATCATGGACATATTTATTAAATAATAATAATAGTAATCAGGTTAGGTTACATGCACATGCAAATAACCAACGGAATTAATATCAATTACAAAAAAAAAAAAAAAAAAACCATCTCTTCCATGTCCTATAGCAAGCCTTGTAAGTAACTACGTACAGTATTATGGCCAAGCTAGCTTCTTATACAAGTGAAGTGACACAGATCATCTGATTCCTGCCTGCATGCCCCATGTTACCATGTATGTATTTATTATCCTATAGTATAGTATATGTGGAATATATTAATAGTGGAGACATGCTTGATTAATTGCCAAACCCATGCATCCATCCTATCATGCATATTCGACATTTACGCCTACCATGCGTGGAATATACATAAATTAAGCTAGCATCGATTTAATTAGCTGCAAGTTGATCGAGGAACACGTTCATATATAGCATAGGGATAGGGGTAGGGATATATAAAATAAAATTGGAACAAGTCTATTTCAGTGTTAAGTGTACGAGATATATAGAATATTAATTAATGAGAACTAGCTCAGCTAGTACAATTATTTACTGACTACTACTGCGGTAGGTTGGTGAATATTGCACCCAACCCAAGCTTTCTCTTCATTTTACATTCGAATTAAGAATATATAGATAGATATATACTCTCCCTCTGTCTCAAAAAGGATAATAATTTTTGAAATTCGTGTTATTTTTTATCGCTTATATACAGTAAATATACTACAGTATATGATAATCAGGTAGGTTAATTAAGTTCTTTCAAGTTTCAACATTAAGAATATTCCAACATTAATTCCCATCCCCATTTGTGGAGTAATTGTAATTGTATCATCATAACTTCACTTCACTTCACTCAATCAATGTAGGAATCCCAGTGGGGAATCTTTTGTTCGGTGCAATATATTAATACCCATCACTACTATTGTATTGATACTAGCTAGTTGCATTCCATGCTGTACTACTGGAAGCTAGGCCCAAAAACAGAGACAAACAGATTCCGCCCGCCCGGGCAAATTAACAAACTGTATGTTGTAATTAAACGCAAACAAACAATATGCCAAAACTATAATTGCGTATTGAGATTTCATGATTAAGGGTATGCGCGCATGAACGTGGAAGTTGTGGGAAAAAAATGAAGAAAAGAATTGAAGGAAAAGTGTGTAAAAAGATACACCAAAGGTAGAGAAAGTTGGAGAAATACTACTGTCGTAATTACTGTAATACACTACTACGGAGTACTAATTTTCCTTCTCTACAATTCTTAATTCCTCTTTGTTCTCTCTTTCACTTTTCCAATTGCATGCATGCGCTCGATCAATTAAGGAAAAGTTCAAACAAAAACAAACCGTGTTAAGTACGTAGCTAAACTCAACTGTAATCTTATTTCAATACTTATTATACCCCACAGACGGCCATGCTGATTGAAAAAAAAAAAAAAACAAAAAAAAACAAAACAGAATAAGCTAGCTAGCTAGCTAGCTTATATAGGAATAGGAAGAGCAATTCAATTCAACTTAAGTTGAATACAAACCCCAATTGCTCTAGCACCCCACATCCTCGTGGTGGTGGTGGTCGTCGGAAGCATTACAAACCCCACGAAAGTCAAATGTCACATCAAGAAAATAGAACATCAAAACCAGAGCAAAGCAGCTAACAAAGGCCGGAATGGGTCCAAAGATCCAGAGGAACAGAGGCAAAGAGAAGTAAAAAGCCCTCAGACCTAGTGCCCAGAAATACCCTCCCCTGTTCACAGTCCTCCCCACATAGTCCACCGTCAAATGATGAAGACTCTGCCCCTGCTGATTCTTTAGTGGGACGTTGATTAGTATGCTGGCGTGGCTGTAGTAACGAATGGACTGGACGTTGAACAAGAATGCTAACAAGAAACAGACTAATATGGAGAAGAATTTCAGTGTTAGCATTAGCTCGCTTTTGTCTCCATAGACGAATCCGCCAGGGGAGCTGTAACCGCCCTGGTTGCTCATGAGGACGGTGATGAGTGAGGATAGCATGATCGCCATTGATGCCAACAGGGTTGACGCCATTATGTTGTTTCTCAGGGTTTGCACTGCCAGAACCCCGTTCTTTGGTGACTCCTGCAGCCATATTGATAGATCGAGTAGTATTATTCACAACAGGCATGCAGGTTACAGTTTTACAAGAGGAGCTTGCAAGGGCGAAATCCGGCCTGAATCATTTTTCAGTATAAGCGGAGAGAGAATATACTCATATATGAAAACGAAGAAGAAAGAGGAAGAACTTATTAAATAAGAAATGGGGAATTAGCTAGGGACCTCCATCATAGCAGAAACCCAGAAGCGGCGGTTGATAGCTTGAAAACCGATGACGGTGGTGGAGGGGTGGTTGACGAGCTGATAGAGGAGCCAGATGTGGTATCCCACCATTATTAGTAGGCCTAATGGTACCAAGGTGTAATCTAGAATTTGTGCCTCCATCGCATGCGGAGTAGTAGTATCGACTTGGTTAATTGGCTTGTAAACAAAGGAAACAAAAAATATCTGATCTCTCCGTTTCTCTCTCCAATAGTATTTCGGAGTTTAAAGAAGAGAATTCCTTGGGAAAGGGGGTAGTGTAAAACGCACTATTGAAGATTCTATCCGGCTCGGATCAAAAAAAGAAGATTCTATCCGGCTCACCAGGAAAACTAGTACACTACTACTACGTACTACTACTACTTTTCCGCCCCAACAGTCACTTTGGTGACAACTCAGGGATTAGATCAGATTTAAAGGCTTTGAAGAAACGCATGCCTAGATTCTACTCCAATAGAATCACACTGACACTCCCTTTACTCTTCAAAATTACAGTATACACTCCCTTATTTTATAGTACTAACTCTTTGCAACCAAACAACAAGTTCATGACATCAGCTCACATGGACTTGCTAACAAATTTTGGAGTGAAAATATAATTTGCTGCAAGCTATGATGGTATGTATGTATCTACCAATATCACAAACACCTCTCTTAGAGCTAGCAGTCCATGGGCCCACTCCTTTGGATTATTAATAAGGATGAAATCTTTATGAGAAGTAGCTCATTTAGACATTATTATAATAATAAGGTTGAATAATGCAGGAGGCCTTCACCAATTTGGCTCTCAACAATAAAAAAAAAAAAACTTGGGTAAATTAGAGGGTGCTAATCACCGTATTTTATATATATATAACCAGATGTCTGAGTTTGCTCGCACCTTGACTAATTTCGAAACCCGGAAGATAACGATCCGACATAACCTTTAGTGGCCCCAAAGTTTGAAATATTTGGCCTTCGTGGAAATGAACATGTGAGGTCGTAGAGGAGCACTTATTGCTTTCTCATAATCATCTAGAGTTAATCACCTTTCATTAGTGGGACCCTATAATGATATCATTATAGGTGATTGACTTTATTAGGCATGCATCACTGTGATGATGATTTCATTTTTTATTCTAAAACGCACGCATGCCTCGGTGCTTGTTCGCAAGGAACGAAATGAAGCCCAATAGATAGGCATATATACTCCTACTAGCGTCTGAAGAGAGTAAAACAAAACAAAAACCCAATTATTATTGAACAATTAGCTTGGCAAAAAATTGAAAAAGAATGCAACATATGTTGTGATGTACGAAAACATGAAGAAAACGAAGCGGTTAAAGTGGACAAGCTGCCAATGATGAGATCACGTGCCCCTTCCAATCCACCTCGATTAAACTCGTCTTCACTAAATCTAAACATCTTTCGTGAGCTACTGGCTTGGCAATCGGAGAAGTTAACAGTGGAATTGGAATGGGACTTGGATATTGTAAGGAATTTGGAGGGGGATTTTTTTCCCCCTCCCTTTGGTGTTTAAGGGAAGGCTTTGATGGGTGATAGAGAAAGAGGAAGAATATATTAGGGTTTCTTTTGGGTTTTCGAGAGGGATGTATGTAGTTGGTTCATGGTCCAAAAAAGAGTGTTTTGTACTACTACTACTACTATGGGGAGAGAGAGAGTTTTACACTTCATACTCAGAAGTGAAAGGCGTATTTGGATGAAAACCCACATCAAAAGGGTACTTTTGTCTTAAAGTTTCATTTATCTCTGTCATGTGATGGTCACATGCCATTTCTCATCCAAACTCTTAACGGAATGTTGATGGAAGGTGTTTAATGCTAAAATGCAAGTACAATAATGGGGTTGAGTGTCTGAGTTTGAACACGAGGGTGGCAACTCGGAAAAGAGACATAGTTTAAGGGGGTTTCATGTAACTTAAAGTATTCTTGGTCCGAACTATAACAAATAGGCCTTCACATCTAATCCACAAATGTGGACTGAACTACGAAATTGTGGATCAGGAAAAAAAAACAATGGTGCTAGTATGTCACTGGAATTATTGGGAAAAAAAAGCCTTACAAAATTGCACTCCAAAGACCGGCCGAATTGGGTTTTTTTCCCCTTTCTATCACCTATGAGGTTATAAGCTTAGTCACATAATTCTTTGGTAAGTCTCTCCGCTCCCGTTTTCAATTATCGCTATGCGCTCATGCTCTCAATCCTCCCCCTCTCAAGAATTTTTGTTGTTCAAAATGTTTTAGAAAAATACTCTTATGTTGCGCTCGTGCTCCCATTTGCACTTTATGTAACTTAGGTTATATGTCCCATTTTTTGGGAAAAAAGGAAATTATGACTCGCTGAATTTGTTGGACTTATATTTTCGTAGAACAAATTTGCCAAGAAGTATATTTATTTCAAAAAAAAAAGGCCAAAAACAATACGCACGAAGAGATTTAACAGTTGACATGAGAACCCAGCTAACATTCGTGTCGTGCGTATCAAACGTAGACTACAGTAGTAATAAAGTATACATTGTAAGGCTAAACGTAACTCGTGCTCGAGATATATATACTATGTAGATACAAGTTCAACGTTTATGCAATATCATTGGACAATGTATGTATAATGACCTGAGATTAGAAAGATGAAAAAGAAATACAGAATCGCTTAAGAGGAGCAATTCGTGTTGAATATACTGTAAATAATTACTACGTACTTGCTGTCTCCCTCCTCCAACCTTTGGGCATTCCTTTTGTTACACTTAGGGCCGTAAACGAACCGAATCGAGCCGAACCCTGTTAAGTTCGGCTCGGGTTCGTTAAGGTATGAGTTCGGCTCGAGTTCGATTCGAGCCTGAACAACTTGGCTCGAGTTCGGCTCGTTAAAATTTTTCAAGCCTCGGGTTCGGCTCGGTTGGATTCGTTAAGGTAATAGTCTAGCTCGAGTTCGATTCGAACTTAAACATCTTGACTCAAGTTTGGCTCGTTAAACTCAAATGAATCGAGCTGAGCCGAATCGAAGCTCGAATTGAGCTCGTCAAGACTCAGGTTTGGTTCGGCTCAGCTCATTAAACTCAAGCGAACCTAAACTCTCTCATTGATCGTATAGAATTTGAGAGAAAAATAAGTATTGAAGTATATATACAACCTTAAATTATTATTTTTTACATTTACAAATAGACCCCTATTGAATTATTAATTAAATTTAAGTATAGGTTCGCGAACCTAACCGAGCCGAATACTGTTAGGCTCAGGTTCGGCTTATTTACGGAATGAGCCTAGAATTGAGGTTCAGGTTCAGTTCGTTTAGCAGACGAATCAAACTCGAACGAGCTCTTATCGAGCCGAACCTCGAACAGTTCGCGAATGACTCAGTTCATTTACGGCCCTAGTTATACTCCAACATACTGTACAAACAACATACCAAAAACAACATTAACAGTACTATCACCCCACACACCACGTTGCATGTATGCTGTTCGATCTCCACTCCACATCCTTGTGGTGGTCGGAGTCCGAATCGGAAGCATGCACTAGAAAGAAAGAAAGAAACCCCGGCCACCAAACTCAAATGTGACATCAACAAGAAAATAGTCTAGAACATCAAAACCAGCACATGCAGGACAGCTATAACAAACGCCGGAATCGGTCCAAAAATCCAAACAAACAGAGGGCCGGAATGAGAAGTAAAAAGCCCTCAGACCCAGAAATACGTACCCTTCCCTGCATGTTCACCTTCCTCCCAACGGGGTCCATCGTCAAATGACAACTCTGCCCCTTATGATACTTCTTCAACGCGCAGGACGTTGATTAATATGCTGGCGTGGCTAGCTGTAGTACCGAATGGACTGGATGTTGAACAAGAATGCTACCAAGAAATTAACAGACTAATTTAGAGAAGAATTTCAGTGTTGGTGTCAACTCCTTGTACGTTGTCGCCGTAGATAAATCCGTTGGGGGAGCGGTAGCGGTTGCTCATAAGGACGGCTATGAGTGAGGATAGCATGATCACCGTTGATGCCAAGAGGGTTGATGCCATTATATTGATGCCAATATGCCATTATGTTTGCACTGCCAGAACCCCGTTCTTCCGTGCGTCCAGCAGATATGAATCTGGAGACCTTGTAGTGCTTGGTTCACCATAGGGGTGGAGGATGGAAGAAAACATTACCGTTTTGTGCTACCTTTTGCTTCTACGCTATTGATGATTGTGTACGGTCCATTTCAAGATCTCATACAAGTGATCCAAGTTGTTCAATAGTTTTTTAAAATAATTGTTTGAGTGATTCTTCAAAAAGTCAGCTCAATCGGAGAACTGTAAGTACTTCATTTAATCTTTTGATTTTTCATTTAGATTTTAGGATCCTCAATTTTAAATTAACTTTGAAGAAAAGTTAAATAATTGTGTGCCCAATGTAACACTTTATCTAAAGTGCAATATTGTAGGTCATGGTGAGAAGAAAAATAATAAACAAATTATCTTGATCGGACATCGATAGGTATCTAAACGTGAAGATTATTTTAATTTTATGTACTGTTTTGATGTCTATCAAGATAATTTTTTTTGCTTAATGTACTTCTCAACAAGTCTTACAATATCTGCGGTTTTTAGATCAAAGTGAAACTGGGCACACTATTTTCTAAATTTTCTTCAAAATTCATTTATAATTCAAGATGTTAAAATCTGAGTGAAAAATTGAAAGAATCCTAAAATTTTGATTGAAAAATTGAAAGAGTGGATAAAGTGCTTACAATAATCAGATTGAGATTATTTTTTCAAGACCACTTAGACAATTATTCTAAAATTAGTGAACTGCTTGGATCATTCAAATATAGAAAAAATTATGATTTGGAGCTGACCTTGCCACCCCCACCTCTCAATAGCTAGCTCACGCGTTATATTTGCAAATAATTTTCATTTTTCAAGACGATCATTCAAATATTTGAACTGCAGATATTGTAGCTCTTATGCTCATTTTCCCTATTGTTTTACATGAGGAATTTTTGGATGCCGAGTGAGTATAACGTAATATTATTCGTCTGAAATCTCAACCGTCTAAACGTGTTTTGGATGGTTCAGATTTATTCCCTCTTTCTCTTCTCACCCTACCCCCTCTCTCTTCTCTTTCTTTTTTTCCCTCTAATATCCGGACCGTCCATAATTCCTAAAGAAACAGAGTCAAAACGTCTCCAGTATTTTTTTTGATAAACAAAAAGGGTAGGAGGGGACGGCCGGCGTAGCAACCCCCCTTGGTAGTGACCATAGGGGCTCCCGACCCGCTGTGGAATGTCCGGTTTGAGTCATAGCTACTATCCGTGAGGACAGACCGTCACTGCAGCACCACCTAGGTGCACAGCTGACACATGGCCCTTCATGCGTCCCTTCAGCCCATATATAGGAGTGTTTTTTTTGAAACTGGAGGGGCTCGAACCCGAGTGCACATAAAGGGAGAGGCACTTAAGCTCCATCACCTGTGCCAACTGGGCTACCACCCTGATGGTACGTCTCCACTCTCCAGTATTCACCAATCCCATTTCAGTTTCGCAGCTGCTAGCAATGCTCGAGAAAGTACTGTATTGAATAATTTTCCCTACGCAGTTGACCAGGAATCCACCTCCGTCTCACTCGCACAGAAACAACCACGACAAATGCACACCAAATAAACTCACATTTTCGATGCAATTCATTTCACTCTCATTTCATCAACTACTACTTCCCCGTCACATTAACCGGATCACCTTATCTTCACTCTCTATAAATATCACCTCCTTTGCTCCAAAAGTTTTTGCTAATTTGTTGCTGTAGGCCGGTAGGTGGGAAATTGAAAGGAGCTTGGAGAGAGAGAAAGGGTGGGTTCGGCACTTCGTTTGCTGGTGAGTCAATTTTGTTGTTATCTTTCGTTATATTTTTGTCTTCTTGTATATATGCATATATTTTTGGGTTTCTTTTCTAGTTGTTTGATTCTGTTTTTCTGTTGATCATTTTGCAATTTTTAGGGTTTTATTACTGTTTCTCTGTCGTGTTTTGAAAGACACTCAAATTGGAGATTATACCTACAGTAATTTGGATGGTGTGATTTAGGTGGGTAAAGCACATGTTTGGTGATGGTTTGCAACTAATTATGAGATCTTGTTAGTTAGGATGGATATACTAAACTGAATTATGGTTTCACCATTTACGCACCAAATGAATTTAAGAAGTTTGAATATATAACTGAAGGAAGTACGAATGAGGTAATTCTAGGTGAGTGGTGTTCATCGACAAGATTTTCTTCTAATTGGTTTACATATAAGGTGCATCCTTCCTTGAGACCATTATTGCCCTAACCTCCTTCCCCCCTTCCCCTTTTTTTCCTTCCTCATTCACTGGAATTGATGGATTCACTTTCAACATTTAGAATAATTCTAGTTCCGGGATTTTTAGTTCCTACGTTTTATTATCTGTGACGATTAAATTTCACGTGCTTTCCATTACGACCGTTCTCAGCTCTCCTTATCTCACTCGGACTCATAAATGTCACATTTTGCTAGCTTTCTCATCTTTGTTGATATAATCATATGATGCTAGAAAGCTGAGCCTGAGAGAGATGCAATCCTCTATTGTTCGTGCAGTTAATACTCTGAGGCTCCATGTATAATAACTACTCGTATTAGTTTAGAGATTTATATAATTATTTAAACCATTTTCTCCTTTCCCATGGTTTAAATCCCTACTCCCCACCTTTGTGAAAAAAACATGTCTTTAGCGGCTTCTTCGTCGTCGTTATCACCATCGTCCTTAGAGAAGACCCCATTTGCATTGACTCATAGTTTCTCGTGTTGTGGTGGGTTCTGCAGAACATTCTGGGGCGAGGCCTTGTGTTGTGGAATTTCCATTAAGAGATTGAAGTTTAAGGAAGCAATGGAGGTATATGGCAAATCTACAGTAGCCGTTCCTACAAATGTTATATATATGTCAAGTATTCTAGGCCAGGATGGGCCTAACCCTGTCCACAAGTGCGATTGGAAATGTGCAAACGAGCACGTATGTGGTAACATGTACCGCTGCAGGCTAACAGGACTGACTCACATTTGTGACAAAAACTGTAACCAGAGAATTCTATACGACAACCATAGCTCCCTTTGCAGAGTGAGCAAGCAGATTTTCCCTCTAACACTGGATGAGGAACATGCAGTGAGAGGTGTCCGGAGGAAGATTGATGCCGAGAGTTCCCCATCTGATTGTTGTGCCTTTAAGCGCAGGCGCGATGCACAATTTCATACCTCTCCTTTTGAGAGAACCTTCTCTGCTGTTGGTCCAATCTGCAGTCCAATTGGAGATGGCATGGATATGAGCTAGACAGAATAAATAACCATCTATCTCTATCTTCTATTTTACATTTTGATGTTTTGCCTTTCATTCGGCAAGTACGGATAACAGAACTTGTTTTGGATACTTTTACGGAGGACATGATTTGTCCTGTCTATCTGTAGGAAGAACTTTTATTTCTGAACTTGTTCAACGGAATGTAGCTCTTTTACTAGTTGGAGAATTTGTAGGAGATTGAACAGGGTTATCTCTCTACTAAGTGGCAATTCTTGCGTGGGTCACTGTAAAGCTGGAGTGATATTACGCAGGGCATATATCTACTTTTTTACTGCTTCAGAATCTAACCTATGACAAGTACAGGGTACTTTAGCAAGACCTGATTCAGTAATTCTCATTTGAGAATTTTACTTTCACTTGGGCACCTTGGCTGAGCAGTTTTTTACTGCATATCATTTTCCTAGAAGTTAGTGATATGTTGCCTATGTCTGCAAATATGGGTTTACCCTTCTTGTGGTTCATTGGATAGTTGAACTTCGTCATGTTCACCACCTGAAGCACTTGTGCTGTTTGGGTCTTGTTTATTGTGATAAGCACCTGAATTGTTGTGCTTTAAAGCTGTTTGTTTAATTTTTCCGTCTACAATGATATCTGTTATCTTGTCTTCGGGAGCATTATCATTACTAGGATTGATGTTACTCACTTCGCTCATGCTGTACAGGTTTCCCAGAACAAATGTAGGATATTTCCCGTTTGTGTCTTCTATAAAATTTATCTCAATTTCTGATTGATTCCTTTTCCAACTGTGTTTCAGGTCGAAGAGGAATGACCCAGTTTCTTTCCCATTTTATTCTTAATGATCTTTTCATTTTTACCATACTGATTTTAATCTATGGGTTCCTGAAGCTAATTTTATTTTTGCAGGTTGAAGCATGTATCACTCAGGAGAGTTGAAACTTGCTTATTGTTATCACTATTGAATCATTTTGTTTTAGAATTTTTGTACTAATGTGAGTATTCCTAATGTGGTTCATCTATTATTCATGCAGGGATGGAAATTCTCCATCTGCTTGCAGCTTGCAGTTGGGGAGCAATGGTGCCCTCTAAGAGGGCACTGAGGGATTTTGAAAATCCAATTGTGCATATTAAGTTTGGGCCAGTTTTATCCGTCTCATTTGTGGCCATGCAAAGGAGATTCATCATTCAAGACGCCAAATAACCACAACAGACATGGATTATGAAGAACAAAGAATAATTTTCACTGCTTATTTGCAATCATCTCATTGGCAGTGAGAAAACCCGAGGATTGTCTTCTGCCTCTAAGGCTGAGGATTTTGCGTTTGATGGAAACCCACAACTGATGAAAGCATTCGGTGGCCGTAGCATAAGATAACCGCATCGGACATGGATTATGGAGAAAAAAGAAAAATTTTCCCTGCTTATTTGCAATCATCTCACTGGCATTGAGAAAATTCTAGGATTGTCTTCTGCCTCGAAGGCCTGATGATTTTGTGTTGATGAAAAGCCACAGCTGATGAAAACATTCAGTGGCCATAGCTTTTGTTGGACCACTAGATTTTGGAACAGCTTTTGGTGGCTTTCTGAAGGTCGCAACTGATGTAATACCTCTGAAACAAGGATTCCGTTTCTATCTCTTCTTTTGGCTTCTGGGCTCATTGGTTGCGTGTGAACTTGCTTGAGCTGCTTCATTGGTTCATTCACATTGCTAGCCGATCTGCTCTTTCATCTCACGATTATGGTGGCCACTTACTGTGGTGGTGTTCCAGTTCCTTTTACGTTGAAGTTTCCTTGCTTCACTTCTATATACTTTGTACAATTTGCTAGAATTTTTAGCCTGAGCTTTTGGGCCAACTGAGCGTGGCTTTTTCATCAAGAGGTGACTTGCTTATAGCTGTCTAGCTTTAATCTAGAAGGTTATGATTTAGATGTTGCCCGGATTGTGAAACAAGTACTTGCTTGAACAGGTGACACTTTGCACTGTTTTAGTGGTTGGTTAAAAAAAAAACAGATGGCTGAAATGCTGTATTCTTAATGGTTTCATGTACGTAATATACAGAGTTTTATTCCTATCGCATTGATTCTGCATTTTGGATTGGGGTAAATGTATTCTATTGGTCTGTCTCTATTAGTACTTAAAAGATATTTTTGTTTCTCTTTTGCTTTCTTTGCGATAGAACTGACTCGAGTTCTGTTCTGTACGTGGATTGCTAATCTCGTCCTGATTTAAATAAATCTATATCTTTTGGACACAACAGGAACTCTTGAGATTTTTTCCTCTTCAATTGGCAGGCAGCTGTTTCAGATGTTCAAGGGACTCTTTTAGCCATATTTAGTTTTGGTCTACCAATCCATCACACGACATGATTCACTAACAAGCTACTCCAGTATCATATTGATATGCTGGTGGGGGGCCTTCTATGTTTCTTTTGTCAGTGTTTTTCATGTTTAATTTGTTCCTTCCATAGTCAAAGTACCCTGCAATTGAAAATTTTGTTCCTTCCATAGTCAAAGTACCCTGCAATTGGTAAAGATAGGAATTGCTTCAAGATGAGGCCATGCATCCAAGATAAGCAAAGAAATACTAAACCCCAGAGGGAGATCTTGCGGCTGATGGATCTAACAAAGCAACCGTTTACCCTTTTTGTTTTCTATAGTATCCTTTTCTCCCACAATCTCCAGATTCTTTCTTTCTAGTACAATATGTAGTAGTGGCCCTTTTCCTTATCTGATAACCACCCCATTCCCCTGGAAATTTGAAACAGAACCACGACAGTCTTCCCAATGCTGATTATACCAAACCCATGGATTTTCTTGGTGGTCGTTCTTTCCAACTCTTTCCTCTGGCTTTCATTTGCTTGCACATTCACCGTTACCAACAATTGTCCATACACTATTTGGCCAGGCACCCTTGCCGGTGCAGGGACGCCGCAACTCCCAACAACAGGGTTCCGGTTGGATTCTGGCCAAAGCGTCAATATTCCGACAACTGTGGGGTGGTCAGGGAGGATATGGGCTAGGACAGGGTGCCAATTTGATGGGTTTGGGATGGGTAAATGCCAAACAGGGGATTGTGCAGGGAGGCTGGAGTGCAAAGGAATGGGCGCCACACCGCCAGCATCTCTCTTTGAGATAACACTTGGAGCCGGCGATGGAAAAGACTTCTATGATGTCAGCCTCGTTGATGGATACAATATACCTCTTGTTGCCACCCCACGAGGGGTTAGTGGGGAGTGCAATGCAACCGGCTGTGTTTCTGACATCAACATGGGTAATATGATTTCAAATTATCCATCCACTTGGTATTTCAAAATGGACCCGGCTCTTGTCAACTCATTAGAACATTTTTACCAGGAAAAAAAATCAGTTTGACTGGATATTAGTAAAAACTTGATCGAGTTGCATTCTTCATTAAAACAATTTTGGCATCATATTCTTGAGGACATATGTAATCCAGTCTGATGGCTACGAATAGAAGATCTACACATTCATGACCTACAAAATGAATTGCTCGAAAGTCGAATCTTTAAACTAAAACCCATGGGCAACTCCATGAGATAAATTGTTAAGCCTAGTCCTTTTAAGGGTGAAGAGACTGTCGCGCCCGGGATTTCAAAATCTGGCGTTTACAGAGACTACTTTCGAAATCATATTAGTCGTCTACTTTATTAGGGATTCATGATTGTCGTCCATCCTAGAAATGTGCTTGCACTAAGGGGATTTCAAGGTAAAACTCGAATTTGGAGGGCTAGAACAAGATTTCCTTACACTAACCATTTCAAGCCTAGAAAATTTCCCTCCTATAAAATGCAAGCTTCAAACCATGATGAATAACGCAAGTGTACAATTTGAGTACATCAGACTCGTATCTCATACTCTTTCTCGGATACACTAGGGAATTAAGAGTCTATATATGTGACACTGCAGCTTGGTGCTTATGAAACTGATGATAACAAGTTAGCAGGTTGCCCAAAAGAGCTTCAGGTGGTGGACAGCGGAGATCTTGGCAGCTTAGAGGAAACTAGCGGAGGAGGAGGAGGAGTGGTTGCATGCAAGAGTGCGTGCGGCGCATTTGGGTTGGCCGAATACTGCTGCAGTGGGGAGTTTGCTAACCCAACTACGTGCAGGCCATCTTTTTATTCCACTATTTTCAAGAGAGCTTGTCCCACAGCTTATAGCTATGCTTTTGATGATGGCACCAGCACTTTCACTTGCAAGGCTTTCGATTATACCATCATCTTCTGCCCCAGTTTCCCCGGGTAAAAATCCTTTGTGAGAAAAACTTATTTATTTATTATGTGAATTATGTAGTACAATTGGCAGGATGTGAGTTCACATCACAGTGACCCGAACAGCTCAGTTTCTAAGTTCTGCTGAGAAAATTATTCTCAAAAATATCACAATTGATCAGAGATCGACAATTGATTCATAATTGAATCAGTATTTTCTTATTAGAATCATCACTCCTGAAAGCATACTTGTCAAGTGCCAATCCTCGACAAACCTGGTATTTGCATGGGTAATTTGCTCACTGCGATTTGCATGAAAAACAATTTGGATCAATGAAGAGAGCTCAGAGCCCACCTCGGGCTCTCTGCAATCCAATTTATGAGTTGCATAAAAGTCTAGTATAATTTTTTTCTCAAAGTCTCCGTGCCAGAAAAAGTAACCTCAACAAAAATAGCAAAAATTCCAATTTGGTGTGGTTTGGGCTATGCAAAGAATGAATTCAGAGTACCACCCAGGATTGCACCCTAGTGGTAAATGGCTTACTACCTAGTGGTTTGGTTGTCAAGAGATACAAGGTTTGAGTCATGCGATCAAAGTCCCCTCAAACCTTGCCCTTTTTTGAAGCCCGGCTGGCTCTTGGTGGGATGGCAGAAAAATCTATGGGTGATTAGTCCCTCATGAGATTTGTCGCGGGTCTTGAGCCTTTATGGTCATGCAAAGGAGAGGCTGCTATAACTAGTCGCCCCCTCCACTCATTTTTGCTTAGCAAAGGAAAGAATGACATATTAGACTTCACTCGGACAGTGCGTTAGGCTGACCATAGATGATAGGTATATATAGCACTGCTCAAATGTTTGATGTTCAATTTAGGCTTATGTTATGTTTTCATATACATCATTCTGGATTCCAACAGGCAATAATTTAACTTTTCAAGGATATATAAATGCAGGACGGGGAGATCAAATGGTTCAACACCAGCTCCACCAACATTAATACAGAATCAACGCAGTAATGGAAAGATCACAGACATGGTTTCCACCTCAATTAACATTCGATTGCCAAATCTCTTCATGTTGACAATATCCATTTTCATCGCCTTGAATTTGTTCTTCTAAGACATTTCGATCTCTTTGGGAGGAAAGAGCAGAGAAGATGGCAGGCATGCAGACTTCCATATCTTCACTGTATCCCGCGCGTGCATTGTTCCGAGAGTGATTCCACCCTTTGAAGCAGTTAATTTTTTTTATTTTTTATCTTCATATTCATTTTAGAAAGTCCGTGCACACAGATTTCGGTACACAAATTTGGACACAGATGTATCTAGAATCATTCAACGCACTTGAGCTTCACAAAATGATTAGGAATAGGAATCCCATAATCTTGAGGCAGTTACACTAGAGGGCTATAGGTTTGTTGATGACTAATGGGTTCATTAACATTTATGTAAGTTGCATATTTGTCTTCTATCTTTCTGCATACTAAAATATTGGTGGAATATAATTTGTAAGCTGGTGCACATTCTTTGTCAACTATCGATAAGACATACTTTTTCTGTATTGTGAGAAATACATCATCCTAGAAAGAAAAAGAAAAAAAAGGCACTTATTTTGCGCTGAATAATATAGTTCGAGAAGGTCTTGAATGAGTTCCTTCAAATCAAAGCTCGATTTAAATAAAAAAATTTTTTTTGCTTAACAGTGCCACACCATATATCCCTCCTCGTTCTTTAATTTTTTTCTTTCGGGAGAAGAAAATTAGACAAATCTAAAGTTTGAGGAACAAATTTAATATTTCTTTTTAGTTACGTCTCAAAATAGAAAATAAATCCTAAATAGGTATACTTATGTTGGATAGGATACCTTCCAATAGCTTTTAAATTTTTTACCATACTTAGATATTCCCGAAAAGACATTACCCTACTTTTCCGTTGGGTATCTAAGCTTCGAGTTTGCCCAGTGAATTCTTCAGAATCGAAGAAATCTTTTTTATTTTTTGGAAAATGTTGATCTTGTTTTCTCCATTTTCCTTGATTTGTTTCCCTGATCATGACTAAAGTTTTGTAGTATTTGGAATGGAGGGATTTAATTAAACGAGAAGCTTTTTCACTTTATTTAATTTCCTACTGTTTTCTCTCTCAGATTGTCCTTTCCCTCCATGATTCTATCCCCATAATTGAATCAAGTCTTAATGGGAAAGTAGACATGCATATTTGTGCATGCGAACAATTAATGGGAGAATATCTATTTCATTTTCTGCATGCAACTAGTATATATAATATATATGGATACTGTATTTAAGATCCATGCAAAACATCCATAAACAACGGACATTCGATTTCCTTCCGAATTCCCAACCAAAGCAAATCTACTACTTGATTTTCTCGTTAACTTGTAGGGAAGGAAACCATATAGGAGTAATTAATATACCATGCAAAAATAGGAAAATCAAATTTTGCCAATTAACTTCTTGAGATCTTTTCCGTTATTCCTTGCTTCCATCCTTGGTTCTTTTTCCAAATTCAAAACAATATTCACCCCATGCATATATACCACGGCCCATCCCTAGTTCTATATATACACCACACCCGGAATCCCCACACCACCACCACCACGTACCATACAAAGAGAGAGAAAGATAAAGAGAGACGGTCATGGATTCAAAACAAAGCACCATAACAGTTATCATGTTCCCATGGCTAGCTCATGGCCATATCTCACCATTCCTTGAGCTAGCGAAAAAGCTTTCCACTAGGAACTTCAAAATCTACCTCTGCTCCACCCCTGTTAATCTCACCTCCATCAAATCGAAACTCACCCATACAAAATACTCCGCTTCAATCCAACTGGTTGAACTACCACTCCCTACCGATAACCTCCCTGCAGAATCTCACACCACTAAAGGTCTCCCTCTCAATCTCATGCCCACCCTCAAACAAGCCTTTGATTCGGCCCGAGAAGATTTTTCTAAACTCCTAAGAAAACTAGAACCCGACTTGCTTATTTACGATTTTCTTCAACCATGGGCCCCGGATCTCGCTTCTTCTTATAATATCCCGGCCGTCGATTTCATCACTAGTAGTGCCACCATGACTGCCTACATGCAGCACCACTACTTATACAGAGTTCCTGAGTGGGAGTTTAAATCTATATATTTCCGCGAGTATGACAATGTCGATCGTTCCCATTTGCTAAATCCTCCTCTAAACCTCAATAAAGACAAAACACGTTGTTTTGATTGTCTTGAAAAATCTAACGACATTGTTTTGATAAAGAGTTTCAAAGAAGTCGAAGGGAAGTACATTGAGTACCTTTCTAAAATGGTGGGGAAGAAGGTAGTTCCTCTCCCGCTTGTCCAAGATTGTGCTAACGAAGGCGATGATGCCAAAGAATTAGGTGATGATGATTTTGGGTTCATTGAATGGCTAGACAAGAAGGAGAAAAGTTCGACGGTGTTTGTTTCTTTTGGTACTGAGTATTACTTGTCTGATAATGAGATGGAGGAGATAGCACTTGGTTTGGAGCTGAGCGGGGTTAATTTCATGTGGGTTTTGAGGTTTCCAAAGGGGGAAAATACTACTAGTAGTAGTGCTGAAAAGGCACTGCCTAAAGGGTTTCTTGAGAGGGTGGGAGACAGAGGGATGGTGGTGGATGGGTGGGCGTGCCAAGTAAAGATTTTGCAACATCCAAGCATTGGTGGATTTGTGAGTCACTGCGGGTGGAGCTCGGTGATGGAAGGGATGAGATATGGGAAGCCGTTTATCGCGATTCCCATGCACCTTGATCAGCCGGTGAATGCTCGTTTGGTGGAGGAGGTGGGGGTTGGGATGGAGGTGGTGAGGGATGAGAATGGGAGAGTTGATAGGGAGAGGGTGGCGGAAGTGATAAAGAAGGTTGTGGTTGAGTGTGATGGGGAGGGTGTGAGGAAGAAAGCAAGAGAGTTGAGTCAAGTCCTGGGCATCAAAGGAGAGGAGGATATAGATGTGGTGGTGGAGGAGTTGGTGAAGCTGTTTTTGAAGAAGAAAAAGATGATGATGATGATCAGATCAAATGGTGGATCTACTTAGATTAATATTAATTACTACTACAGTACGTAGTTACTTGTTTTTGCTTAATTTAATGAGTTAGTTGTTATCTATTATGCTATTGCTAGCCAGGGTCTAGTTTGTTTTTGCTTTCGTAGAACAAGTGTCTGTCTGAGAATCGTCAACCGTGCTTTTATAACGGTTGCCTATTAGTATCTCGATCGATCGTAAAATTATTACAGTATATTTATTAGTAGTATATAAATTAAATCTCTCTTCTTTTTAGTACAGTACTGCTTTTGTTAAGTTAATTCTGTAGTTCATTCTATATATAATTGGCCGGCTTAACAAATACTTCATCGTTCTGTAATTCATCCTTGTTGTTTGTTGTTAATAATTAACTCTATATATCTCATATAACAACATACATATACACATATATATATACACTCTCTTTGAGACACAAACTAAAACATAAACCAGTTTTTTTTTTTTTTTTTGATCGGCTAAAACATAAACCAGTTACTACAAATTAAGTTTCACCACGTTAATTTTTCACTCTCTCCTGCCATCCATATCATGGAAAATCTAAACTGATGAGTAGTTAATTTGCATCATTGTGCAACTATATGTTATATTACCACAAATTACAAGCCAAGGAGTTGAAGCCAAGTTGTGATGCGTTTTCCCCATAACAGGCTTAACACAAACTCATTTGTATGTATATATACTACTGGCCATATTTGATTGTGAAAGAATATAGAATATACTCTTTCCCTAATGATTGATCATGTTTTGATCAACGTCAAGCAATTCATTCATCACCCAATCGAAGGGAAAAAGATTTCATTACAAAATACAGGAATTAATGAATCAAAATTACCAAATCAAAGACACGAGTTGAAGTTTCGACATGATCGATCATGTTGAAGTTTTAGCAAAACTCAAATATTGTAAAAATGAATTAACAAGTACAGATAGTATAATAATTTATTATTGATTAATAGAAACAATAAAAACAACCACAAGAAGATTAAAAAAAAAGGACCCGGCTTCTCTACAGTTAAACTGCAGTGAAGTCTAACTGCAGAGAATCCATGTAGTTGTATCACAAACTTTCATCTTTGCATTTAATGGTCCAAATTTTAAAAAACTTTTCTTGAAAAAAGTTAAACTTTTTCCTTTTTTTAATCTCGACCTTTAGAAACACCATCCGACGATTGCGAACACTCCAACCGCACCTCTGTAGTCCAAAACGTGAACTACAGATAAGCCTTGTGCTTCTGTAAAAAAGGGCCCATAGGCTCGAGAACAAGATAGAGTACTTACTAGCCCAATTTTCATAGGCCCCTGGGCTGGACCTAGACTTGGGTTCTTGGAAATTAAGCAAGCCGGGCCCGATTCCGGACATCGATTTAAATACTACTTCTCTACTCCATATCCATATGGAATGAGTCGGTTCACGAATATTTTGACGTCCGCTTTCGATTTGAAGTTCCCTCGTTCGTCATCAGTCACCGTGACTACTCCTCTACTGCAATCCGGACAATCCAGACTCCAGAGAGAGAAAGCGTTTCGACGTTCAAATAGAACCAAGGAGCGAGAGAGAGAGAGAAAATGGATCACTCGATTTGCCCAATCTGTCATCTGCCTGTTCTGTCTCTCCAACTAGAAAGGTAAAATACTACTAGTCTCTAATCTATGGGTCCAGTATAGTATCTGTTTTCAATACTGCTTTGTGTGTTTGTTGTTGAAACTTTGATTTTGTATTTATTATTTTTTATTGAGGGGGACAAGTGTAAATTGATGATGGTGTAGGCATGCCAACAGTCACTTCGAGGACGAGGAATTCGCAAGGGACATCGAGTTGGCTCAACAAATCGCGCTTGCTCCCCCTAGCCCCCCTTTTAATCCGGTGCGCTCTCTCTCCCTCCTTGTGTGAGATTGAGATTACTAAATTCTTGTTATCGCAGCTGAATATTACGATGCTGTGTTTCGCAGTTTAAATTTCACGCCGCCAAACACCTACCAAGCATAATGCTAGACAATCATGCACTTTTTTGAAAAGGGTGATGATTTTTATACTCCACTTTGTCTAAGGCTTAGTTTTGAATGGACCTGTCTAAGTATGTTGGAATATATTCAATTAAATGGACGTGTGTAACTTTACCTAAATAGGGCTATAAAATTTGGAAGAAATATATTACTTGTCTCATGTGTTGAATCCTGCATTACGAATTGTATTACAAGGTGGGGAACACGATCCTATGACTCATGATCTTGAAGTAGCTAATGCTATACATAAAGACTAAGAACAACTAGCTTTAGAGATACGTACAGGAGTAGTGAAAGAGCAAAACAGCTAACGGTCCAATGCATAAAGGCAAAGAAAGTGGCACCCATTAAGCTACAAATTTTAACAAAGACAAAACCAGGATTATGAGAGGAAAAAAGAAAAGAAAAAGGGAGTGCTTGGCTGATAATTTGAACTTCAACGCAGCAAGTAGGAAGACAGGGTGCTGATGGTTTGCTAAGAACCTCCATGAGATGCCAGTTTGAGGAATATAGAAACTTCTTTGAGGAACTGTCATACCTCTCGATGTCTGTGTTGTCCCTTGCTGGCAAACTTATTTAGTAGGGCAGAACGGATCTGTGTGTGTGATACTCCGATCCCAAACGGATCTGTCATATATTATACTAGAACTATTTATCACACTATGCTACAAATTGCTAATCCTAATGTATACAAGAAACTTATACCTTGAAATCTAAGTATTTCTTATAATTAACAAAGAGATTCCCAAGGATATGTACAACTAAATGTTTATTATGAAGAAATGACCAAGTTTGAATCTTTTAACATGAAAATTGTGGAACATACTTGGAACATGTGTTTACTCAAGGTCGTGCATGTTACAATGTATGTGCGACATCATATGGTTCCTCTCATACTCGCCAAACAGCTAACCATCAGAAAAATCAGGTGATCAATGACATGGCATATGAAACTAATGCTCGAGAAAGCCCTGAAAGTAGTGTCTCAAGGAGTGATGGAAGGACAAGTGATGCGAGAGACAGTGACATTGATGAAAAGATCTGCTATTTAATTGGTCTACAGATAAGAGCGCCCTTCTACCAGGTTGAAGCTGGGTTGATGCTGTTGTTGAGAAAATGTTTGGAATCGGATACTGAAAATTCGGCAAGTATATTGTCAGGCTATGTTGATCATTTTCAGAGCATTGAATCGGAGGATGTAGGCTGGGGCTGTGGTTGGCGTAACATCCAGATGCTCAGTTCGCACTTGCTTATGCGAAGGCAGGACGCGAGGGAGGTTTTGTTTGGTGGTGCCGGATATGTTCCTGATATTGTGTCACTCCAAAGATGGCTTGAAATTGCTTGGGAAAGGGGTTTTGACTCACTTGGATCGAGTCATTTCAATCACAAAATTTATGGCAAAAAGAATTGGATTGGAACCACTGAATGTGCCACACTTTTCCGTTCCTTCGGGCTTCGTGCTAGGATAGTGGACTTTGACAGCAAGGATATTAAAGCAAAATCTTCTGCTCCTGCTTCGCGCCATGGGACATCAGGTATAAAAGTGTATGGTCCAATGGACAGATATTTGTGTAGAGGGTTTACTAATATCCCCCACGCGATTGCGAGCGAGCAAGAAAATCTTAGTTCTTCTAGCACATGTGCGGGGAAAGGTTCGGTTACTTCTACCTGTAGCAGCTCAGCTACAATGTCACTAAAGGGTCATCAGGTTCTCATTGATTGGGTTTGGAATTACTTCTCTGACAATAAGCTCACTAAATTTGGCAATGCTCGTGTTATCGTCAGTGAGAAAGTGTAAGCACTTCTAGTTAATAGCGATCGCCTTGTTGACTACTTCATGAAGTTATCAGATTTGTCCTTGCCTCCTTGGCTGTTTTGAACAATATTAATGCTAGGTTATTTATTCTGAAAATGTTATTGCACGAGAAGAACTATACTGTTTAACTGTATTATGATCTGTTGAGTGCTCCAATGAGCAGGCCCTTGTACTTCCAGCATGATGGTCATTCAAGAACCATTGTCGGGATTCAAGTCAAACATCAGCCCAAGGGATCACAGTACAACCTATTAATCTTAGACCCTGGTCATGTATGTTTGTCCACATTAAATTTTATCTTCAAGTTATTTAGCTGTTTGTACATTGCATCTGGTATTCTGGTTATAGAAATTGCCACAAAAAGCAGTGTGCATGAAAGTTATTCAGCCTTGAAGGCTGAAAGTGTATGTTGTTCCAAAGTTTGCATATACACGATTTCTGAACCCTAACAAGGATAGTCTTGGATGTTAAAATATGTGTAGTTACGTTCGTACTTATGCTAGCTGGAAGTAAGATGATCAATGTTCTAAAACTCGGTACTCGCTCGGCCGGCCACCTTGTACCTTGTAGGCCGAGTACTCGGCAATTGCTCAGTGATTACTCGGCGAGTAGAAATTACTTGGAATTTTTTTTTTTTATATGTTCCCCAAATGATATTCATAATGCATAATGAGAAGTTCAATGTTCATAGTTCAAACCAAATGAAACTAAGTACAAAATTACTAGTCCATTGCAAAGCTTAACGTTCAAACCAAATGAAACCAGATACGAAATTAATAGTCAATTACAAAGTTCAACGTTCAAACCAAATAAAACGAAGTACGAAATTAGTAGTCAATTATTCCTCGAAGAAGAAGAGGAACAGCAGCAGTAGCTTGATTGGTGTGTTCACTCGATTAGGGTAAGTATAAAACTATACTAAAATTACACTAACGACCCTTCAAATTTAACATATTATGTATTTTACCCCATTTTTCAGTTTTTTTTCGATTTTCTCCCCACTTCCGAGTAATCTCGTTTTACCGAGTAATCGGTACTCGCCGAGTAATGCCGAGTAATCGGCTGGCCGAGTAATTCCACCGAGTAGCCCTAACTCTACTCGGCTAGGCACCGAGTACCAAGTACTCGCCGAGTATTTCCGAGTTTTAGAACACTGAAGATGATACCCGAGACAATGAGACAGTAGCAGAGTGCCAGCTGCTGTATAGGTGGCTACATGACCAGATCTGTCTAATCATTTTGGGCTTTTACGAAAAGATGTTCAGTTGTGGAACTTTTCAATTTGTCTAGTTTCTCTCGTCTCATGAATTGCCTTCCTCTTGCATCCTTCGTCTAGAATTCGGGTGCTACTGCATGATATCTTCCTCTTTGTTATCTCATTCTCATCTTTCTTCAATCAATGCTTTTGGTCTGACCGTTCCGTGCTCATAATCTGGTTTAAGGATGGGGTTTTCACATATTTACCGAAGAGTTAGGTTTCCCTTAATTAAGTGTGTATCTGCTACGTATGTGATACTGCAGATGTTTTTTTTCCTCTCAGTCGTTTAGCTTTTAGTGACTCTCTAGTTGAGTTCTGTGAGATTTAGAAAGACTTGATGCAATTGTTGGACAAGCTGTGATTGATAATTACAAGACTCGTTGCATTTTTTTCTTCTTGTGAGCTAATGAAGGCTACGTGTATGTCTCTCTGGAAATTTATGTACTTCTCAGTATGAAACAGTTGTTGGTCAAATGTCATCATAAAATTCTTCCACTCAGTTTTTAATTCTGCGGTTTGTATATTGTATGCATGCATAATGTACTTCGAAATTAAAACAAATTAGCAGAAGTATTTTAGGACATCTACTGTCTTCTCTAAATTGTCACGTTTCTTTGCTATCTATTGGCATGCTGGCAGAAAACAGCAGCTCTGGAAAGATCTCTCAAAGATAACGCTGGATGGCAAAAGCTAATAAAAAGAGGTGTACACACACTGAGGAAACCACAATACCAGGTTATACTGCAGTTGAATAACTTTACCTTGGTCTTATGCTGCTCCTATTTGTTAAGGTGCTTGACCCCTTGTACGTGCATTTCAGTTGTGCTATATTGATCCCGGAGTTGCCTATGCGAAGGAGATGGAACAGCTCAAGACCTTAGATAGTGCCCATGTTGAATTTTAGATGATCTCCAAACTCCTACGCTTTTCTTAGGTACATCTGCTTCAATGACCTATTTATATGAAATTTGAACGATTACAATTTGCATCCACTTTGTGATAAGATAAGACTTATTACGTTACATTCTTTGTATCTTGTTCTTGCATTAGAGAGACTCAAAATATTGAATATCCGAGAAATTATTAGTGTAATGACAGTGGCAATCTTCGCCTTGGTGTCGGAGTTTTCTTTATCTTCCATTCAATATTTGCGCAATGTACTAGAGCAACTAGGAGAAGTAATTTAATGGGTTCTCACTAGTGATCTTATTGTTCTCTCTCTTTTAGAAGCAAAATGTTACAAACAAATCTTCTTGGATAAAGCAAAGAAAGATTGGTCATCGTCCGTGATATATAATCACACTATTCTGGGCTTAGTGCATCTTCTATGATGCATTTAAATTACGAACTTATTGCTGATGATGTATCTTAGTATAGATTGTAACTTTACTGCAGATATTATATCAAATACCCCAAACGGACCCATACCTAGTAGCGAAGATGCGTGTCAGTGCAAACAGTAACTGGAAGCATGATACGTTGATATGATTTATTCCTTTTACCACTATCCATGTGTTTCCATTTTGATACAGTCATGGGAGCAGAGAAATAACCAGGCTAGGGGTGCCTCCGACCAAGTAACTGAGGTTTTGTCTGACCAAGTACCAAAGTGACTAGTTAAGTACCCAAAGACTATTGTGACGAAACGAAAATTCATCGTTTATGTATGTTGTGACCGGGATTTCAAACTTACGTACGTGGTGACTTAGTGTTTGTAAGAGACAAAACAGGGATTTCAAACTTACGGCAGTTCGGGTAGCTTTTCTCTCTACATCATCTGTGTTGCTACGGAATGCCCCGAAGTCTGGGAAAGTCACAATTTTGTTCTGCGTCATCATGGGGTTTATGCTTCATGTGATTCTTACGCAGAAGGTGGTCATTCAAAGTCCTCTTGGAGAAACTTGGTTCCTTCGACATTCTTCGAGACAACACCAATCAGCCAGCATGGGAATCATATCAATTGACCACGAATTCTAAAAAGGGAGTTGTTTCAGAAGCTTTGCTTTGGAGCATTGATGCCACGCCGAATGTTGATCATGTTGTATTTTTGGATCAGAGCTTTCCTGGGGTTTTTTGTTTTTGTATTTTTAGAACTTTTTGAGAGCAAGGTTTCAAGTCATCTATATCCTTTGTTTTGCTTCTTTCTTGTTTTTTCACCCTCTTGATTTTAAGGCATGCATATCTCCCACTGACCAAGTAAAATTCATAGTTTGATCCATGGGAATTGGAAAAATGAATCGAGCAATGTCTCCACTGTATCATTTGGAGGACTTTGTCCGGAGTTATCTGGACTAGGTTTTCCAAGTTAATTGAAATAGTAATGGTACCATCTTTAGAATCAAAAGGCAAATTGAAAATACTAAACCAGCAATGTTCACCAGAAAGCACAATCCTTATCATTATCGAATGCAAAACCAGATGAATGACAACTTTTCAGTACAATTGTACCCAGCTCTATTTTACACACTAAAGTCAGTTGCAACACAGTTGATGGTCTGCTAAATAAAGGTCAAAATACAAGTAGGAACGTTTAAGAAATAAATTGCCTGTGACCATTCCCACATATCCTCAATTCAATGAGCACAAGGTCTTCCCAAAATCATTAATTATAATGTATGGGATCCTAGTTCTGGCTTACTTTTACTTTTCTTCATTCTGGCTTTAAACCGAGACTTTGCCCCTAGGATCTGCACCGTGTTTAAGAAGTTCCCAACTGCCATGATAATCAAAAGAATCCCACTTGTTATTACCTGCCAAAAGCAAATTAGTAATCAGTAGAAGCCCAACAAATATAGTGATTACTCGAGCATTTGTGCCAGTAACTTAACCCAGAAAGGCCCAGTAATCACAAAGTCAAATACCATCAAAAAAAATCTTCAAGGTTCTGCATCATATTACATCACTCTTACCTGCCACTCTGAAATAACACCAACCAGTGCAGCTTTAAGCAGCAACATCCCTACATATGCTTCGAAACCCTGAATTTAGCATGCGCAAACAAAGAAAAGGTGAACTTAGCTGTCTTTCTAGGGTGATACACCTTGTTGCATCTTCTATTGGATTTGAAACAGATGAAAGTAAGAAATGCCTTGTACAACTATCGAGCAAATGCAAGGCCCTTGAGAAGCTATAGAGTCCGTCCATGCTGTTAGATATTTTGCATACATACTCATGTGTTACAAGCAAAGCATTGGACTACTATTCATAATGCATAGATTTCTTCTTTTTTGGTGAGGATAACTCCTCTTAATGATCTTGATATGTGCATTTTTTGTACAAGTGAATTCCTTGTGACAAAGACAGAAAAGATTGTGAAGAATTGGGAAATTACATGCACAAAACCACAATTCTCAAATGGCAAACCATAAGAGATCAACAGTGTTGCGAGTAACGAATGAGAACGCTTAATGTTTGTCTTATGATGCACTTTGAGAGTAACAAAACTTCCTTTCTATAGCAGTAACAACAACTTCCTTTCCGTACACACATCTTTTGGTAAGCTATAGCCAGGAAATTATTTTTCTAGTCACCAGTCTTGATTCAGATTACTTTCATGTTTTTTTATTGAAGATGATTTAAAAGAAAAGCACATGAACAGTTTGAATCACCTGCAAGATAAAAAGAATGGGTGCAAGAAGCCATAGTTGACCTTCGACTCCAGCAGTTTCTCCCCAAACAACATCCATTATCCTAGCCTACAAACAACAAGAGTACCAAAATTTATGAGCCTCGGGAGACCTTTACAGGAGAACATCAGAAACCTAAACATTTCTAATGATGCCCGCCAAAACAATTTCCTATTCCCATTTTTGTGGGTCAGAAAAACCAACATGAATCACCTAGGATTGACATGCATGAATATTTCAACCAGCAGAAGCAAAATAACTCATTAAAGTTCTGCAAACCATGCAATACGTAAATTTTCACACAAGCGCAAAAGACAGACAAAGTAGACGGCAGAAAGAACAGAGAAAGTAAAAGACAGGTTAGAGCACGTGCAGAAATTTGTAGGAGCATTTGCTTGTTGCACCTTGCCCATTGCAATACGTGTGTAGAGTCTTTGCCGTTGATATCTATTTTGTAGTAGCATTGCAACGCCTTGCATGATAGCCCATTGCAGGAACAGTTGTACCCCTTTCTGCACAGTACATGCACAGTGTTACAAAAATCGACCCAAACTACTTTCAGTATATACTCTTAAAAAATTTATGACCTGCTTCTGGGCACAATTAGGTTCTCTTTCTATCTCCCAAGTGAGACTGATAAGCGCCATAGCCATAGCAAAGTAGTGATGGTATATCCACCTATAATAACATAAGAATGGTGCACTTAAATATCACGGTTGCACATATATCAATCAAGGCAAGGTCAGATAAGAGAAAAAAAGAATCCACTGCATTTTCACATTGTCTTGGAAGTTCTTAGGTGATTAGACGAATAAACAGAATCAAGGCCTCTATCAGCCAAACAATGCTGCCGCCTGCCGGTGATATTAAGGAGGTTGATGGCCCCTCCCAAATCAAAAAGAAAGCATGGCCTATGTTACAATAAAATTCGACATACAAAACTTTCATGGAATTATATTGTATCTGGCACATGTAAGCATCAATCTACTCTTATGACAACGGAAGAAATGAATTCTAACTCAAAATAGTTGAACTGATGAAGGATAAGGACAACCATTTGAACAAAAAGTGTAACAAAAATCATGCCAAAAATATTCAATTTTACCATGGGCGAATATCACTTCCATTCACTCGAAGTATGTTCTCTCGCAAAGCCAAACCCGTATAGAGAAATAACAACCAGGCCTGAAAAGGCATGCTTAGTATGCTTAGAAACAAAACAAACATATGGTACCAAAATAAACAACAAAAAGGAAAACGTGACAAAAGCTTGATTAAACTTTCCACACGTAAGTACCTGGTAAAGCTGAACAGGCAATGCAGGTAAGCATCCGCTCCATATCCATGACCGTAATACAAGTAACAGTGATGGGAAAAACAGAAACAGAAATGCAGTTCTATCCTGTCCGTGATAGCATAAAAAATAATTAAACCAATTAAAATTCCCTGATCTATATTTTATAGTTTGACCAGTAACGGAAGTATTAAGAAATGGTTAATTCCTTCCATGACTATCCACAGTGTAGGGTGAATCAAAATATACACATCTAAAGATAGAAGTGAGCTTCTAAACTGACAGTGCAATCCAAAGTGCAAAAAAAGGGTCTCCTCCATGCATAACAAATCAATCACAATGCTAAGGAAACCCATTTCTTGCCATTGAGAACACAACCAAACAGCAATAGAAAAGGTCCACCATATTTCTCTTCCAATGCCCGAGATTTTTACCACAGGTAGCCAACCTAACATCCTAGATATATCTCTTGAATAACCGGAGAAAAACAAATCTGACAGCGTTAGTCATCCTTCCGTAAGGAAACAAAATTCACATTTCATCTCTCTTCTGCAAATGGAAAATTAACAAGTGAATCACAAAGCATCCCAACATCCTCATTTGGCACGCTTAAGGCCAATGAATAATGAATATACCATTTTCACTTAGGTAAATTTAGAACTAAAACAGGAACGATGGTGCAGCCTGAGTCCAGAAGAAGTTACCAAGCTCAGCGCCAAAAATATACAATAAAATGTCACTAGGCAGAAAAACCAGAAAAATAGTGTCTGAGGGTTTATCTCGCTTTGAGTTATAAACACAACATTTCGGGACTAGCTACATCTTATGAGTCAACCTCTCCATCCCTTCAAATGGATAGATCGTAGAGGATCATCTCGACAGGCGGTCTCTTCGAATACGAACAAATATTCAATTCAATCCTTTTCTTTATTAGATGTCCAACGGGAAAAGCAGGAGAAAATTCATTTCTTTATTGGGCAACCATATTTGAAGTTTGTAAAATCTTTCTTCACACTTGGCGATTTTGTAAGTTCTCTTCATTGAGACATCAAAGGTTTGGCCACGTTTATTCACTAGCCAAATCACCCACATTAAATTTTGACACTATCCAATTATGGGGGCTTGGAACTATATTTTGAAGTTTGTCCAAATTTTCATTGAGACGCCAAAAGTTTTATACTTTCGCTTGAATTTCACTCTTCTTGCTTTTCTTTCTTTTTATTATTCACTAGCTACATCCAAATTAAAGGTAGTAAAAATCTGGATGTTTTGTGGCACGCCTTCTTACTCCAAGTATTTGCCCAACATTTTGGCCACAACCATGTGTCCCATGCATCCTCCCATTTCGACGACTCACCGAAATACCCGGTCAGGCCACCCCATCCAACTTTCAGGCATTAAGATACTGTCCTGAACCAACATAGACAGCACCTACATATAAAAATGAAACCAACATAGACATCAATAAACCGCCCTCCAATGTCACTCTAGTGACACACAGTCAGATGGGACTCTCACAGCCCTGAAACACTACCCATAATGCAAAAACCAAATGCACCCAGTATTCCCACTATAAACGAAAAATACTGTAATAGATGACGACAGAAAACATAGTATAACCTGAAAGGGTTGCAATTGCATAAATACAATTTAAGGAAGACGTACCCTAAAGCTATTGTACTCCTCCTTTACTTTCAATTTAACATCTTTCCTAGTGGCACGTACATTAATTGGACCAAGAAACATGCGCAAGAACCGCCCTGCCAGCAATCAATAGCAAATTAACCGCAGCAACTCCGTATGCAAAATCGATAAAGACATAGATAAATGAAATACCACCAAAAATACTGAAAAGCACCAGTAAATTTATTAGGAATAAAGGCAGCCGTATCTCCCTCATTCAATATGTAGCTAGCCCGGCATAGTGCTTCTTCCAGCTGAGCAATAATCATAAGCAAACAGATTTGTCATTGCACTATTCAAAATCTTAATACACTGTATAACGTAGCGGGATTTATTGATTCATGGTACTTGAGTTCAACTCATGTTGGCTGTTAAAAAGCTTGTTTAAGATTAGCATGTTACAGGAAAAAACCAATCTTGAACATATTTGGAGCTGCTATATATTTCGAGCTTGCCGCCGTCCCAAAAGATTGTCCCAAAAGATTGTCCGGTCCTCAAAATGAAAACTTAAAAATAATGTGTCTTTGTTGTAAAAAATAAATCAACATTTTGCCGCTAGCCACTAAATATCAATCACTTGTTTAAATTTATCAAAAAAAAGTTCGATATTTTCAGGATAAAAATGAATTAGTTGAAGTTCTCGTTTTGAGGACTACAAAATCTTCGCGGGACGGAGGAACAAAATCCAATCACTTAGCTCACGATAGGCAGATTACAAATCGTAAGACATCCAAATCGTATAAGAAATCAGTCAAGGTTCGACGTAATTTTGAAACTTGTTCTAAGTTCCAAGTAAGACATCCGGTCGCTCGAGATCTTTACCTTATCGGAGTGTTTGGAATCCAAGTTGGCAATGGAAGGACGGAGTGTGCGAATAGTGGAATTGAGGGCGAGGGCTCGCTGTCGGAGGGCGTCTTCTTCGCGTGAGGATGCCGAAATAAAGGAGGCGGCTGAGTCGTGCAACAATTTCACCGACTCCACCACTCTAGAAACCTCTTCCGACACCCTTGTCTCCTCCTCCGTCTTATTACTATTATTATTAGTATAATTATTATCACCAGAGTCCCCCATCGATCAATTGATTGATTGATTCCTCCCGGCCCCGTCGTCAATAGAATCTAGAGAGAGAGAGAGATGTTGCAGTAGTAGTGAGAGAGAGAGTGGTGAAGGGGATCGTTTGCGAGAGTGCGTAGTTTAGACATATAGAGTAATTTAGTGTATTAATCAGTCACATGTTGTTAATTTTCCAGATTATAGGTGGGCTAACCGATCTTTCAAAATAAAATAAAAAAAAGGTGGGCTAACCCCGCACCTCTAATCCATGATTTAGGTAGGGCAACCTCAATCCTACCCTACCCTGTGCAACTCCTCACCTAATTATTGGAGTAGTAGTACAATTTCCCCCTTGGTTTTTTTTTTTTTTTCCTTCCCTTTGGAACAAGGATGTTCAATTTTGTCTTATTACGTTTCACATATTTTTAATTTATGCAGAGCCAATAAAATCAGAGTATGTCTTCAAATTTACTACGAGGTGGAGAAAAATGGACTTTCTGTGGTGGCTTGTGTTTAGTTTTAGTTTTTTTATTTGATTAGACAGATGATAGTGTCGTGTAAGCACAAAAAAAATAGTACTCAATATTGTGACACATGAAAAATGTGATGTCATTACGGAATCAAAGTTGATTTTAATAGGAATATTGGCACTATATCTTCGGCCTCACGATATAAATGTAACTCGGTATCTCAATACTTGAATAATTTGGTATCATTACGTATTTGTCCTAATGCTTGGTATCAAAATTGAATTAGCAAATTGATTCGAAAGATTTTTTGTTTTTGTTTTTTGAAGAATTGATTCTGAAGGTTGGCAAACACACACACACACACATTTTTTCATTTAGAACTTTAATTATAAGTAGGAGACCACATAACAGAAGTTTTTCACTATAAATACTAGAATAGAGTTTTTTAGGGGAAAGGTCTTCAAATCATAATTAAATGTAGTTTCAGTACGTAATACAATATGGAATACTTAAAAACTCAAAAGCATAATACAAAATCTAAGAAATCATTTTCTCAAAATGAGGTTTGGCTTTGGGTTGCCAAACACCTAAAATCCAAAAAGTAGAAATGGAAAAGTTGAAAATGAGGTATCCAAACAGGCCCATATAATCATGAAAAATGTTGTTTTCAATTACTTATCACTAATAGATATAGCCTATCAATAGAGGGTACCAACCTTAGAAAATTAAGGGGGTGTTTGGATGGCCTAGTTTTGCATTTTCTAATTCCCATTTTTGGATTTTGGGTGTTTGGTAGGAAGAGGGAAAATAGATTTTGGGTAAAATCTATTTTCCAATTTGTTGTTTCTAAAACAAAACAGATAATCTACAAAAAGAGCTTTTTCAATTCCAATTTTTCCATTTTCGAATTTAGCCATGCCAAAAAGACAAGATTACCCTTTCTCTTTTCAGATAATTCCCATTTTGCCATGGTTTTGAACGTTCTCTGTGTACTGAATTATCAGTACACAGTTCTCACATACCACAGAGCAGACACGAGAAGGGAGAGAAGACGGATCCGGAGCACTGGAGGTTCGACGAAAGTGGGGAAATCATTCGCCTCTATCACGTTCTTGCGTCTTGTTTAGGTATTTTTTCACCTCCCCACCAGTAATCGTTCCTAGGTTGTTTGTTTCCAATTTCAGATCTGGAAATTTTTTTGGAGACATTTTAGATCTGGGGTTTGCATGTACGAGAAAAGTACCCCAAGTCTTGACCACGTCTCTCCTCAAACCTCTCCTTCTTCTTCTCCTCCACCTCTGTCTGAAAACCCAAACCCAAACCCAACAAAAAAAACAGTCCAGAAAATCGAGGATCCTTAAATCTTCGAAAAATCTCTCCGAAAATCCCTACCAAACCGTAAGTGTAATGTGTTGGGTGTTCGTGCATGATAAATTTTTTTACTGGTAAATCCCTTCATTCTGCGACTCAATCTAAGTTTGATGTTGTTGTCTAATGTTTGATCTTTCTTATATGAGATCTGATTTATTTTCCTGTCCTATTTTTTTCTGAGCCTGTCCGATTAATAGACTGGATCATTAGAAAAGATATGAACTAATAATAAATATCGGTGTTGCTTACAAAGATCATTAAAAACATGAAGTTAAAGTGGTTTACGAATACAAAATTGGAGTAGAGTTTAGGAAGAACAAATGCCTTTTTTCCCCTGCTTTGTTTGTAGATAGGTGAAAACCAAACTGGTGTTGACCTAGGGGCTGTTATTTACAAGGCCAAAACATGTTAACTGAAGGCAGCAAAGGTTAATATGGCTTTTCCTACTCAATTTTGTTTAGCACGGTAGACACTAGGCAGTTGACAGTAGCTCCTCCCACTCTTTGGTCAGGGCCTGTTATTTGCAAGGCCAAAACATTTGAGTCTCCCAATTATCAAAGGAGGCCTATGGCTATGCCTTCACATCTATTAATTCTAGTTCTTGTCCTGTTCTGATTATACAATGCTTTAATTCCCCCTAATGTCCCACCTTCTCTTGAAAAACATCTGTGGCCATACGGATTTTACATCTCCGGCATTTCAATAATGAAGCTTGCAACCGGACACTTTTCTCTAGTTGTTCAACCAAAGAAGCAACACGAATTATAGAGTTATATTCAAGTGAATTAAAAACCTGACATAGTACATAATCTATTAATGCCTCTAGCGTATATTGACCGAACTTTGAAAGCAATTCCATAGAATTTGGAACAATTTTACCATACATCTCCTTAAGATAATCCTTAGCACTTTTTTGATCTTTACTGATTAATACATTGATTATGTCTTGAGCAGTCTTAAACATGGATTCCTCATCGAACTTTATAGTCATGTCTTCAATCAGAATTTGGATATTGTATAATTGCTCATTTGATAATGGGAAATTCTTTTTTTCTTGCCTCAATAAATCGAGGGTTTTGTTAGGTCATTGTTTAGGGTCATTTGCTTCTTTATGATATGAATAATATTGATAGAGATGATTAAAGTAGTATTGATAGAGATGATTAAAGTAGTATTAATTAGTCGTTGAGATCCAAGTGGTTCACCTTTTCCTAGGACTATAACTAGTGTTGAAGGATAATGAGTGCAGATGAGTTTTATTTGGTAGACGCCGGGTATCCAAATACTCGAGGTTTTCTAGCACCATACAAAGGTTGTATATATCATACTCCCGAATGGCGTAATGGAGCTGTACCAAGGAATGCATATGAAAAATTTAATAAAATACACTCATCCCTTAGGTGCACCATCGAAAGGACCTTTGGAGTATGGAAAGCGCGTTGGCCCTTGGTATGCGACATTCCCGTTGGGTACACCATGGAAACGCAAAGAGATCTTGTAACTACAACAATGGCCATCCACAATTTCATAAGAAGGAGTAACATGCCCGATATTCCTTTTGGCTTTTATGATCGGCGACCTAATTTTTTGCCTTCAGATGCAGGTGTGGAAACTACAGCAACTAATGGTCAACATGGACATGTGATCGTTGGAGATGATCAAGACATGGAAAATGTAAGGGCTTCAATTCGGGATTGGATTGTCTCTAACCGTATCCGTTAGAGGAGTTGTTCGGTGTCGTAGTATATGTTTGTTCAATTCGAGTAATTTTTTTTAATCCGAACTTCTGTAATATTTGGTATTGTATTGTAGTTTGTAGTATATTTGTTCAATTTCTGTAATTTGGTTTAATCCGGATTTAAATAATATTTTGTGTTGTAATGTTGTAATGTTTAGATTATAAATTTCATCGCTTCTTGTATTGTTTAGTTTTCCCATTACTTTGGTTTAAACTTCATTGTTAATTTAATTTATAATTCAAAAACATTTTTGATGGAAAAGTAACAACAAACAATAATTGAAATAATAAAAATATAATTTAAAAAAAAACGGGGGACATCAGTTTCATGTACGTAGGAGAATTTCGGAATTAAATTTTAAATAAATTGAGCCCAAACATTATTTATATATATTATACATCATTATTAATAACCGGGGGCAACATAGTAAAAAACCAATCCATAATTTATTTTCATTCCATATCTTCCAAACACTACTCCTATTGCAAAATGCATTCTGCACATATCATCCAAACACTCTACCAAATACAAAAATACATTCTGATCATAATCTCAAAAGCCAAAAAGGCAAAAAGTGAAAAATGAAAAGCCAAAAAATTGCCTCCCAAACACCCCCTAAGTAATTTACCCTGACTTGTTAGATGCGCCCCTCTTGCACATTCTTGAAAACATTATACTTATGGACACTAAAAAGGAAACTTAAACTAGCTGTTTGTATATCGACTGATTGTCATCAAATTAGAAAAAAAAAATTGAAAGGCAAAGGTAATAAGGAAACCAACAAATAAAAAAATATGCTCTCATCTTCCTTTTTCTCTTATACACAACTGGCTAATAAATTTCTATTGTAATAATTATTTGAACAATATTTACAAGAATCCCCGATGTGGAAACTAAACCAAATACTTCAATTTGAAATTTGAGAGAATGCAGTAAAGTCATTAATAATAAAACTTACAAATAGGAAGAACAACCCACTATGAGCAGTTATTAGATTAATAAGATTATACAAACCTAACCTATAATATATAAAAATACATTGAACCAGTATACCTTTTACTATATTTATGGGTTCAAAGATTCATTGCATCGATGAATGAAAGGTTCCATTGCTTCCATATACGGTTGATTGAATAGTACTTATAATTGTTTTTATTATATGAGATCAACAATACATGATGGAGTTTGAAGAGAGAACTTGAATGAAGTGAGTGAAAGCATGACAACAAGTAAAAACTTAGTTTCATAGTTTCTAAGTTCGACTCTCACCATGCCACGTGAAATTAGTCGAGATGCACGTAAACTTGACCAGATACCCAGTCGAAAAATATATCTGTAAAGAATTCATAGGTGTACTAGTTTGACCTTGGAAGATGGCCAACCTACAATGGCAATTAAACGTGATAAGAAGTCAAATATGTAACGGAACAACAATCACTTCTAAACAGAGGGGGAACAATGGTAAAACGTGAAGAGGAAGGGGACCATAATTTAATTTCATCAAAAAATTCCTCAAAGCGTAATTCCGTGTATTCAGAAATGCTAGGGACAAAAAAAAATTATCACGAAACTATTCCGAAAAGATCAATTAGTAGTTGAGATTCATTTTGATGTGTGTAACACAATTATCAAAGTGATTCTCAACCATTGATCGTTGTTCAAAGTGATTCCCAACCATTGATCGTTGTTTTCAGGGTACTTTCCGATAATTTTTCTTGGGGGCTGCTATTCGCAGCCCCGTATTTTCTCCCGTAGCCCGTTACTCCACGTAGCCCATTTGCAATATTTTAAAAAAGAAAATTTTCTCCATGTAACCCATTAAATGTACCTGATCTTTCTATTATACCCTTCCCTCTAAAAAATTACACTTAAACTCCCCCACCCATCCAAATAGAAACCCTAATCCCAGCCAAATACCCAGCCCACCCATTACGTCTCTTCCCACGCCACTCCATTTCCGTCGCCCCCCACCTCCACCTCCATAGCCACCACTGCAATACCGCCACTCCTGCCGCCGCACCACCGCCGCACCACCGCTGCACCACCGGCTCAGGTTCTTCTCTCTCTCTGATCTTCTCTCTCTCTGTTCTTCTGTTCTAATCTCCCTCTGTTGTTCTTCTTCTTCTCTCTCTCTCTCTCTCTTTGTCTCTCTGTCTCTCTGTGTGTGTGTGTGTTCTTCACCACCGCCACCCCACCACGCCAACCCATTTACATACATGTATTTGTGTAGAGAATTTGGTAATTAGATCCCGTATTTTTGTAAATATTTTGGTAATTAGATCCCGTATTTTTGTAAATATTTTGGTAATTAGATCCCGTATTTGTTTAGAAATGTTGGTAACTAGATCCCGAAATTGGTAGCAAAAAACGGTGAATGTGCCCGATTAGTAAGCTGTGAGATGCTACGGACTCCACATCCTCCACGGCTCCACCTAATTGGACTCCACATTCCCTGGTTCTAATCGATTAACCCTAACTTAGAGCAAAGAATATGAAATAGCTCATAACCATACAACTTAGACTAGCGCATAACCAACTAGGATTTAACTTATCAGAGAGTCGGATATTTTGTGTCCTCGACTTCATTGTGATGATTGAGCCATGGCTGCCTCCTTTCGCAGAAATCTTTAACCTATTTAAATTTAAAACATCCAAATGGAATAGATCCACCACCAAATTTGACCTAATTATGCAATAGAGTGGAACCTTGATTGATACATGCAACAAGGTGAAAAGATCATAGGTTTTCACAATCACCTTAGACGCGTACCCGATGAGAAGGGATTCAATTGAATGAGTAAGGGCTGGACTCTGAAGATGCTCTTCAATTAACTCATAGTCTAATTATAAGCCAAAAAATGCGCTAAGGTTCCTTGCTGTTTTTCAGTAAGCATTTTCTAGGATCTTAGCTTTAGATTGTCACCATCTTCAGCTATTACAAGAGTTACCACTAGTTCATATGCAAGGCCCTTTTCCCAAACAAGAAAGTTATAGTTAAATAAACAAGAAAGTTAATAGTGATTCCCAAATGGAAAAAATAATCAAGAGCTTTGCATACTTCAACAAAAAAAAAAAAAAAGGATTGGAAATTAGTCTTTTTGAAAGATATATTTAGGTTTTAAACAACGTTGCCAATAGCTTGTGTCCCTCGACAAAATATTAGTAAGGGTATTGATATTAGTCTTTTTGAAAGACGTACTCATATAGGGTACTGAGATTAGTTTTTCCGAAAGACGTACTCATATTTGAAACAGCATTCTCATACTCAACAAAATAGTACGAGGAATTATTACCAGACGAAATCAAAAGCTAAGGTATGGCCTTCATCATAAGTTGTCTTGGTAATTTGCTATTCTTCCTGTCCCTTCTCTGTTTTGGAATATATTTTGCAGAACACTTGGTACAAAACTTGTCAGACTCGATTTGTCAACCAAACAATGAACATATAAGAGGGAGAGCAATGAACACTTTGTTGCAGTGAGCCAAATGAGTTTGAAAATGTTATTGAGTTTGCTTTGGACATTGGTTGTCTCTATTTGCATCATTTGTATGAATTGGAGGAAGTCTGAGTATGTTTTTACAACAACGGTTGAAAAGCTATAGAGTACTATTATGGAGTTTTCATTTTGTCCTGCTATAAGCCATAGCTTACTGATAGTGCATAGTCTTATAGGCATTCTTACTTGTTGTTGTCTTTTCAGACTTGTAAATTTGTATTATTGTTATGATATGCAGGTTATTATGCGTCCACCACGTGGAGTTCGAGGCCGAGGTCGGGCCCGGGGTGTCCTTCAGGACGAGTCTGAGGCTCCTGAGGTAAACAGCTCAAGTCTTTCTCATAGACAAATTCTGCCATCTTCCTTCGTAGTGTCTCATGTTTAACAAGTTGATCTTTTTATCACATAGGTGGTATTCGACCTGAGAACACGAGACTTGACATACCTGCCCGAGTTTATACTCAATAAAAAAACCACTCGGCTTAGGTCGGATCTGTCCCACATATAGTGTAAGGGCATGTACGAACAGTGTGAAACATTTTGTACAAAAAACTGTTTTAGTTTGTGTACAAAAAGCTAAAAAAACCACTCCGCTTAAACTCGGATCTTTTTATCATGAATGTTCGATACTACTTGATGTGTACCATTCCTTGTTATGACTCATCGATAAGAGGGTATCGTTCCCTCTTTAAAGACTACGCATTTTTGTCCAGTATCCAGTAATACAATTTGACTGAATGTGAATTAACTAGCTAGCTTTAAGTTCTGCCATGCTGAAGTGGCGTAGAAATTGATGATGGCATACTGTTTGCAAGATTGATGATGATAACTTCAACCACTTGAGCCACGTTGAAGTATGTTTGCTGTTTGTTTATAAAGGATACGGGCATGATCAACCAAATTGATAAATAAGAACTGTATTCAAAATATTTTGTTGAAAGCATCGGAGTCAAAGTGGATATGTTTAGGTGGACAAAAATAATGAAACTTTGTTACTAGTAGTTTTTTGTGGAAGATTTTTTTCTGGTAATGGAGTTCAAGGATGTGAATAGGAAAAGTTTATGTCTCAGGCATTAACTGTTTGTAAGCAACAGTGTATTGCCTTTTGGTAAATTGGAGACCAGAAGCAGAAGCTTCACGTATGATAAAATGTTCTGACTTCTGAAACAAAATTATTTTTCGGTAACCAATCACCGAAATTGTTTATTATTTTCAGTAATCAGTAACTGACATGTTATGCTTATTTCGGCAACCAGACGTTAAAACTTCATGTGGAAATGGAATAACTTGTAATTGTATTATTTAGGTTATACGTTCACTGCCTCAAGTTCGAACTCGTGGAGGCCGAGATCGGGGCCGTGGCCGGGGCGAGGCCGAAGTGCATCGTCAGGAAGAGGAACATGCTTTCGTCGAGGACATACCTTTGGATGAGGTTAAAATTTTTCAATTTCACACCAGCTTTGTAGTAGTTTGTATTTTATCTTTGTTTGTTTTATGAAACGTTCGGTACCAAAAAATTGAAATATGTATGAACTGCCTCTTTTAAGACTAACTTGTAATTGTATTATTTTCATATACGTGTAGGTTATGCGTTCACTGCCTCGAATTAGAACTCGAGTAGGCCGAGGTCGGGGCCGGGGCCGGGGCAAGGCCAAAGTGCCTCGTCAGGAAGAGCAAGATGTTGTCTTCGAGGACATACCTGAGGATGAGGTGAAAATTTTCCAAAAAGGGTTCCACTACATTTTTATTTTGTTGAACACTAACTCATATTATTTGCAATCTATAGTTTTTTAGTTTTAGGAACACTAATATGTACTGTTTTTGTTTTTTCTTATACGTGTAGGTTATAGCACCGCAGCCACCGGTAGAGGAAGATGTAAACTTTTTTCAATTTCAAAATTGCTTTGAATAGTATTTTGTAATCTTTATTTGTTTTATGAACAATAATATGTATTGTATGTTTTTGCATATACGTGTAGGTTATAGCACCGCAGCCACCGGTAGAAGAAGAGGTAAACTTTTTTCAATTGCATAATTGCTTTCAATAGTATTTTTTAATCTTTATTTGTTTTTTGGGACATTCTAATATGTATTGTATGTTTTTGCATATACGTGTAGGTTATAGCACCGCAGCCACCGGTAGAAGAAGAGGTAAACTTTTTTCAATTGCATAATTACTTTCAATAGTTTTTTTTAATCTTTATTTAATTTATGAACAATAATATGTATCGTATGTTTTTGCATATGCGTGTAGGTTATAGAACAGCCACCGGAAGAGGTACATTTTTTTCAATTTTATACTCGCTTGCTTTTATTACTTTTTTTTAATAGTTATTTGTTTTATGAACACTAATCTGTATGGTATTATTGGCATGTATGTGTAGGTTATTCGAGCCCGGCGTCGACGTCGGGGCCGTGGCCGGGGCCGGGCAGAAGCACAGCAACATGACGATGCGCCTTTGGATGTGGGTGGTCCGGAGGACCTATCCTTGCTAAAGAGTTTTCACACACATGTGGCTAAAGCCATTTTGGAGGGAGAAGAGAGGGGTACATTAAGATTGCATCAACACTCGGGTCTTTTGGGCAATTGGGTAGTTACAGAAGACAGGTTCAAACAAAAGGTATTGAATTCGGGCTTGCTTCCATTGTGTAGCATAAATAAAAACGCGCAATGCAATTCCTTTAGAATTGCTGCATTTGTTGAAAGGTGGCATCCGGAGACGAACACCTTTCACTTTGACTTTGGTGAGATGGGGTTGACATTAGATGACGTAGAACATCTACTAGGGATACCTGTTCGTGGATTGCCTGTGTACACGGAGGACGAAAGGACGCCAAAAGAACTGTTAATGGATTTGCTTGGTGTGTCGAACGAAGTTGCGACAAATGCAATTACTGTGAATGCAGTTAAACGGTATACAGTTAAGTTGAGTTGGTTGGAGATGAATTTCAAAGACGTAAATGAGACGGACACAGACGAGCGGGTTGTGTGTTGTGCTCGTGCGTACCTGCTATATGTCATTGGGTGCACCCTTTTTTGTGATAAGTCAGGTGGGTTCGTACAGCTTGACCTCCTTCCACTATTGGAGGATTTAGATCAGGTTCATACGTACGGATGGGGCTCTAGTTGCTTGGCATATTTGTACAGAAATCTTGGTTATGCAAGTAGGAGGAATGCAAAGCAGATTGGTGGATTTCTTATATTACTAGAGGTACACCTACTTTTTCTGATTATGAAAAAACCAAAAAGTTCATGTTACGGATATATGATTGTAATATGCTTCACATGCGTATAATGCTATAGGCGTGGATAAACGAGCACTTCCCAACGCTACATGCTGTTGTTGACCCAGAGTACACGGAAGAACTTCCACGGGCACGACGTTGGTGTCTGCATAGCGAGAGTGGCACAAGTGTACAGCATTACCGGCGCGTGTTGGACAACTTACTTGTAGATGAGGTAGAATTCTAACACACTCTGCATTCAACATTTTGTAGAATTACGATGCCAATTATAAGCTGTCTTACAATATTATACAGTTTGAGAGTAGAAATTAAACTCTTCCACTGAGGACAGAGAACTGTAAGTACAATTATTTTATAAGCTAATCAAATATAGGAGAAGTTCCAACTTAACCTGTGTCAATATTCTCCAAATTCTCGGTAACACATTGAGATGCATGACATGGCTTTTGCTTAAAAATATCTACTATCAAACCATTAGCCTTCTCCATTGTCTTCCTTAACTCATCTTCTGAAGTATCGTAATTCTAGCACAGTGATGCAGGGACATTAATCGAGCAGAATCATTAATCGTGAAATTTCTTAAGCGTATGGGGACATGAATAATCAAGATAGCCTGCTATTGTAACCCTGCCTCAAATGGCTTTTGTTCAAATGAAGAAAACCCAATAGGAGTTCATGCCACTTTTCAATTGACGTGTGCACTACTTTGCCTCCTTGGCCTACTTATAAGCCAAGTTCCACATATATGCCAGACTTTAGTTTTTGAATGAATGATACAGTGTTAGTTGATGGCTTTTGCCGGATCGTTTGATTAACTTGTTAATTTATTGTACTATTACATATCATATGTTTTGTTTGACAAACAGGTGATATTTGACCCGTACAAGGCCCGCAGGCAAAATGTCTCTGAGATTGCTTTCTACACTGGTCCCATTCGTGCCATGTCCTATGTGGAGCCATACCTCCCCGACAGAGTCTTGAGGCAGTTTGGACTATTGCAGCGAATACCCGCAGACCCTATAGCACCTCAGCGTGCATCGCGAGGCCAGCACACCTACAACGTTGTTTACGAATGGACTGAAGGTTTTTGGTCTAGCCCTGACTACCACTTGGTGCCTGAGGATAAGAGAGAGCCTACACCACCTGGGATTCCTTGGGCGTGTACTGATGACTACATTCCGTGGTTGAGGGTGTTCTCGCACCCGAGGGTGGGACATGGTTTGGCACCTGGTGGAGGGCGTGTTAGGCAGGGTCGTGAGGAGCAGGTTCGGGTTGTGTTGGATGTGGTACACAGGGCTTTGGGCGATACCGAACTTGGAGCTGTTGAGTTGCGGCAGGCACTGCAGGACGTAGAAGCTATTTTACGGCCCACATTTGTTACTTAGGAGTTTGCGGGGTGTTTTGGGGTGAGGTTAGATGTTGGGTTTATGGATAAACAGTTCTTATTAGTATTTTGAATTGTGTAAGACATTTGCTACTTGGACATGTTGGGCTTTTTTTTTACGAACATTTGGTCAAGCTTGTTCTGCTTTTTTTGAACTACTATGAAAGTGTCTTTCACAAAAACAAACTTTCAAAATTTCAGGCCCTGTCCACATGGTCCTCCACAGGAAGAGAATCTTTGTAAATATGATGGAGTCCAGTACCTTGTCCAATCACAACATTTGTTTGAAGTTGCAATTTTCTCCATACATCACATTATCTACTCCCCCAGGCCAATTCAAAATTCTGTATAGAGCCCCCACACTCACATGCTCCTCCTCAGGGAGAGAATCTAAAAAGGCATTTATGTTCTGTAAATCGTACAAATTATTCAGTATCGAAGTGCTGAAATATTTATTATAACAACTTCAGGTTCTAAATGCTGAAACTTTCACAATTTTTGGTAGGACACTACTGAAAAATTTTAATAATTTCGGAAAGCAAATGCTGAAATGCTGAAATCAACCTGCAACCGAAATTAATAACACTTTTCAGTAATAAGGAACCGAAATTTTATAATTACTTCAGCAAGCAAATGTTGAAAAAGGGCAGAATCTTTTTCCCCAATAATTTCGGCAACCAAACTTCTGTATAGTGCCCCCACCCACATGCTCCTCCTCAGGGAGAGAATCTTTCGTAAATATGTGCAGTGCCTTGTCCAATCAGTTGATTTGTTTTGAACTTGCAATTTTCTCCATACAGCCCATTATCTTCATCTCAAAGCCCCAACGTATATGCCTATAAATTGGGAGCTGACAGAGGGAGTTTCAGACTCATACCTCCCTCTATATTTCCAACTATTTCATACAAAATTTAACCTGTGTCCCAAATTTGTAAACCCTATGGCCGGAGTTTCAATTAACATATGTACATCCCATAGCGTACATATATTTTCATCAGTCAAATTATTTCGATGGCTTGTGCATTGTCATGCTTTTTCCAAGCTAGGTAATCAAGCCGTGTCCATCCGAATATGAGGTATTGGGAATATTCAACGTCCTGACCATTCGTTCCCTTGTCCGAATAAGAGGTGTTGGGAACGTCGGTCAGTGTGCGTACATACTACAACGACCACATTTGGTTTTCTTGTTGAGTGGAAGGCACGTCACCTACCCTCCCTCTCGACGTCGTCGGAGTTGTAGTCACGTCGATGCTCCTGTAGCTGTGAAGGTGTGTGGAGCTTCCTTCACTTCCCCTGACGTACCCTGTCCGGGGCTTACAATAATACGCAGTTGTGCCTTGTTGCTGTGTAGGAGCCCTGAGCCACCCCAACCTGCTCCATCGTAAAATAGTATCGTTTGACATTTTCAATGTTATTTTATACTTGTTTTATATAAGTTTTGTATAAGTTGTGGTGCTCAAAGTGTGACAAAACGAGTCTTATAATCTTCTGAAACATTGTAAATGTTGGATAGACACTCAAATGTTGTCTTGTATTTTCTGTAAAGGGGGCGACAATAAAACATTCTCCTTTAGCCCAAAAAAAAATTTCATGGGCCCTTCGACAGTTACTTACCGAAATTAAGATACATTTTCATCATACAATTACCGAAATATAATATTTTGTTCAACAGTTATTTACCGAAAATGTTCGTTCGGCAGTAGTTTACTGAATGTTGAACTTATTTCCGACATGTAGTTACCGAAATATAAACTTTATTTCAACAGTTGTTTACCGAAATGTTATGTATGATTTTCAACAACTATTTACCAAAATATAGTGCTAAGGGAGAAATTACGGGGCTGCCAATACTCGGCCCCTCTGTAGATTGTGGTACTCATATTTGGGCAAAAAAGATTCAGATTCAACTCCATCAATGACACTTGGTGCCTCAGAGAGTCCACCTAACTTTTTGTTCAAAAATAAAAACATATTTCAGCAGGCACATGATGAAATAGAATGATTCGGTATCCAACTGCTGAAATATTATACAAATTTCGGGTCATAGATGCTGAAAAAATACAAAAATATCGGTATGCAGCTACAACAAGATTACAATAACTTTGGAATGCAGCCTCTGAAATGAACTTGTGCTCAGTCAATTTGTTCACATAAACCCCATAAGAGCGAAACCAAACTCCATGAATGTGCTTAGTTAACAACATTGCAATATAAAGCGTCAACATGATAACCATACGTATAAAACAAAACTAATCTACGTCAATCGACTCAGCGGTTGCTACATCACTTCCTATTATGGCTTTAAATGCTTCCATTTCGGCAGAAAAAAGTGTCTCCCATTCATTGGCCTCCTCCCATCGAAATTTGAACCAATTGTTGGCAATAGGCGGCACGGGGGAACATGCTTTTAGATCAACCTATCAAAGTAAAAAGACTTTAAAAATTGCACATGAAGGCAATTTGTAGTAATGTTGAATTTATGAGAAAGAAAATTATACAGTATGTACCTGTACGAAGTGATCTCCGTTCACAAGTCCAATTCCAAGAACCCTTATTTGGTCTGATGATGGAGGACGAGAATGGAGTGGAAGGAAAGTAAGGCATTGAAGTTGGGATAGGAGGACAACCACCACATTATAAGTTGAAGCTACAACGTGACCCATGTCAGGAAAATCATCCACCTATCTTCGGGTGCAGTTCCGTCTTGAAAGAACGACAATCTATAACGCAACTTGTTAGCACCTCCGATACCAGTAATCTTTTCGTACAGGTCATAATGGTTATTCACCTCCAAGAGCAAATCATTTCGGCATGTCTTCCAATTGTGCTCGAATTGGTGCATAAAATAAGCTACCGCTCGGTACCCACAATTTCCATCACTTGTCACATCCGTTATAGATTTTACGTGCGGCCGAATTGGTTCCGGAAAGTTATTAAGGTACGGTCCTACAAAAAGGGTTCCAAGAAGTTTTGGCTTCTTCCGCCTCGGTAACTTCTTTGCCGCCTTGGGGGTTCTCACAATGGCCTTTCCCTTGGGGCTATTATCATCCACCGCATTGATGCTTTTTTTTTTTGTGGTCTTGTCGGGAGTTTCCACATCCGCCATGGCATTCGCCTTGGGCCTTTTTTTCACAACTGCCTTAGCCTTAGGGGTTTTTTCCTTGACCGACTTAGGAGTTTCCAAGGATGCCTCAACATACTCAAACTCAGACGGGTTCCTACGCATTGACTTATTGACCGAACCGGACTTTCGACCGCGGGTCTGGACCTTCTGTTGGGGTGAAGACAGGTATATGGTTGATGGATTCAAAATGGGTTTCAAAGTCTTCATCCAATGCATATGGGTCATAGGGTTTTGGCCAACCATTTTGGCCATAAAGATATTCCAATCGGCATTCATTAGTTTCAAAATTGCCCCATCATCTTTATGTTTCTCAAACGAAAGCATCTTCCAATGATCATTAATCAACGACAACGGTATGGGTTCACCCCGATTCTTGAATGGAGCAATCTCGTGAGCACAAGGTAAACCATGGATTCGGCGAATAGGACAGCCACAGTCAACCTTGTCCTCCACGACCATGTCATCAATTTTCTTAATCTCCGGCAACATCAAACCCATGGCAGTCTGTGAAGTAGCTCCCCTTAAATGGTCAAAGATAGGAATTCTAAACTGGTGCTGCCAACAATTCAAACTTTTCTCAAAGCTACCCTTTATATCCGTGATTTGTAATTTAACCAAGTCGTGCATTTTAGCCCAGGCCGCCGAGAAGTTGGCTTGGCAATTCGCAACGTGGGATTTCAGCTTCGCATGTTCAGACTCAACCCTGTGGAAATGGTAAAGGAAAGTTTTAGGCATCGAAATATCAATATCTAATTGTGAAAAGATATGGACACAGTGAAACATGCATATGGTGCTAGCCATTTACCTATTGCTTGTCAGGTTGCCAAAGTGCATTACATTGTTCGTCCAAGCTGATACAAATTTCTGCCTATACGGTCCCAACCAATTTGTCTCAACGTACAGAAGCGCATCTGGATATAGCACAAACTCCCGCTTCATTGTACAAAGTGTTTGCTCGTATAAAGATATAGTCGGTGAGTACACCAGTGAATCCCAAGCATGCTTAAATAGAGCCCAAGTCGTCTCATCAAACATCTTTCTACATTTGGCATATACATTTTGCCCAATATGCCATCGACAAAGAAGATGGCTGGCCGTTGGGAACACTCTTGTAATGGCATTCACTAGAGCTAACTCCCTGTCTGTCACAATAACACCGGGAAGTGCAGCAGGATCCATTATACTCTTCAATTTCTCCAACACCCACGTATAGTTTTCCTCTTTCTCCCCATCAATGAATGCAAAGGCAGCCGAAAAAGTCCTCTCGGTGGATGTAATGCCAACAATCTGGAGCAAAGGAAACCTGTATCTGTTGGTCTTGTATGTGCAATCCATCAACAAAACCCGAGGGAAAGCACGCAACATGTCACCAGAAGTAGGATGTGACCAAAATAAGTCCTTCACACAGTCATTGTCATCTTTCCGATTAAACTCGATGTACCCATATTCTTGTAACTTAGCCAATAAATATTGCATTTGAGATCTTCCCGCTCGGTCCTTAAACCCATGCTTGTAGCGTGCGTTGTAGATGGTTTTAATTGAACTTACATTGAATTCATCCTTGCCCTTTATTAGACTTAGGATCTCTCGCGGTGTAGACAATGACGAAACACACATATCCACCAACATATTCGACTGCTCCAAAGATAACCTCGCGGGATAAGCGTGCCCCTCAAGCTGTTTCGCAGGAGGATGATTGTGATTGCCGTCGTAGACAGTGACAGTCCAACCTTCCAACCCCTTAACACATCTCAGTTGAAACGGGCATTCGCATTTCTTAGTTCCTGTGACGCGTGCTATCTTCTTTGCCTTCGCTTCTTTGCCATTGCCATTCTCCTTCACATTACCTCCTTTGTCCTTTGCCTTGTTGATAAACGGTCTAAACTTTCCACCCCGTTCGCATGCAAACCGCATCCTTGGCCTTCGGTTCTTTGTCATTCTCTCTGCCGACTTTATGATAATTACAAACCCATTTTCCTTACCGGTAGATGTTATCCAATCTCTCAACATATCTTCAGATGCAAAAACCTACAAACATGATTCAACAAAAACATTTAATAACAGTAAACAAAGAAAATCCAAAGAACCATTGAATCATCCAACTATTTTGAAAACACTCACATTCTCCGTTGTAAACTCTCGTGTCAAATCATATAGGGCCATTGGACCTATGTGGCTGCCGTGCGCACTCACATTCTCCGTCGTACACTCCGGTGCTATGGTCACTGGACCTATATGGCTGCCGTGCGTTGAAGCGTCACCCTGAAGAAAGTATCAAAAATTCAAAAGTCCATTAAAACAAGTTTTATACCTCTCTAGATCTGTTTTGGTAAGTGAATGTCAAAAATACATAGAATTCGCATAAGTATCACTTTCGGTAACCACATGTCAAAAATATATACAAAATTCGGTAACCAACTGCCGAACGTTCGGCATGGCCAAAATTACATAACATTTCAGTAAGTACCTATTGAAAATAACATTACATTTCGGTAACTACACGTCGAAAATATGTTCAACTTCGGTAACCAACTGCCGAACTATGCATAGAAAAATTATTATACACAACATTTCGGTAAGTAGCTGTTGAAAATAAGATTACATTTCGGTAACTACACGTCGAAAATATGTTCCAACTTCGGTAACCAACTGCCGAACTATGCATAGAAAATTATTATACACAACATTTCGGTAAGTAGCTGTTGAAAATAAGTTTACATTTCGGTAACTACACGTCGAAAATATATTCCAACTTCGGTAACCAACTGCCGAACTATGTATAGGAAAATTATAACATAACATTTCGGTAAGTAGGTATTGAAAATAGGATTATATTTCGGTTGTTACACATCGAATATATATTCAAATTTCGGTAATCAACTGCCGAACTATAGAAAAAAATTATACATAAGATTTTGGTAACTACACGTCGAAAACATGTTCAAAATTCGGTAACCAACTACCGAACTATGTCTACAAAATTATACATAAGTAAATAAGATTATATTTCGGTAACTACACGTCGAAAATATATTCAAACTTCAGTAAACAACTGCCGAACTATCTATAATGGGAAAACCATGCATACATTTCGATAAATTGCTGTTGAAGAAAAGATTATATTTCGGTAAATACATGTCGAAAATATGTTCAAACTACGGTAAAGAACTGCTAAACTTAATACTATATAGGAAAATCATACATACATTTCGGTAACTAGCTGTTGAAAAAAAGATTCTATTTCGGTAACTACATGTCAAAAATGCATACAACAAAAAAACAATAAACATATATTTCGGTAATTAGATGCTGAAAATGTATCTCAATTTCGGTAACTAGCTATCGAATATGGTAATATTTTACAGTGGTTAGCTACCGAAATTACTTACTTTATTCTGTTCATTCTGTTCGAACCAGAAACATCGACGAAACCCTTGAAAAACTGGGTTTACAAAATCCAGACGCCACAACAACAAAACAGAGGCATTGTAAACGGAAAAACTTACCTCCTCACGCGGCTTCCAAGATACAGTGTCCATCACAATATCATTCTTCTCCTCTCCCATGATATGGTTGTCAATAAAATTTGATTCAATTTCAAAATCAAATCCTACAAGTGGGTCAAAAAATGGATCAATGGAAGGACTTGAACCTTCCATTGATACAATATATGGTCTTTGCTCCTCCTCCATTGAAAAATTTGAGAGAGAGGAAAAAAGAGAATGATGATTTAGAGAGCCGAGAGAAGAGAAGATGAACTGGTACAAAGCTGAGAATGAAGAACTGGAGGTTGTGTGCGTTTTTTTTATTTTCAAACGTGAATGATGATTTTGGGGGGATTTTGAGGGGAAGGGGGTACTGGATAATTTAGGGATTTTGGTTATAAGGGCATATAGGTCATTTCATGTATAGGTATAAGGGTAAGTAAGTCATTATACATTAGGGGGTCATGTTGTAATTACTTGCAAATTTTTAATGGGCTCCGGGAGAAAATAGAGCGCTGCGAATAGCGGCCCCCTTTTTCTTTCTGCCTATCATCTGTATTAGTCTGTCTTCTATAATAACGTTCCAACTTCCGGATCCAACTACACAAAGATCCTCTAATCTATGAGGTACTACTGTGTGGTGGTGGCGACGACGACGAATCTGCCATGGCCATGGCACCACCGTCCTCTACTACACTCCTCACAATCACAGTGGCTGCTGCAGCGGCCCCACCAACGCCAAAACTCCACAATTCCACGGGCCTTCTTCAGTCGCACCGATTTCGACGGCTTCGCTAAGCGTGCGGCATCCGGTGAGCTTTGGAGAGACGCGTGGCGGAGCGCCAACGATGGTTTTGAGCAGCTCCTCTTCGAGACCAAGAAGACGGCTGAGCGCATCGACCGACAGTACTCCGTCTCGCGGCGGCTCTCGGCCGTGGCAGAGTCCGCAGCCGGCCGGGCCAGGGAGCTGGACCGCGACTTCGAGGTCACGCAGAGGTGGCGGACTTTTACTCTCGATTTTAGTCGGAACTGGCCCAAAGTTTGTTCCTTTCCAGCTCTCCCACTCCTTTCTGTCTATCTATCTTTCATTGATTATGTATTCGTATGTGCATTTTGATGCTGTTAGTTTCGCGATTTCGTCATGAATTAAGTTGAATTTCGTTTTTTGTTAATGGGCTCTTGCCCAGTTGGCATCTCCTGGTCCTTCCTTTGTGGGAGGCCAGGATTCAAGTGGTGTTTGTGATTCAGGGCTATGGACAGTCTTTGGATCCTTGTGGACTAACTTGCTAACTTCCTCTTAACCCCGCTAATGCATACCGCTGGAAAAAAAGAGAGGTTGAATTTCGTTGTTACCTGAGTAATAGTGGTGTGAATCGTGGCCGTGTGAGAGCCTCTTCCCGAGTCAGAGGGAGAGCTGTGGATTTCTCTTTTTAGACTCTACAAACTAGAGTATGGCATTCAAATGAATTCTCAAAGTGGAATAGTGGATTGGTGAAATGTTAGTGGTCTGAGTCTAGCTGTGTAATAGTGAGCAATGCTACTGAATCTACTGATTCCTTTTGATGGCTTATCATTCAAGATTTTTCTAAAGTTTTTGAAAGAGCCATCGAAGTTATTGTATTTGTCCTGAAATGTTTCCAAGTTTTACGCCAAGTCTTACCGATATTGAGTAATTTTGGACCTAAGTGGATACTAGAAGTTCGAGTCATGATAGGATTGTTTGCCTTCAGTTATGTAGCGTTGGTCTCATAAACCTACCCAGGAAGACTCATCATCAGCCTCTTGTATAATTTCATTCTTGCAAAGCAATGTTGTCCTTTATTCAATAGAGAAAAACAAGTTAACTACTCATTTGTGTTGTGGGTCCATGCCCTACTTCTATCAAGTGTTGCCGTGTTCTCCTCATGTCATTCTAAGATTACCATGGGTTCCTCTAGGCTCTATGTCAACCCCATGAGGTGACACAAGAACCATTCAAATACTCACAATTGTCCCACTTGCTCCGCTCCCCTCTTGGACCATCCATGCTTCTTTGGAGAAAGACTAAGATTGTGCCTCATTCTTTTCTCTTTTTTTTATGGGAAATGCAGGGTATGCAAGGCCAGCTTGCACACATCTCAGACTAATCCTTACAGCCCCTCTCACAGTCGTTTCACATGCTTACATTTGGGGAGGTGGCCATGAATTACTGGCAAGGGGAGTCGAACCTGAGATCTTAGGAGGGAGCAAATCCCTGAGTCCCAAGCCTGGACCACTAGGCCAAGCCCTTGGGGTAATTGCACAGTTCAACCAAATTTATCTTTGCTTGTAATAACACGTTTTGAACATCATTGGCTTGACCAAATGAATATCCACCCAAGCATCTCCTAGGCCTCGTGATTCCTTAGATTAATAGTTGCGTATCTCTTGCAGATACTTGTGAAAATTTTTGTAACCTAGTTCGGCTCTATTGCTTGATATTGTTTTGATGCACGAATATGAAGTCATTTTATGTGTTTCTGAAATAGTTACTTTTTTTAATGTGTGTTTTTGGTATTCTTGCAGTACAGGAAGCAACTTAATGACTTTTTGGATTCTCCATTAGGCAGAATTTTGGCTGTGAGTATCACCTCGTATTGTGTTTCATGCTGTGCTTCTTGACTCAACTATGTTCTTGAATCGTGATGAATCCCTCTTTGTTTGGCATGACGTGGTTCATCCATCACGTCTGGTGAACATTTTGGAGGAGGGCCTGTTTTATGCTGTCTATTTTCCGTCAGCTCACTTGCATCTTATTTAATTTTGTAGACTATATTCTTCCTCTGGTTCGCTCTATCAGGATGGATGTTTCGATTCTTCATATTTGCAGTATGGATATTGCCATTTGCTGGCCCGCTTCTCATTGGAACAATCGCCAATAATTTTGTCATCAAGGTAAAACAAGTTGTTGTTTCATACTGTATGCCTTTCTGTTTGAGATTAATATAGTTTTTATTGTTTTGTTAAATTCCTGTAAGGTAACGTGCCATCTTATAGACTCATACTACACACCAGTGTTTTTAAAACTGGACTGGACCGGCCGGTCAAACCAGTTGGCCAACCAACCGGCCCCTTGTCCGGTGTGGTTCAACTCTGGAACCCTTTATTTATGAAAACTGGGCTGTTTCCATAAAACTGACTCTAATGCCCGGTTAAACTATTGAACCAATTAAACTGTTTTGGGTTGGTTGACCCAAACCATTCATAGCTTTTTACTTGTCTCAAACCTGAAGGCGCTGGTTACGCTGACTGCCTCTAACAGGCTTACAATAGCTAGTGCTCAGAATTATAGAGGAAACGAAAGCTTCCACTTTGGTTTGGAACCGGTGTGGGATTGTAAAATTCATATTTTACTATTTTAGGGCATTCTTTCACTCTCACATTTTTTCAAAGAGCAACATGACACTTGCAATTATATCTAAGCTACATATGTGATTTGTCAAGCCCAATCTTCACATATTAAGTTATATAATATCAAAATTTAATTGCTCATTGCAACTCTCTTCAAAGAAAGAATTGCAAAGAAAACCAAAAATACCTACTGTGTTCATTAGAGAAGATAAATTATGCTCAATAATATTACTAAATACACTTGCAAAAATACCATGTGGTTGTTCATAAAAGATCACATGAAAAAACTAGATTAAAATGATTCGTAATGTGTGGTATATTTGAGTTATATTTATACGTACATATCTATTTATATTTTTTATATTCAAGACGTAACGGTTCAATTTTGGCTCACCCTCGGTTGAACTCGTGGCCCATCAGCCTGGTCTCTTTTCTGGTTTGCTCACCGGCCTGGGATTTAAAACATTGCTACACATAGCACAATTGTATAGAATCGAAAATGGTTATCCAATTTCTTCATGTCCAAGTTGGCCATGAGCTTTTGGTCCCCTTTCCAACTCCCCCACATGCTGCAGTTGGCTTCCTCTCATTTCATTGAGGACGCTTGTACCATTCTGGATTAATATTGGTTCCTCAATTGAACTTGTGGAACACAAACACTCATGCATAAGATATATAAAGTATTTTGTAAGATTTTTTGAATGAGCCCAACTGGGGGTCTGAAATGAAAATGAAGATATCTGTCCTTGCACCTGGGTCCAAACTATGAAAAACAAAAAAAATTAATCAAAACCTAAAGTGTGGGAATTATGGATTGAATATATTTTACGTACCCTTTGCAAGTTTTCTGCATGTCTCCATATCGTGACCAAGGATTTATTAGTGGGAGGTCGGTCGGATAGATGCACTGAGGCCCCGTTACTCAATAGTCGAATTCTTTTTACTTTAATTTCAGTGCACCATCCTAACAACTAGGAAATTTATGTCTTCAGTCGCACGACTTTGCTTCTCTAAAAACTACGTTATTCTCGCTATTACTTCTCTTGTTTGTTGGTTTGGGCCTACGGATGTAGAATTCTAATACCACACCTGAACCTGTGGTCTTACAAGGAGATGAATAAAAGCCGCAGGGCCATGGAAAGTTTGCTTTGTCCTAATAATCTAGATAAACTGTATTGTTTGTCTTACTGCTTTAATCTATTTGAGCAGGGGGCCTGTCCAGCTTGCAAGAAGCAGTTTGTGGGTTACAAGAACCAAGTAGTTCGTTGCACAGGCTGCAGAAATATTGTATGGCAACCACAAGGGGATTTCTTCTCAAGAGGTAGTAGAGGCAATACTCAGAGAAAGTCAGATCCAGATATAATTGACGTTGAGTTTGAGGAGAAATGAGTACAGAACCCCCCAAGCTACGCTTTATGAATTGTGTCGTGGAGATTCAACAGGAGTTACAGGACACTGAGAAGACAGGCAAGAGTTAAAGAGATACAATAGCCACACTTGACTCAGTATGTTTATTGTTTTTGTGGGTAATAGGTCTCCTCGATCTGAATTGATTGCAAGAATACTCATTGGTGTTAATCTGTATGATATCTTGTTCTTTTTCAAATTTGACAAACAATAGAGGAAGAGGATTTTTTTTTTTCCAATTCATTATGTCCTACTTGTATGTAAACTCTCTCTCTCTCTCTCTCTCTCTCTCTCTCCCTCCTGTGTGTGTGTAGCCGAAACAAAGACGTATTGATGCTGTTATAAGGAAAGAGAACATCATTGGATAGACTACTTAAGATTCATTATGTGGACTCATGCTGCAGCTGCGGGGACTTTTATTGACTATGGAGTATAAAATTGGACAACTGAAGGAAACTTTGTGATTATTGGAGAAACATTTAAGCATAATAGTTACAACTTTCTCGACTCCATGATTTCGCAGGAGTTGTGAATCCGTAGAAGGTTGGAAATTGTAGAGACAAAGATGAGAGATTGCTTCTCGTCGTCAAAGAGCAGCTTGATAATGCCTTTGTTAGTCTGCAAGCTGAGGAAGTTGCTGCCTTTGTCGTCCTTGATTTCCTCCAAAACATTGATGATCTTATCTGGAAAGGTACTAGAGTCAGAACCAAACATGATATTGGCAAATTTGAAAACATTGTGTTTCAACATATTATTTTGTTCTTTTACTTCTATTGTGCAGTATATTGTTGAAATGAATTACATATGAAGGTGGATCATACACTGTTTTGAAGCTGTTAGGGCTCCTCCCAAGTATTTCTTTCTGAAGCTCAATGTCGGTTGTCTTTGCTTTAGATGGATTCTCACCCATTTGAGTCCTCTCTCACCTGTTCAAGCACTAGTTTATAGAGCACACAGGCTTGAATGTATTTGGAAAGTTTTCGGGAAATTATGCTTGGCTAGCTGTGCTTTTTCTTTTTTCTTTTTTCTTTTTTTAAATTAATGAGATTTAGTAATTGTCTCACTCACCAGAAGGCGTGATTATTAATGTTTGAACACCTACTTTAAGAAGCTCTTGGATCCTTGGGAAGTATGCGTCTGCTTTAGCTCTTGATTCGAGTGTTGCAGCTCCCCTTAGACCTGTTAAACACACAATCTATTCTGTGAACCCTTTTAACCTAATCACAAACCAAGATGTTGCTTCAATATCCATTTGATTCAAAAATATCACTCACGTGGCTTGGACTACAGCAAATGCTAACTGTAATAGGAGTAGTTTTCATGAGAAATGACTATATTTCCCTCATTTTGCCCATAATTTTTCCTCGCTTTCTATTTGGGTATGAGAGTTGACGGGAAAACTTCCCGTCCATTTTGCACTCTAGTCCTAACCAAAAGGGTTATGAGTTCCTTTTGAGCTACGCACCCGCTGTGTAGTTAGACCACAGAGGTAGGTAATTGGCAAAGTATGGTTATCCTAACTTTCAAATCTAATAAGCTCCAAGACAAGACAAGAGTTGAAGGTTTGTGAAATATTACATGTTGCAGCTGTGGCTGTTAGTGTGATCATGTCAATAGGAGTTTGGGTGGCCAGGCCTGACTTCACAGCGGAGGCAACCCGAGCCCGCTTTGCCCCAAGGGCTTCTGCCGCTTCGGCACAAACTGCCGTGAGTAAAGCTGCAGCCGAGGCAACCACAACACCCATGTCTTGATCCCATTCTAAAACTGTTGCTCTTCCTCCATTGCTACTTGTCACGTGTTTGATGTGATCTTGTGCTTCTGTACCGTTTCCATTGGTGGCAAATCCCGCTATGGCTGCAGCCAGTTGTGTGAGAGAAAGGGCTGCATGTAGTTTTGCCATGTGAAGTCGGACTTCCTCTTTCTTCTTCTCCCTTTCTGATCTAAACAAGTTGGTCAATGATTTTCCTTTCAGCCACCCCTTCATGTGACTGAAGTCCATCTACAGAACGTATATATGCGGACATGAAATTAAACGTTTCTAACTCAGGAATTCATACAGAAAGGAGGATATGGAAGTGGTGTTCTAAGGATCATAACCCACAATGCTGTTTTGAATTCAATTATAAGGTCCACTTTTCTCACACCATTATGTTCGGAAACTTTGTACAGACTTTTGATTTGTATATTGTTATGGGAAACATTAATGAGGTACCTTTACGTCTAGAGTGCCACCACCGCCACTTCATTCTGGTGCAACATTTTGTATGAAAAATTCCGTAAGAGTGAGGGAAAGATTACCCATGTTTTGTCCGCTTCGGTGGTTTTCTGCTTGCTATTCAAGGCCTGGTTGTCAAATGTTTTCTGTACCTTTCTCTCTTCATGCTCCTCTATCTCTTCATGCTCCTCTATGCTCTCATTGGCATTCAGAGGCATGAACAAATTCTATAAAAGTAACACTTCATTTCTTAGAAAAATATTTTGAAACCTTATTATAAAATTCTAAAGTTGTTTTGCGCAATGAAAAAAAAGAAAACAAGATTGTTTTCAACTTTTTCTCATTGGTTTCAGAACTGTATGAGACACGAATGATGAGTGGTTGAGTTCTCACACTTGATTGGAACATCTGTTGGAAGTCGGAGGCAGACGGGCTCCATGATCGGCATAAGAACTCCATGGCATGGTTGGGGCTCCTTGAAATGTCCATGTGCCGGTTATATACTGAACAAAGTGATTTGTTCTCCATACTTGAGTGCTTAGAAACTTTTCTCGAAGTGTTTTCCCATTCCCTGTTCTAATGAGTCAAATTGCACGAAAAGATCAGGAACTGATGCATTTCCTAAAATAATTCATAGGATAAGATTGGTAATCATGCAGACTTACAAATGAGACTCCCCCTGATTTGAATTCTGGTAGTTCCTTCATGCATGCAAGCTGTTTCTACCCCTTGTTAGCTGCAAAAGCTGTAGCCTTTTATATAAGCTAATTTTTCCATTCAAAAAGTTTGGCTCAGTTTCCCCATGTGAAATACTCTGGTACATGGCACCAGTTATTCCTATTGTTACCCCTGTACTTATTATATATAGGTTGCTTCTGATTAATAAAAAGCAAGAGAACGGATACTCTAAGTTTCACTCTACATCTTACTTTGTTCCTTAACCCTATCTACCACATCATGAGCTTGAGAGTCTGTCTACTCTTGTGGAAAAGCTATGCCATCGGCCACTTAACAGACACAATATTGAGTCAATAAACGTCTACACACATACATAGTAGATGGCTACCGCACCAAAGAGAGTAGATAAATAAAGTACGAGAATGAACCGACTCCTGTCCATTCATGTGGACTAGACTGCAGTTTGGCATCATGGGACTATATATCCGGAACAGCTGTGATGATCTGATTCGATCATTTGGTCAGAAAAAAATAGGTCATTTGGATCCATTGATCACCCCAACATCCTTTTATCACATTTCTAGAAAAATAGGCTCGAGTCATACCTTCTATGTTTTTATGGACCTTTGCCAAATTTTTCTGGTGATTGGATTAGTTCGAAACTATTCACACTGCAAAAACAAGAGAAAAGACAGTTATCTTCCTAATATTTCCACCTCGTGACATGGCTACAGAAACAAAAAGGGAAAAAAAAGTGCCAAACGAAAAGGTAACAGAAAGGATGATAATATGTACTACTAAGGTGCAGCTAGCTTCTCTAAGTGGGCAATGCTCAATACTATCTGAGCATCATTCTTCTTTTCATTTGTGATTCAACAGACAAGGGGAACTAAAGTAGTAGAGCACGTCGATTGTTTGATGATATTGTACCCGTACCCAACAAACAGAATGAAGTGGAAGAGGAAATTCTAATGAACACCAAGAGTTGCTTAAAGGGGAAAGCTTGTCTTTATGAAAATAATGACTTGTGTGTGTATATATATACATACTACTACTACTACTACTAATACTCGCTATTGAAGGTGGAGATTAGATCAAATAGCATACCCGTAAGTAGAAAGCTCCTGTTCTGAATCGTCCTCGGCCATTTTTATACAATAAGTGCAGGAAAACATTCTAAAAGTAGAAGGCACGTGAAGGGAAAGCACTCAGAGAAATTATATAGTAGTAGTAGTTTACATTAACGAAGCAGCAACTTGCAAATAACTGATCACTTTCTATTTGAATGATTTGTTACCTTTTTTATGCACAGTTTCCCCATGAAGATAGAGATCGAAGTGTGTCAACATCTTGGAGGATTAAGTAAAACGCAAGGCAACAATTAAGTAAACGAAAGTAAATAGGAGCAATGGTAATTATGGTCCTCTTAGAAGTAGAGTCCCATACTCCTTCAATCAGAAAGAACAGTGAGTATTGGGAAATGAGAAAAGAGTCATTTTTAGGATTTGGGAAATTAGATGAAGCGTCAGCCAGGAGGGCACAGCACATGGTGTGGGGTTTCAGTGGAGGCTAGCTAGCTACGTACTCGCAGGGTCAAAACTGTTTGCCCAATCTAGTTTGTAGTACATGCATGAATAGAGCCCTTCTTGTATTGGGATCTAGGCTGCTTTCAAGTCACCAATTTTGATGCATGAGAAGGGTGAGGCCTGTGACAAGTGGCTCATTCATATGATATGATATGATTCCACAGCTGGACCCGCACATTTTATACTTACAAAATTTGAAAACAAAATTAAAACACACAACACATAAGATACTACTAAGATACGAATATACCCCAATGAGGATTACTCTCTTCACTCTCGCACAGCTTATGTCTATTTCTTTCTTTCCATCAACTACATGCATTTTTATGCCTCCACTGAGCTGAAATTTTGATCTTCAGTGTTGAACCAAAAGAAGGTGTGATTCGGAGATCAAACAGGATTGTCCCAAGAGAATCAAAGTTTGCATACACGGGTGGGATTCGAAGACCACCTACACCCATTTCCTCCGCCCATAACCTACAAGATATGCTGGTTACTTTCTTAAATTGTACGGCTGTAACGGTAGTGAAGGATTTTATCTAGTGAACAATGTGTTGGTGCTCTGCTTTGTTGATTTAAGGAAAAAAAAAAAAAAAACTTGGAAGTAAGATGGTTTCCTTCCTTTTACAAAGAGCAATTAAACAGTTTTTCCACCCGTGATCGCTATATCATGTCTGGCTTGTTGATGACAATATCTCTCTCGCTACCCCAGGCGATGATCCCCGTCATCTATTCTAGGTCAACTACTTTTGGCCGGCAAACCTTTTTTTCTACTCTAATTTATCCTGAAATGACCTGACCCAACATAATATTATTTACTATTAATAAAACTCGAAATTTTTAACCTTGCCTCCACATACCAACAAGTCGTCAACCAATCTTGTGGGGACCCCATAATAAAACTCTTCTGAAAACATGGTTTAGTACTGGCGTATCCAAGCAGAATATGCCATTCTTCTGACTTAGCTGCCTTGCACCAGTTATTATTTGCCAAAGTAAAAAAAGCAGGATGGCGTATACTATTATTGCCTCAATTCACGTTAAATAATGGACAGATATAAATACATGTACCCAAATATATACATAGACGATCGAAAGCAAAGCTTGATTAGGACTTGCATATTGTCAACCGTGCGTGCAAACTGGCCCGGACATCCGGTTATTTAAAAAAAAAAAAAACGTTTCCAGACCTTAATACTTGAGCATCAGTTAATAATTATTTAGCCGTCTTGCAAAACCAGTACTACGGCATCAGCAGAAAAGCTTGACAATTGGTTGCGCTTGGAATTATAATGCGAAGACAGGGCAAAGACAAGGTCTATGCAAGTGATAGATATAATGCTTTTTCCCTGTAATGGAAAAAGCGAAAAGAAAACTCATCATCAACTTGGGAGGTAATCTTCAAAATCAGTAAATTCAACTAATATTCAAAAAAGCAAAAAGTTCCCGACATCAGCATTGGGCAAAAACCAACTACTACTACTCAGCCTTCTCAGCTTCACTAGCTTTCGTCAAATCGCAGTTAATAGTTACAATAACTCAACCAAATCGCAGGACTAAAAGAATAGGTCAGCATTTCTGCATCCTTTCTTGTCCTCTGGTTTTCATCTTATAATGTTCCCTAAAGATGGGGGATCTATTTACCGATACTTCTTCTTGCTCTGCGGGCTGTCTGGTTAAAACAGGTCTTCACATGGCTCTGCCGGTCCTTCTTGAAGTGCCCACTGGGCACAACATTGTTATGCTTAACCATAATGTACCTGTGAAGGTACAGAATAAGTGAGAAACATACCCCAACGAGAAAAAAGCCAATTTCAGTCGAAGTGACAAAGTAAATACAATCAAAGGGAATAAGATAACTGCTTATACAGTAACAACTGGAATGTGTTCCATAATCACAGGTACTTCAAAATATTTTGTGACTTCCAACTAAAAACGAAGGTGCATCCAACAAAACCTACACTTAGCACCCAAAAATATCAAAACCACTAACGAGTGGAAAAATTCAAAACCATCTTAGCCAAAACGGAAGTTGAGGCGCTCAATATTATAGTATTCAATTCATAAAAGGGTGTGTGTCATGTTGATGCCGAATTTGTTGGATAAAAGGATTAGAATCATAACCATGTCTCAAAATATAGGAGCATTTCATTGGTCGTGGCAGAATATATACACTACAAAAAGCAGCAAAGCTCTGTACTGCCATACAGTGTTGTGTCAAGAAAACTAACATACATGCTTTCATGGAAATCACAGTAGATAATAAAACCTAGATTCAACACATTCAGGCAGTGAACACTGTGCATGGCTGCATGCAGATACAAGTAATTCAATTTGCTCCATAAAATCTTACTAAACACACAATAACACTTACAACATCTCAATACAACAGACACACCTTTTTCATGAAATAAAATAGACAATTCTCTATAAACTCATCTCATCTCATCACTAAATAAAGAAACCCATATTGTAAAGCTTATATACCAACAGGAAAATGGCAACACAAACTATAAACTACTTCTTAACTTACAAGCAGAAGGACCCTTATGGCCAAAACATTTTCTTTTGTAGTTGAGCATATTGTACCAATCTAATCTAATGGTAACAAGTTACATCACATGGTCAGCATAGCATTGATGTAGATAAGTACCTTATTCAGTAACACATTAAAACTAAAGAAAAAAGGCTATTTTTCTTAAAACTAAAGAAAAAAAATGCTAGAGAGAGGAGATAATGTTAAGTGATGTAAAGCCAAAATCAATAACACCTGTAACCAGATAGAGGGCTATACTATACATATGTATATAAGTTAAAAATATTAAAGTGACTGGAAACATACAATACAGATCTCAGCGACAACCTAGTAAAAACGCCACCGATGCTACTTTAGGGCCGGTTTATGGTGCTTCTGACCTAGCCCAAGATAGGCCTCTAACTGTTGAAGCCCATGCCTTTCGTTTTGTTCTGTTCTATGGCCATATCTTAGAGCCTAGAGGGACCCATATGCCATAACATAACATCGGTCTTGTTAAAATTACGTTGAATTATAGTACTATTAGCCAGTCAGCGTGTAGTTCAGATCATGAATTTCGTTGATATTTTTCTGTTGAGTATTCTATTAAAAAGAAAAGCGACAAGACAATGAAAAATTCTTAAATAATTTATTTTATTCAAGAAATACCCATCCATAAATTGATGATTTAAACGTAATCACACAAGTTTTGGAGAAGTGAGACTGAAGATAAATTTAGTTGTTTCTATAGGCACAAATCTCTTATTTCCACACTATTGTCTATCGGGGTTGTAACCTTCAATGAGGTCTTTGTAGTTTCACGCTATGGCATCTTCTTTTGAGTTTACAACAATTATTTTCTAGTAAAAAAACAGGTGGTGAAAAAGATTAAAGGCACACCAATTAAGGTATAGCTGCAGATAACATTATTCCTAAAGGAAAGTTGATCGAATAATTGGAATGCAAGCTAAATTCTCCCCACTCCCTGAGGGCTGAATTTCTATCCCTGTCGTCATCCGGCACGTGGCCACGCTTGTTTAGGTGCGTGGGGAGTATCAGATACATATGCTCCATTCATTTATTTACAGCATTTTTTACTTCTGAATAAAAGAAAGCAAGACAGAAAATGGGATGCCCTGCATTCTTGTGAGTATCTTGTAAAAGACCTTTTACGAGAGAAGGGTGGGCAGGTTTTCTTCCCATAGTCCATCCAATTAATCCACTAGTTGATCTATCACTACCACCCAAAAGGCAAAAGCTAATTGTGGAGAAGATTGATCGTGAGGCCTCTGCATGCATGTGTAATTTGCTTTCATCAGTTTCCAACCATTCTTTTCTATTGTACTAATGAGATCCAAAAAGCTGTCCAAATCTTTGTAACAGATTAAACTTAGTCTACTCTTTAGCTTTCGGCAGCATTTTAAAAAATAATAATAATGAGCCCATGATGTGAATCAACACAAAAAGAGGTGAAGACAGTCAGAGAGATGCTCCTGCCATATCTAGCAACCCTTGTCAATCTATGCCGATGAACAGTGGCTGGGAAAAAGTAACAAGTAGTTAGCCATATACATGAATGGCAATGATCATTTTACAAGATTTGTTGGTGAGAGCAATGATCTGTTTTAATTTGTTTTAGGAAAAATCTCTCTCCATTACGTAATTTATTTATGAGGCTTATTGAAGACCCATATGTGAGCAGAGGAAGGCCCCAAACGTCCCAGACTAATTCAATAGAAATACAACCATAGAGGACAACACCCCAACATATATGTATTTAACCAAGTGTTTTTGTAGCAAACCAAAGTTCGGAGTGCATACCATAACATGTCTCCTCTCTCAAACTTACAACACAATACTTCCACAATACTACACCTTTACTCAACTCCCCCAGCTATATGGTCTCCATGAACATAAAACAGAAAACCAGTTTTATTTATATCGCCATAGGTAGATACTTTGATATCTTAGGGGACACCTAAAGCTCCCTGGTTGCTTTACCGTCCTCTGTTCTTGAATATTTCCAATCCAGAGGACGGTCTATTCCTTTTGCTGTGTGTCAAGGTTGTTGGGACTCGTCCAAGTCTTCCATTGGCTTCTCCAAATCTTCAAGGGGGCGGAAGAAGGCCTTCTGCTCCAGCACTGAGTCCTCCCCACCATTCACTGCCGACGATTCTCCTCCTGGAACCGGGTCATTCCCGGTGTCAGGGCCGAATACACCAGTTTGAGGGTGTGGAGCCCAGTATTTGTCGGACTGAGGCTCTATTACCTCATCTGGGACCACCGTTGGACGGACTTGATCATCCACGTTCTTGTCGTACACTGAAACGTGCACAGCCCTCCTGCACATTACCACATCATCATAATACTTAATGCAGTAGAGCTTTAAACGAATTTGCGTAGAGATGGCAATCAAAAAGGCATAAACTACATCTGGGGAAATTGCCATATATTGCATTCCCAGTAGAACAGAGAGTACCAATGAAATATCTATTGTTCTTTTTAAAAGGAAAACTATGCCCCACGAATAAACAATCTTATTCCCGGACAACCCGTTTCTTTTTAAAAGATAAACTGTTCCCCACCATGTTCTTGTCCCCTTCAGTAAGGAAGCCAGAGAAACTGTTTGGGGCTATTGCCTCTACATATATAATCATGAATGTTTATGGGGAACCCTCAACGAGGCCAAAGAGAATGATCTTTACAAGACAAGACGGAAAGAAGAAAGAAAGGATTGGCCTTCTCAAACATTGAGGCTTTGCTGATGCTCCTAAAGTACTTAATCTCTTGACAAATGACAAAAGTAGGGGTAATAGAGAGGCCAGGTTAATTGCAACACTTCAATATCCAATGTGACCATCGTGTGGGATGACCTCACGTGATCATCAACCATTCTATCAGATAATTACTCTACTCTACACAAGCAATTCCTATTCTTGGTTCACCCATTGCTTTTGGAAACAAACAGCGAAAGCAGCCTGAAATAAGTTTCGGAAGAAACAATACAAATTGATATTTGAAAGTGGCAGTCATAGCTCCATTCTCCATTACCTTTTGGTTTAAACAAAGTGATTGATTGGTTTATAACATAACTAAAGTAATCTTATCTGCCTTGACCTCTAGATCATGATCTAAGTTGGGGACAATCATGTTAGTTGTGAGTCGTGACCCTGATAGTCATACTCGACAATGGAGAACCTAAGAGAGATCCTGTAAGGCTGTAAAGAAATTATGCAACAAGTCTACGACAAAAAGAAACATAAAACTTAAGCCCCAACTGGCCAGCTCTGTACCTATTGTGTTTATATGCATACAGAATGCTAAATAGAAAAGACGACAAGAAATTATTCACAAAGCATCTCAAGTGAGGGAGCAGGAGGCAAAATATTTCAAGAGCCGATGTCAGAAAGTCCATTAACAACACGTGATGATCGTTCACTAGTTACAGGAAGTGGTTTTAGCAAAGCAGTCTCAAAGCCAATTGGCAATGAATGGAGAGGTCCCAGATGTTATTAAGTGATCACCCATTCCACTCCCAAGCAATGTGGGATTCTATTTCCTTAACATCCCCCCTCACATGCAGCCGCATTTGAGGTCTGTCACTTGTGGCCACTTTTGAGTCCTATCATCGTGCAGCCTTTTTGTTGGTCTGTCATCGTGGGATGTGGATTGTTAATTTTTAAAATGTGGGGTGGAACGGGCCCCGCTCTGATACCATGTGGAAACTTTATATCCATCTCAAAGCCAATTGGCAATGAATGGAGAGGTCCCAGATGTTATTAAGTGATCATCCATTCCACTCCCAAGCAATGTGGGATTCTATTTCCTTAACAGTACCTAGTCAGTTCTTGAACAATCACCAAAGAAAACTACATTAATTAAATTACTTTGAGCAGCCTAAAATGCCCTTGAACGTGGGTTTCTTTGAATAAACTGCACACAATTCCTTTCAAATCACACTAAAAATCTGATGTAGGACAAAAACGGAGAGTTTTTATATTTTATTTTTATTGTTTTAGAATAAGATTTTGACTACAAGAATTTTTCGTTTCGGTTAGAATTATTAACTTTCCGTATTTTTTTTTATTTTGATTTTCAACTTTATTAGGACTCTTGGTCTACAAAAATTAGAATTTTATTTTAATTAATTAGGAAATATCTTTTCTTTAATGCCACTTGTTTTGGCATGATTTAAGATTTCTTTTCCAGTAAGATTTCTATAATTAGGATCTTATAAAAAGGGTCGTAACCTATTCAATTAGAAAAAGTTTATCATCAATAATATTGCAGAGTTTCTCTCTTTTTTCCTTGTGCATAAGGTTTGCTTGTGGCTACAAGTTGTTTATCTCGTTTGGACTAATACACTAACTAGTCTCTTGTGAATTTCGTTGCGTCAAAATCTCATTCCATTGATTGGAAAAAGAAATCCACATATTCAATGGCCATTTTCGTTGCTTCAAAAAGTCAAAATAACTACCACCACAATTTGTTTCTCAATAGTATGAGGTGGGCCAAGAACACCACCGAAACTATGGTAGAACTTATCCGAGAATTGACACCTTTAACTTCCTCCCTTGTTAGTGTCATGCCCAAGGATCAAACCCAAAGACACAATCACACAAAGAATTTATGTGGTCCCCGACCGAGTACATCAACGGCAGCAGGAATTTCACTACTAGGAAAAATTACAAGTACTCATAGAAGTTAATCTCACCCTCAACTCTCGCAATTGAGTTCTCTCTTGCCTCTCTGATACCCAATCAGCCATAGGATTACATATTTATAGGGCCCAAGAATGGACCTATTCAACCAACATATCTTCTGTCCCGACTTATGTTACACACGTTACACGGACACTACTACGTCCCCATACCTATACCGAGCTTTTGGATAAGTGGTGGATCATACTCGCACCCAATGCTCGTACATGACATAGATAAAATATAACCAGCACATAAGATTAAGATGGATGCTTACCTAATATCCAAACAGGATATCTGGTCCATACCAAATTGTTTGATTAGGATGTTAATCGAAAACTTAGAGCTCGCCTAATATCCAGACAGGATATCTGGTCCATACCAAATTGTTTGATTAGGATGTTAATCGAAAACTTAGAGCTCACCATCAAGAGTGGCAATTCCCGACTCCCAAGCCCCCTATTAAGTCTACATTAAGGCCCTGTTCAGTTGGTCGTCAAGAAAAATATCCAAGTTTTCTGCATTTTCCCTCAAAAATATTTCCCAAGTAGAACAAAGTTTGCCGAAATCTTATTTTTCAACTAGTATTAGTTTTCTACATGTTTCGTAATTACATGCTTTTATATAGGCTGCAAGACTTGTAAATAAATAAAGCAAAATAGGCATAACAAGAAAACGTAGAATAAATAGAAAACATAAATAATATCCTAAACTGAAACACAATAATAAAACCTAGAAAACTTGGTAACATAATATTCCTAACATTATTATAACATAAACAATTGCCAGAAGATGTAACTTACCCAAAAAAAAAAAAAAAAAAATTTGTTCTTTTACCTTTAATTTTACTCTTTTTTTCGAGAATAATTTTTACCCAAATTCTTAACAAGTGAACATAGTCCGAGCCGCCAAGTGGTCTATGCTCCTTGGCCCAGGCGAGAGTTCAAACCCACCAGTCTCATCCCCTTTCTCCTAGATTAGCACTAGCAGTTGATTAGGATTTACCTTGTACACGACCAAAAAGAAAAGAAAACAGTCCGCCGAACTTTTGGGTTTGGAGAGCAGTTAATTGACAAGTTAGTTGAATTTCTTAGATACCCCTCCACAGGGACAAAGATATCCTCCAAGGCGGTTAATTTATCCTTATCCTTATCCATATTCACACTCCCACTACCGACTCCAGCAAGAAATAGGAGAAATTAGTACGGATTAAACAGAAGCAAAAAATGAATTGGAATAAATTGAAAGATGTCATTATGAATATTGCTTCTTCATCACCGTTAAAAAATAACGGCAGCTGGAATAGGAGTATTTTGTTATCGTTTGTTGGCAATTTTTTTGTTGGGGAAAACAATTCCATGGGTTCTACCCGCACAATAGTACTCCTAAAAAGCACAAGACTCGTACGATGATGATCATTTTCTAAAAAAGAGCTTTAATATATTAAGTACCTGATGAGAGGAAGTGAAGGAGAGAGAGATGGAGGGGGAGAGGTTCCGAGTGGAATGATCTGGTTAAGGAAACGCTTGGCGAAGCCCACGACTCCCCGAGTAGTCCTCGAATTGGCGGCCATACAAAATACAATATCACAGTTGGCTTCTATGTAGAGAGAGAGAGAGAGAGGGAGAGAGAGGAGCACACAGCCAGAAAGAAACACAAGTGAAAGAGTAGTAGGCTAGGAAGTGGCAATTGGCAAAGAGTGAGTGGGGCTAGAAAGAAAGTTGGGAGTTGATTCGGTTCCTCAATCTAAATCGATCATCCAATTTTCCCCATACAACTCCCTCCTTCTTATATAGGAGTACAGTATACATACAGTAGTGGAATAGGAGAATGAATTTGTTTGTTTGTCAACAGCAACAGCTGATGGGCTAGTACTCCTATCCTATCCAATCCTATATGATATGCTAATTGCTAGCTATGCGTCCTCCTGTATACTGGAGTATATCTCTTTCCCTGGTTTCCACCCACCCCCGTACGGTTGCCTTTAACAAACAAACAAACAAACGAAATTACCACCCCCTCCCCTCCCAAAACAAACAAAAAGGTATTCCGTTTGGTTTAACAATTTGAGAGTTATTTTTAACTTTTGGTATAATTTTCAATAAATTTTTCTTTCTATCTCTCTCTACTCATTACCATTCCAACTCTCAAAAATGACTTTCTAAAATGTAAACCAAACAAAGCCAGCTCCGTCTTATAATATTTGTCTGATCTGTAAAATAATAAATCAAAAATAATGCATTTTTTTAAAAAAAATTAATTAAAAGAATTTATTGATATCTAGTAAATTGTAGATTTTTTTTTGAATTTTTCTTACAAAAATTATAATATTATTTTTACGTTCTCATTTTATAAACCCAATAAATATTATGAGACGGAGGAAGTACTTAAATTAAGAAACGGAAACAACTTCCCCTCCCCACAGGAAATTACTAGTTTACCATTTGGATTGGGGTCGCTGTCGGTATGTTTACTTTAGTCGGTTCGGTGCCGGCCGGGAATGTCCACATGGAAACTTATCCCAAAGGCCTAAACTAAACTAAAGTTGCGTGTTTTAACGCCGTTAAACTAAAGTTGCGTGTCTTGACTTCACGGGAATAATGTTAAAAGAATGAACGGACTAATTTTCTATTATAAGGATATTTGTTTTTTTTTATCTATTTCCTTAAGTGTTGGGTCTCATCCATACTTCAGCTCTTCAATTTTTCTATGAGTTCTATCTTTTGCTACAGTTTTCTTATACAACAACATAGACTTCTCAAACTGAGTATGTGTATCATTAATGGTTTCATTTTTTGAATTTAACATTTTTAAATAAGTTTACACGTACACACGTTGATTATAATTTATTTGGGATCTATCCCACCGTCAAGCTCATCTAAAACTCAGATGTATTTTTATGCATTTTTGTATGAATTTAGTAATTTCTTAAGATGAAAAAGTCAAAAATCAATCAGAAGGAGTAATTAAGAGAAAAAAAGAAAGATGGATCACCTCTATTCTATCTCTCTCCTAAAAAATGAGCAGTTAATCTTCCAAGCAAAGGTGTTAGATTACCACATGATCTCCACTAGATCCACCATTGATGGCCGCGTTTTATATATCCGCATCTCTTGGTTTGCATGCACAACTACTAGTAATATTTTTATTTTTTACTACTAGTAGCCATTGAAATAAATAAATATAATCTAGGTAGATCCACCCTTAATTAAATGACACTGATGCATGCAGGAGTTACAAGTTTACAGCCCACTTGGCTCATTTCTGGGATACTTATTACTTCAATTCGTCTAACACAATCATCCAAACCCACAAGTAACATGTCATTTTTAATTAATTCCAAAAATGACGTGACATCAAAATTAATTATTCTTTAGAAAAAACAATGAGACTGCATGAATATGGATACGAGTACGAATAAGATCGCAGCACCTGTTTTTAATTTTGAATCTTGGCATGTTTATGTCTACTAACTATTTCGACTTAGGATCGGAGTATGATCAAACGCAGTGACAAAGCGAATTTTGACTTGTGACTTTGGAATTTGGAATTTGTTTCTTCCTAAAATTTTAAGTTCAATTCTATTTCCCAGCAACTCTTGGAGCCACCTCATCTTTATGCACAAGCGCGTGAAAAGATTATGAGAGAAGCTGCAAGGATTAGTCCAAAATGCCCGTGAGCTAGCTTAAAATAATAATAAAAAATACGGTGTTTCTAATGCCAAAATTATTTTTGTTTGTGCCAAAACTGTAGTGCATAAAAATCTCGTACGTTGCACAAGGTACAAGACTTTTATGTACTCCAGCTTTGACATTATCATTTTTTTCTAAAAGATTAGGAGAATAAAAATGGGTTAATGGGCCCTTAAGAGGAAAGCTTTCTCTGACAAACTTGTTGGGCTTATAAAGCAAAAAAGTCCAAGTTCATAAGCCCAAACAGGGTGACCGTTTAACTTGGAGGGACACTGACTTACATCAGTACATGAATGAATAGGAGTAGAGTATAAGTTTAAAGTTTAAACGCAGGCGCGTGACAACCGCAAGCACTCCATTCTCCCCGCCACTAGAAGGTTATCTGCTGCTGCTCTCCCATCCACAAAAACACGTCTAACCTCCCTCCACTGTGAGTGACTGTGCTCTCAAACACACACAAACCCCCCCGCCCCCCTCTCTCCGATTTTTTATCAAACATGTCATCTGCGGTGGTTGCAGGTGCTTCATCCTCTTGCTCCGCTGCTATTACAAAGAGTTATTCCATCAAATCTAGTTCAACCTCATCCCCCAAGCCACTTGTTCCGCACTGTCTGCAGGTATGCACTCTGTACCGAACCCACACTTGGTTTATACATACTCCATTGTTTCGTAGTTGCGTGATATGGAATTTTTTTGTTGAAGGTTGAACTAGTAGTATCCTAGAGCCTCATCTTTTGATTTTTCTTGTAAATTTTGCAGAATTGCATTCCTTTCATCTACACTTTATGGGGAAAAAAAACACTGACTACCCAAAAAGTCAGGAATAAAAAGAACTGAGAGAATTTGTTGAAGAATAGAAAATTCGATCATATGATATATTTCTTTAAGAACATACCGCAATAAGAGTGGTAATGTCTTGTTTAGTGACGCAATTAAGTTCCATGCTAGTTGCTAACCGACTTTATTATGATTGGATACAAGTAGAGAACCCATTTTTACGCTATTATTATTATTGCTCTCATTCTATTCCTCTGTGGACAGAAAACTCCCTTTCAAAGGCTCTCTCTTCTAGATGCCAAAAGGGGCTTTTCAAGTTCTTTCACAGCTGACAAAAGAAGTAGGTTTAGAATTCCGAGAAGACGTCTTGAAATCACAGCAAGAACTGCTTCAAAGAATATTGAGGTTGAAGTTGACAAGCCACTGGGCCTAACTTTGGGTCAAAAGTCAGGAGGTGGAGTGGTCATTACTGTGAGTGTTAACCTTATAATAGTATATCACTGAATACGCAGGCATTTCATCCATTGGAAGAACAAATAAAATCTGTGTTTTTCTGTTTGGTAACTTGTCCTTATTTGAGGGTATTTGTGCACCGTGATGTTAGGCTGTAGAAGGAGGTGGGAATGCTGCAAAAGCAGGGCTCAAGGTCGGGGATCAGGTACTCTACACCAGCAGTTTCTTTGGAGATGAACTTTGGCCTGCTGATAAGCTGGGATTTACGAAAACTGCCATCCAAGCAAAACCAGATTCTGTCTACTTTGTTGTTAGCAGGTTCTCTTCCCATCTTCTGTTTCTCCTCTTTCATATGGAGTGAATATTGTCTGTTGTACATTCCGGAGACTGCGAAAATTCTGAGAGTATACTTTTGTAGTTTGGTATTGAACTAAGCCCTGTCCATGGTATTGAACTGCCTTTTCTTCTGGATAACTGGTTTAAGTTCCTTAATCATGAACCAACTTACTCATACTTGCGTCTTGGATAAAATGTGTGGGCACTTCGAAGAAGAACTAGATGGTTTATGGTGATTGCTAGAAAACATCCATCTAGAAAGATCCGTTGATGCATAACTTATATCTCGTGTGCATATCAGACCAATAAACAAAGCGATGAAAAAAATCTTGGTACTAGGATTGTGTTGGGTTGGGTTGGTATGTGATGTGATGTGATGGGTTCATTCCATGATATGTAGGCATTAGTATTCATTTGGAAAATTTCTCTGAATTATCATATCCATATCATATTACTAGTCTTCCACAGCCCTCATCATGCTTGCACCTCCATGGAGCTTAAGTTGAACTTTGACGATGATTTTCACGGTAGAAGTTGCTCCAGATGCCAACCAGCCACACTTGAAATATGGTTAAGAGCTACTAAGTTACCGTTAAAGGCCGGAGCAGCACGGTAAGTATAGAGGAACTGAGTTACCGCTAATTAATGGTGGTTTACCCAGACATGCAACAAGGCAACTTATTGTCTTGCAAAATTCGCACCTCAATCCTGTGGGCTAGCATTACCAGCTCATATTTCACTGAATTGTCGATTTGACCACACTCCATACCTCGACTTAGCAATGTGCATATAAGACCAACATACCGTAAAGGCTAATGGCACAATGTTGACAGTGTTCTCTCTTTAGGTTATTTTTCCATGGCACTCTTCTGATCATTGATGACGTTGCCAATCTATATGAACACTGTTTGAGTTCATGTAGTAAACATCAATACGTTTCATGATTTTCATTCTAGTACGCGACGAAGATGAATTTCATGATTGACAGATTTTCTACTTATGTGGCTTGAAGTAGCGTTATATAAGCGATAAGGTAACATGGTAGTCATTTCCGGTACCAAGCATGTCTTCAATTGCTTGAGAAAAAAAAAATACAAATGCACTTCTATTTTAGCAAGCTCGTATAGATTACCAAAACTGACAATTAAATGGCATATTTACTTGAGAAGGAAAGCCCCCTTCTAATGATTGATAGAAATTTCATGTGATGCAGAGGGGTCGAGGTAGATGTTAAAAGACTACCAAAGCGTCCAGCACCTCCTCGCTTTGGCAGGAAGTTAACCGAAGCTCAGAAGGCAAGGCTTACTGTGCAATGATGCAACTTTCGCCTTGCTTTATTTCTTTGTATCATTTGTTTGAAATGAGATCAGTGTAATGTCCATGCAAATATGAATGAGGTTGACCAATTTTTCAGGCCAAAGCAACGCACATATGCCTTGATTGTGGTTACGTATACACCATGTCGAAACCTTTCGAGGAGCAGGCAAGTTTACTTATGAAATTTGGTTAAACCATTTGATTGGTATCAGGGTCTAGGGATTACCCTGGTTCTGTATTCCTCCGTTGTGTTTGAACCCGATTCTCCTTTCCTTGAGTTCAAATCAGTATTAGCCCTGTGAACCATTTTGCTGATCAGTGAAGAAACAAAACATCTTTTGTTTCCTCGGAAGTACTTATTCTGATGTTTAATGTTTGTGTGTTTTGGGGATGTCTCGTTGCAGCCGGATGAATATGCATGTCCACAATGCAGAGCACCGAAGAAGAGATTTGCTCGGTATGATGTTAGCACCGGGAAGGCAATAGGTGGGGGTCTACCTCCAATTGGGGTCATTATTGGGCTTGTGGCAGGTCTTGGCGGAGTTGCAGCATTACTCGTTTACGGTCTTCAATGAGAAACTCTTCAACTCTGGATTCAATATTCTGTTCCATTCGTAGTATCATTTTACCCCGAAATTCATTTTTTTTTTTTTTTTTTTCTGTTTCACTGCCGTGAAATGAAGCGTGAAAATATGGACTTGAGAAATGTGCATTGGAATTTGGAAGTCCCTTTCGGAAACATATGTAACAAACTAGTGGAGGGTATGTGTGTATGAAATGGTCATTTTGAGGGGATTATTTCATAACTGGAGAATTTTGAGGTTGCACAGTTATCTTTAAGTTAAACAAAAAGAAACAGTGCTTCTTACCTACCTACTTAAGTGGGAGGGAAACGGGGATAACAGCTAAATACATAGAAATTTATCAATTATTGGGAAGGCTTGGTTTGGTGAAGTCAGAAGTGTATCCAATTTTAATACAGTAATAACAACTTGGTGACCTAGCGCCCTATCCTAATTTCCATATGCACAAGTTGGCTACAATGTGGAGTATAAAACTTCACTTGATTAGTACATTGGCGTAAAGTCTTTGAAGCATATGTGGGGGATTATGTTCAATCTGGAATCTCCTGGATTGAGACTCCTCTCAAATCGGATCTTATTCAAGCTAGCCCTCTCTCACCTAACTTAGCAAAAGAAGGGAACCACATTAGTGCTAAGTCGATTCTTGAATGAGAAGGGAAGAGCAGAGCTTAAGGAGGGAGAAAAGACCCTACATCTGTAGGGTATGTCACTGTATTTATTTATAGGAGTGTCCTGCCTTGGAGGCCAGGGTATAGGGTATTACGTGTCAACATTGTGCCAAGGTGACGTCGCGGAAATCCATCGCTCGACAGTTAGCTGTTAACAACCACCTTCTAGTCGAAAGCCGCACATGATGATCCACAGGTGCTATGCTGGGGTCATGCAGACGACTGGGCCATGTGGATAGACCATATAGATGCCACAGGGTTGGGTTGTATGGTTAACGATCACTATGCCTGATTTAAATTGCACGACCGTGCCACATGGCAAGACCAAGATAATGCCATGTGGCCCAAGCCAAATAATTCCGTACACTGCCTAGTTGAGTATAGCAAGCAACAGTGTTCAAAATAAATGTCGATGGTGAATAACTAAACCTACCTTTGTTGAATTCTAACATGAAAGCATGGAATATCGCAAATTTATGTGAAAAAAAACGGAGTATGAATGACTAAAAAAGAAGTGGGGAAATCATTTTTCAAGTAGTTCCAAATTTTCCCACTAAGAATTCACCAATCACATTCCTGCAGTAGAGAGAGAGAGAGAGAGAGAGAGAGAGAGTGTGTGTGGTGTGGTGTGGGGTGGTGTTACTAAGGGGCTAACCGAGGGGCACGTGGGCTTACGTGCCCCCACTCCATCCCTTTTTCTTTTTTTAAAAAAAATTATAGTTTATCTTTTATGTAAAAATGACTGTTTTGTTTGGCAAGAATGAGTGGAAAAATGAAAAATTCACACAGAAAATTTGACGGGGAGAACTCACTCGATTCTTGATTTACTTTGTCGTTGTCGGTCGCTCGTCTCTGTGGTCGTCGCGCGTCACCTCACCGTTTTCCTCTCCAATCATCAATTAAATTTGGGGCTACACGGCAAAAGTAACATTTTATTGAAAGGATTTTTAATTTGGGGCTACATAATTTAGGACTTTTTATTCTTTTCTTTTAAAGTTCGTAATATATATCTTGATTGTTTGGGAAAATTAGGCCGTCATTTCGTTACTTGATTTTACCCAATGAATGAAATTTACAATTCAATTTTTCATAATTTGTGCACTTAATTCCAATTTTTGCTTAATGTTATTAGTATAATGTGCTCCCATGTGAGGCAAATTCTGGGTCCGCCATTGCTGTTACTGGTGTAGTTCAGTTCTAGCAATGACGTGAGGCTCTTTTTGCACCTCGACAACCCCCAACCCCTCCCCCCCCCCCCCCCCCCCCCCGTTTTATTTATTTATTTATTTATTTATTACTTTTACTTTTACTAGTTTTTTTTTTGTTTTACTTTTAAAAGACTTTAACTACTGTTTTATTTTTTTTACTTTTAGTAGTTTTTTTTGGCTTTTAAAAGACTTTAATTACTATTTTAGTTTTTTTTTAACTTTTACTAGTTTTTTTTTGTTTTTCTTTTACTAGTTTTTTTATTTTACTTTTAAAAGACTTCTTACTATAATTTTAATTAATAAATGAATAATTAAAATATAATTTGTACTAATTTCGTCGAAGAGTGAAAATTCATGAAAATTCAATTTCTAATCAATGTTTTCACCAAATTCTGCTTCTATCCCTCTTGGTCTTGTATCCATTATTTCTTCCCACAAACTGCATAACGAGTAGCCCATCTTTTAACTTGGTTTGATGCATTGTTCCACCACCATGTTGGGAAGAGTGGTACAGAGTAATGAGGCTGCAAGAAAAGTTACACAAAGTGATTGCTCCCAATATGGGTAATAGCTATTTCAATGCGCTCTTGGACTGAAACTGGAGGGGATCTCATTGTGAAGTGAGTAAAACAACCTGAAGGATGCCCATCAAATGTATGCAGAACAAGAAGATAACAAATAATAGTTGTAATTGAAGATAAAAAGGAAATCTAAATGAGTGGTTAGTTGTAATTGAAGATAAAAAGAAAATCTAAATGAATGGTTATAACAAATAATAGTTGTAATTGAAGATAAAAAATAAATCTAAATGAATGGTTATAGTTGAAGATAAGAAGAAAGCTGAATAAGTGGTTAGAAATAAAATAAATAAAAGATATAAATACATATAAAATTAATAAATTCAACAACATAAAAGAATTATAAATTTTTTTAAAAAAAGAAATATACTCACGTATATAATATTAAATAATTTAAAAATACATATAAAGAGTAAAAAAATAAGTATTCCAATTTTCAATTCGTTTGAACCGGTGCCAAAATCTTATTTTTCTTATCATTTCATCAAAATGGTTGTAATAAATTTTTAACTCTAAGTCCTTTCAATGAACATCTTAAGAGAGACCTGAAACTAAATAAAGAGCCTTATGGTACTCGTTGAAAGGACCGAAAGCCAAAAAATTCATTATAACCATTGAAGATAAAATGATAAAAAAATAAAATTTTTTGCACTGATTCAACCGAATTGATAATCAAACACTTAAATAATACTATTAAATAAATAAAAGTGAAAAAAAGAGTATAAAGATTATTAAAATAACAGAGAAATAAGAGAAAATGGGTTGGGGTATTTTCGGAAAGGGGGGGTGGGGTCGGGGGTGTGTGTGTCAGGAGGCGCGAGAAGAGATTTACAGTGACCAATGTGGCCATTAATGGACTCAGGGACAGTTCCCGTGAAAAGGCTGTACGTGTTTTTTTCACCCATACTCTTCTGCAAAGCGCTAATTCCTCAAGGAGTGAATATCGTCTCTCTTCTTCTTCTTCTTCAAGGAGTAAATAAAAGTATGAACTCTCCACTTCTCATCTCTCAACAACGAAGTGGCGCTTTTTTGTGAGTGAGAGATATAGAGGGACGAGAGAGAGAAAAGGGAGAACTGAGAGAGAGAGAGAGAGAGAGAGAGACGAGGAGGAGGAATGGAGAGGAAGGTAATAGTGATTTGCTCTATTTTGGGATTACTAGGGCTTTTATCTGCTGCTACGGATTTTGCTGCGGAAGCCATGAGGACAAAGGTAAATCACCCATCTCTGTTCATGTGTATAAATGTAACGCAGAATGTTGATAAACAGAAAACAAAAAATAAAAAATAATAATAACGAGATTAAGTGAGAGTTGATCTTGTACGAACTGATGTATGCTGATTGGTTGGTTGGTTATTTACCTTCGAGTTGTTCTCCTTCACTCTCTTTTGTAACACTGTGTGTGTGTGTGTGTAAATTTGATTACTATACGGAATAGTCATAGATGCTATTTGCTTTGAGGAGAAATTTATTAGGTTGTTTTCAACTGGAGGAATTGTTGTATATGAATGGTTTAGTGAACAATGTCCTTAGTCTAAGAAGAAATTTTGGGTGCCAAGGACATATTTTCCTAGTCGAACAAACAAGATTAATTTCCTCTGGGGACCTGTTTGATTGACCGCATTTCCAACAATTTAGTGCCAACACTTCTTTTTTTATTATTAATCAGCACATGAGACATGCAATAATTGTGGTATTAGTAATTCCTCTCTCTCTCTGAGTCCTGTGAGATTACTAATCCCAGGATTTCATAGCCCCTCGTTGAAAATCCGACCAATAAAACACGGAAAAAAGTGATGGAGTATTATGTTATGTCCATCGATATGAAAGGGCCACTTTTTTAGTGAAAATTTTGTCTTGCCAATTTACAGCTGAAACAATGGACGACATAGATTCTGGCTTGGTTTTTTTTTGGAACATTTGATATAACCAAAATGAAAAATGGAAAGGCTCAGCTTCCCTGCCTCTTCATGCTATGAGGATTCTTGAATTTGTGTGGCACTTAAATTTAGGATGTGGCTTGCAAGTCTTCTCTAGTATCAAAATGGTTCCCAGAAGCCAACAAGTGTTTCTGGAGCTTCTGGCATATGTTCCACAACCTGCAATACAAGACGAGGATTTTTTTATTTTTTATTTTATCTTTTTTGTGAATGGCAACAAGACAAGGATCTTGCCATCAGTAATGTGACCACTTAATATTTTCTTAGTAGTAGTAGTTAAGCAGATTTGAAGAATGTCTTCTACTGTTTATGCATGTAGGCAGCTCACTAGATTTCGGAATCGGGATAAATTGCCTATCCGAAATTTGTACAAATCACTAAATCAGTGAGCGACTTAGAGTTTACAGTTCATACATGAAATATGGAGAAATTCCAAAACTTATATAAACAGTTTAGATATCTTATTCTATTTTTGAATCCTTCGGGTTATTTTCTCATTACGTTTGAAAGGTGGAAGTGTGCTATAAGTCAGGTGGTCAGGGAAAATAAGATAGGATTCAAGGTCTATAACTGGTCTACACTCGTTTGAAAGGTGGAAGTGTGCTATAAGTCAGGTGGTCAGGGAAAATAAGATAGGATTCAAGGTCTATAACTGGTCTACACTCTCGGAACCTTGGATAATCTTGTTTGATTATGGACTTAGGCCCCGTTCCGCTAAGGTTTTTATTTTGTAAGTACTGTCATTGTCTCACAACACATCACCTTTAATTCAAAAAATAAGTACTCATTTTAGTTAGTGGAACACACCCTAAGTGTTGTACTCATGTGTCGTTTCTGGGCTGGTTTGTAATCCATGTTTATTTCCCTGACTTCAACAGTTATTAAGATGGTCATGGGTCTGATCAGTTAATCTATCGTATAGTATCTGGTTAGTGGTCTCTCAAAAGTCAAAGCAATGTTGAGTGGTTCAGTTTTTATTCATCCTGCTGTTGTTTTGTTGACAGGGTTCTCAAATTCAGCCAACCTCTCCTACATGTACATACTCCAGCAGTACAGCTCTGGTTCTTGGATTTATTTCCAACATGGCTCTTTCGGTTGCTCAAATTATCATCAATGTCACAACTGGGTGTTTTTGTTGCAAAAGAGATCCTCATCTATCAGACTCTGATCCGACGTTAGCGCACATCTGCTGTGTTGTCTCCGGGTAATTCCACACTTTGATTTGGTGGTGATTTAGATATTCCCCTTTTACTCTGCTTTCTATGTGATTCCTCGAATTATCTAGCGTTTACGGCCAACTGCACAGATCTGTCTGAATTTGTTAAGCATGCCTCTGATTGTGGTATCATCAGGCCTAGTGGTTGGATACTTGGATCTAGTCAGATACTGACTTGAATCGTATCAAAACGAAATTTCCTTACTTATATAAATGCTAGTTCCATAGATCTGCGTTTGTGGAATATAATCACTTCGCTGTGTTTGGTATGTGGATGGGAAGTAGCAGGCAAGGGAGGGAGGGAGGGGAAGGGGTTGGGAGATCTGTCGGAGTTGCTTGTAGGGTGGAAAGTGAGGTGAAAGAGAAGGGGTGGGAATTTACTTGTACCCTAATGAAGATAAGGGTTTCAACTTGCAAACAAACTTAATGGCAATTTCTTACGTTGGTGTCTTGAAATGGGACTGTCTTTCTCTTTTCCTCATCCGCCCCTTTTCTTGGGCAGACATGCTAACGTGCATTGTGAGACCCCACCTTTCTTCCCCATTGACCCCATCATATCTCCTCTCCGTCTGCTCAATAAAACAGAGCACTGAGATGTCCATATTACTATTATTTACAACTATGTTTTCACATGCAATATGCATATGAAGTTCTTTGTATCAGCCCAAAACTTTTCAAACTTTGATGGGAAATCTTCATGTCTTTATGTAACTTCGCTTCCCAGTTCATGTGATCTCATGTTATCATTGTAGTTTGCTTGGTTAACCAATGTCTCATCAAGTATATTCGGTTAGTGCATGTAAGTGGGTGCGTGACTCTAGGATTTCCTGTTCGAGGCAAACACTTCAAGTTGTTTGTCTTGGTATACTGTTGATTCTTCCATTGCTATTCCATCTTTAGGATTCCTGTCTCTTCTATCTAATAACCATTTTGTTTGGATTTTTGTGTTCTCAATTTTGTTTTTGTCTCCTTCAAAAGGTGAGCGATCACCCAGTGCAGAATCCACGTTTTGCAACTAGTACGTTCTAGCTAATTCAGTGTGCATGATAACCTCATAATGCAGGTTCACATTTGTCATAGCACTCCTTCTGTACTATGGCAGCTACTACTGCTATCTCGTGTGGCCCGGAGTCTTTGCTGGTGCTGCTATGTTGTCCCTTGCCACTGTGATGCTCAATATTGTGTATTATCTTGTCTTGTATTTGGCAAAGAACAAAACTGATGCTTCACGGGTTGGGCCTGCTGCTGCTGCTCCTAATCATGCCGGCATTGCATTGGGGCAAGCACAATTTCCTCCACCAAACACCCAAGCTCCAGTTTTTGTCCATGAAGATACTTATATAAGGCGTCAGTTTCCTTAGATTTGTTTAGGTTAGGTTAGGGGTGTTTTAGAATGATGCAAAGAAGATACCTTGATAGGTTTGGAAGATAGAACATGAAGAGCCGTGGAGTAAATATATCATATGTTCATTGATCAAGTCATTTCAATGAAATAGGTTTGAGAAATTCTAAGTGCAAAGAAAGCATACCCGGAAATTACTCCGAAAGGCTAACCCAAAAAAAAAAAATTATCCCAAAATGGCAAATCAATGTACCGTTGATTTGCCATTTCAGGGTAATTTTCGGGTACATTTTTTTTGTACTTAGCACTTCTCAATAGTTTTATTGCTGTCATGATGTATAATATAATATCACATATGTGATGGTGTTATGTGAAATAATCGAAAGCTAAAGAGCCATTAAATATTTTTTGTTGGCACTCTAAAATGAAAATCATTAAACAAACAAATGTGTAACTAAATGGGGGTTCAATTGAATAAATAACCCTGTGATAGTTTAAGGAATCTATATTATACTACCCCCTCCGTCCCTAAATAAGTGTCTAACGCGCAAATCTAAGCCTTTAAAAAGATGCATTTGTTTCTTTAAAAAAATCAAATTTTTTTCTCAAATCAATAGATAGCAATGAGTTCTATATTAGACTGTGAAAAAAAATTAAATTTTTTAATGAAAAACATTCATATTTTGTAAGGTCTAGTTTTGCGCGCCGGACACTTAGGCTCCGTTCCAGAACGCGAAATAAGTACTTATTTTTTAAGAAGGCAATTTCAAGCTCAAAAATGATGGGCTTATTGAAATCTAAAAATATGCATTATGGATCTTGTTTGAAAGATCTCATTGAAATCTTTAATACGGTGCAAAAAAAAATTAAAAAATTATTTTTTATTTACATTATTTTTGAGTTTGAAAATGTGAAATACGTACTTATTTTTTAAGAAGGTATTCTGGAATGGGCTCTGATTTAGGGATGGAGGGAGTATCATACTCTTAAAAATGTCAAGGCATATAAATACTCACAACTATGAAACCCGTCCAATTATCTTTTTATGTTACTGTCATAGTCGTCGATCACCTTTTAATGTTACGGTCGTAGCCGTTGATCATTTTAGAGGTACAAAGCATATTTCCTAATAAATATATTATCTCTCTCCTTACTTCATAGGTTGGGCAATGTTGCCTTTTCTCACAATCGATGGT